>NC_057718.1:70333893-70365777 GCF_004010195.1 Chiloscyllium plagiosum | reverse complement strand
ATAGAATATAGAAGAATACAGCGCAGTACAGGCTCTTTGGCCCTCGATGTTGCGCCGATCCAAGCCCACCTGAACTACACTAACCCACTATCCTCCATATACCTATCCAATGCCCTCTTAAATGCCCATAAAGAGGGAGGGTCCACCACTGCTACTGGCAGGGCATTCGATGAACTTACGACTCGCTGAGTGAAGGACCTACCCCTAACTTCAGTCCTATATCTACACCCCTTACTTTAAAGCTATGCCCCCTTGTAATACCCGTCTCAATACGCGGGCAAAGGTTCATACTGTCGACCCTATCTCACCCCCTAATCATCTTGTACACCTCAATCAAGTCACCCGTAAACCTTCTTTTCTCTAGTGAAAACAGCCCCAGGTGCCTCAGTCTTTCCTCATACGATTTTCCTTCCATACCAGGCAACATCCTGGTAAACCTCCTCTGCACCCGTTCCAGTGCCTCCACATCCTTCCTATAGTATGGTGACCAAAACTGCACACAATATTCCAGATGCGGCCGTACCAGAGTCTTATACAACTGCATCATGACCTCAGGACTCCGGAACTGAATTCCTCTACCAATAAAAGCCAGTACGCCATATGCCTTCCTCACCGCACTATTTACCTGGGTGGCAACTTTCAGAGATCTGTGTACATGGACACCAAGATCCCTCTGCTCATCCACACTACCAAGTATCCGATCATTAGCCCAGTACCCCATCTTTTTGTTATTCTTCCCAAAGTGAATCACCTCGCACTTAGCTACATTGTATTCCATCTGCCACCTTTCTGCCCAGCTCTGCAGCTTCTCTATATCCTGCTGTAACCTGCCAGATCCTTCCTCACTGTCAACAACTCCTCCGACTTTTGTGTCATCCGCAAACTTGCTCACCCAACCTTCTAACCCCTCTTCCATGTCATTTATAAAAATGACAAACAGCAATGGTCCCAAAACAGATCCTTGCGGAACACCGCTAGTGACGGCACTCCATGAAGAAACTTTGCCATCAACTACTACCCTCTGTCTTCTTCCATCCAGCCAATTCCTAATCCAAACCTCCAACTCACCCTCAATGCCATATCTCTGTATTTTCTGCAGTAGCCTACCATGGGGAACGTTATCAAACGCCTTACTAAAATCCATATATACCACATCTACCGCTTTCCCCTCATCAACCTCCTTCGTCACCTTTTCAAAGAATTCAATAAGGTTTGTGAGGCACGACTTGCCCTTCACAAAACCATGCTGACTATCCTTGATCACATTATTCCTACCCAGATGTGCATAAATCCTATCCCTTACAATTCTCTCTAAGACTTTGCCCACAACAGAAGTGAGACTCACCGGCCTATAGTTACTAGGGTTATCCCTACTCCCCTTTTTGAACAAGGGAACCACATTTGCTATCCTCCAGTCTTCTGGCACTACTCCTGTAGACAAAGAGGACATAAAAATCAAGGCCAATATTCCAGGCCAATTTTACCCTGGGATTTTGATGTTGTGTCCAATTCAGAGACATAGCTAGAGGAGGGACAGGAATGTTGCAGATTCCAGGGTTTAGATGTTTCAGTAAGAACAGAGAAAATGGTAAAAAAGCAGGGTGGGGGGGGCAGGTGGCATTGTTAATCAAGGGTAGTATTACAGCAGGTGAGATAGTTTGAGGACCTATCCACTGAAGTAGTTTGGGCTGAGGTTAGAAACAGGAAAGGAGAGGGCACCCTGTTGGGAGTTTTTTATAGACCTCCGAATTGTTCGAGGGATGTAGAGGAAAAGATAGCAAAGATGATTCTCGATCGGAGCAAGAGTAATACGATAGTTATTATGGGGGACTTTAACTTCCCCAATATTGACTGGGAACACTATAGTTCAAGTAGTTTAGATGGGTCATCTTTTGTTCAATGTGTGCAGGAGGGTTTTCTGACACAGTATGTAGACAGGCCAACAAGGGGCGATGACATATTGGATTTGGTACTGGGGAAGGAACCCGGCCAGGTGTTAGATTTAGAGGTAGGTGAGCACTTTGGCGATAGTGACCACAATTCACTTATGTTTACAATAGCGATGGGCAGGGATAGGTATATACCGCAGGGCAAGAAGTATTACTGGGGAAAGGCAATTATGATGTGATTAGACAAGATTTAGGATGCATAGAATGGGGAAGGAAACTGCAGGGGGTGAACACACTTGAAATGTGGAGCTCATTCAAAGAACAGCTATTGCAAGTCCTTGGTAACTATATACCTATCAGGTAGGGAGGTAGTTGTCGAGAGGGAGCCATGGTTTACTAAAGAAGAAAGGGCTAGTGCCCGAAACGTCGATTCTCCTGTTCCCTAGATGCTGCCTGACCTGCTGCGCTTTTCCAGCAACACATTTCCATTAAAGAAGTTGAAACTCTTGTCAAGAGAAAGAAGACGTATCTGAGGATGAGGCATGAAGGCTCAGTTAGGGGGCTTGAGAGTTATAAGTTAGGCAGAAAAGATCTAAAGAGAGGGCTAAGAAGAGCCAGGAGGGAGGGGACATGTGAAGTTGTTGGCGGATAGGAACAAGGAAAATCCTAAGGCCTTCCATAGGTATATCAGGAATAAAAAAATGACTAGAGTAAGATTAGTGCCAATTAAAGACAGTAGTAGGAAGTTGTGTGTGGGATCTGAGGATGTAGGAGAAGTATTTAATGAATACTTTTTGCCAGTATTCACATTGGAAAAAGGCAATGTTAGTGAGAATACCAAGATACAGGCTACTAGATTAGATAGGATTGCAGTTGACAAAGAGGAGGTGAAAACAATTTTGGAAGATCTTAAAATAGATAAGACCCTCTGCCAGGGAGGAGATTACAGAGCCTTTGCCTTTGATCTTTATGTCATCGTTGTCGACAGGAGTAGTGCCAGAAGACTGGAGGATAGCAAATGCTGTTCCCTTGTTTAAGCAGGGGAGTTGGAACAGCCCTGGTAATTATAGGCCAGTGAGCCTATATCTCTGCAATCTCACTGACATTGCCCTTTTCCAAAGGGAATATTGGCAAAATGTATTCATTAAGTGCTTCTAGTCCAACCCTGATTATTATAGCCAGTGAGCCTTACGTCAGTTGTGGTTAAGGTGTTGGAAAAGGTTGTATGAGATTGGATTTATAATAATCTGGAAAGGAACAATTTGATTAGGGGTAGTTAACACTCACTAACCTTATTGAGTTCTTCAAGAAGGTGACAAAACAGGTGGATGAAGGTAAAGTGGTTGATGTGGTGTATTTAGACTTCAGTACGGCGTTTGATAAGTTTCACACGGTAGGCTATTACACAAAATACAGAGTTTTAGGATTGAAGGTGGTTTAACGGTTTGGATCAGAAATTGGCTAGCTGAAAGACGATAGAGGTTGGTGGTTGATGGAAATGTTCATCTTGGATCTCAGTTACCAGTGGTGTGCTGCAAAGATCTATTTTGGGACCACTGCTGTTTGCCATTTTTATAAATGATCTGAATGTGAGTGTAGAAGGATGGGGTAGTACATTTGTGGATGACACTAGGCAGAGTTGTGGATAGTGCCAAAGGATGTTGTGAATTAGATTAGATTCCCTACAGTGTGGAAACAGGCCCTTAGGCCCAACCAGTCCACGCCGACCCTCTGAAGAGTAACCCACCCAGACCCATTTCTCTCTGGCTAACACACCTAACACTATGGGCAATTTAGCATGGCCAATTCACCTGACTTGCACATCTTTGGACTGTGGGAGGAAACCAGAGGACCCGGAGAAAACCCTCACAAACTCCACACAGACAGTCACCCGAGGCTGGAATTGAACCTGGGACCTGGTGCTGTGAGGCAGCAGTGCTAACCACTACGCCGCCCCAAAGGGCATGGATAAGATGCAGAGCTGCACTGTAACATTCTATATTCTATGTTCTATAACAGTGACTAATAAATCCTTGGAAAAAAAAACAATGGAACACTGTGTATCATTGTTAATAAGAAGATTGTTAATAATAAGAAGATAGATTTAATTAATGTCATTTTAATTTCAGTAAATTTACACTTCAAACTATGCATAAATTTGCAAAAAAGATCCATGGAATTCTTTTCCCCTTTAATGCTTAAGGCTGTTTCCAGGTTCCAGGAATTCCTCTAGCTAAGAGGCAGATATTGTGCTAGTTTTCTGCTCACACTGAGCTTTCAATAAGCATCAATAATTCATAACCAACAACAAAAACAGAAACTGCTGGAAAAGCTCAACAGGTCTGGCAGCATCTGTGGAGAGAAATCAGTGTTAATGTTTCCTCGTAGTTGATGGTAACTAGGAAAATGTTGCTTTATATGCAGAAGACTTTCCAGCTACCATCAGTCCTGAGGAAGAGTGTCTTGATCCTGAACGTTAACTTTGATGTCTCTCTACAGATACTGCCAGACCTGCTGAGCTTTTCCAGCAATTTCTGTTTCTAGAATCATAGAAACCCTACAGTGTTGGCCCAACAAGTCCACACCGACTCGCCAAAAGTGGTTCCATCCGAGAACCATTTCCCTACTACTCCTCCTCTACATTTCCCCTGACTAATGCAGCGAGCGTACCCATCCCTGAACACATGGGCAATTTAGCATGGCCAATTCACCTAACCTGCACATCTTTTGGACTGTGGGAGGAAACCGGAGCACCCAGAGGAAATCCATGCAGAAAGGAGGAGAATGTGCAAACTCACACAGGCAGTTGGCCAAGGCTGGAATTATAATTATAAACCTAGTCCCTAACAATTGCCCATTCTGTTTCTTATTTACAAAATTCACAGTAATTTTGTTTTTTTTCAATAATTCATAACATATATTAATAACACTAGTTGAATGTTCAATGCTTGCATGACTGTAACAAGACAAAATAAATACCCAAAACACTTTTAATTAATGGCAACATCTAAACCTATTTTAATTTCGAGTATGTTCTGGCCACAGAGTCAAGCATAATGGAACAGGAGGTTCCATTCAGGCAAATGTAATAACACTGGTTGGAACTAAATTTAATTAATAAATTTTGAATATAAAGCTCGTCTCAGTAGCGGTGACCAGAAAAACTATCAGTGACGATTGTAAAAACCAAACTGGTTGCCAATATACTTTTTAAAAATCTGTCATCATGACCTACATGTGACTCCTGACCCACAATATGGTTGACTCTTAACTATCGTCTGAAATGGCCTAGCAAGCTACTCATTTCAAGGGCAATTAGGGGTGGGCAACAAGTACTGGCCTTGCCAGGAATATCCATGTCTCATGAAAAAAATAAAACAAAAGAAGTACCAACATTCCATTTACCTTCCTAATCATTTACTCTGGCTGCATGCTTTTGAGATTGATGTACCAGGACACCTAGATCCCTCTCCACCACTGTGTTCCGCAATTTCCTATTAAATTAGTAAAACTGCATTGATATGAAGAATAGCTGAAAGGGTAATCGAGTAGACAAGTTCACATTTGTCCACATTATACTCCAATTACTAAACTTCTGCTCATTCATTTGTGGACTTTTTACCTCCTTTTATTCATTTATTTCCTATCTATCTTGGTGTCATTATACATTTAGCCAACATGCATTTGGTCTTTTCATTAAAATCATTGATATTGATGATGACCAGTTGAAGCACCCAGGATTGAGCCTTGTGGCAATGCACTAGTTACAACTTCCCAACTAAAAAAAAAATCATTTATCCATTGTCCCTTCTTCATGTAAACAAACCATTTCTTTATCCATGTTAATTTGTTACCCTTGCATCATGAACTTTTATTTTATAAACTTTGATGTGGAACTTTATCAAATGTCTTTTGAAAATTTAAATAGACCACATCTTTGGCTCCCTTTTAGCCACCTTGACTTCAGCTCTGATGAAGAGTCATTTAGATTCGGAACATTAGTTTGTCCTCTCCCCATGGATGCTATCTGACCCACTGTGATCTCCAACATTTTGTTGTTTTGAGCCACCTTGCTTGTTGCTTCCTCAAACTTTGCTAATAAATTAAACCATATTTCACTTTCACAAATGATGTTGATTCTGCTTGATCCCATTTTAATTTTCTTAGTAACTTGTTACTATCTCCCTAATAATGGATTCTGAAAATTGCTTCCAGCATAAGGTAGCATAACTGGACTATTACTTGATGCTTTCTATTTCCTGCCTGTCTTGAAAAAGGTGTTACATTTGCTATTTTCTAGTCCACTCTTACAGAATCTAATGAGTTTTGGTACATCATTTGGAAGATCTCTACCATTTCTGCCACAATTTTTTAAGACTCATATAGGCTATCAGGTTCTACTTCTTAATTTTCACGTATCTTTGTGAAGTTTTCAGTGGAGAAAGAAAAATTGCTGTTCAACCTCTTCAAGAAATTCTAAACAGGTTTATTCATTGGAGTTTAGAAGAATGAGGGCTGGTCTAATGAAACATATAGGATTTTGAGGTGTCTTGTCAGGGTAGATGTTGAGAATATGTTCCCACTAATGAGGGAACATCAAACTAGGGGACATAATCATAAATAAAGATACACTTACTTTGTAACTGAGATGCAAAGGAATTTCTTCTTTTGGAGTTAGCGAATGTCTGGAATTCTCAACACCAGTTAAATGTTCTGGTATATAGATGGTATAGGAAAGATAGAAGGGGAAACGAGAGAAGGAGGAGTTTACATGAAGGAGGGAAACATCATGGCAGTACTTAGGGAGGCTATTCCTGGGGGAATCACCCAGCAAAATTGTACGGGTGGAACTGAGAAAGAAGAAGGGGTGAGCATTTGATGGGATTTTACTATAGAACCCCCCCAATTGCTGTGGAAATTGAGAAGCAAATATGTAGATAGATATAGGAATAATAGGGTTGTAATAGTAGAGGATTTAAACTTTCCATACTTAGACTGGAACTGCCAGAGTACTAAGGGCTTGGACTAGGGAGGAACTTGTTAAGTGTGTTCAAGAAAATGTTCTCAATTAATTTGTAGATACTAGAGAAGGGACAGAACTAGACCTCTGCCTTGGAAATAAGGCAGGGCAAGTGACTGAAATGTTAGGGGAGGAGCACTTTGGGATCAGTGACCATAATTCTATTATTTTTAAAATAGTAATTGAAAAAAAAGGCCAGGTCCACAAATTAAAGTTCTAAACTGAGGCAGGATCAATTTTGATGGTATTAAACAGGAACTTTTAAAAGTTGATTGGGGGAGGCTGTCCACAGGTAAAGGCTTGTCTGGAAACTGGAAGCCATTCAACAGTGTGATAACGAGAGTTCAGGAACAGCATTTTCCAGTTAGTGTGAAGGGCAAGGCTGGCAGGAGTAAGGACAATTGGATGACTAGAGATATTGAGGCTGTGGTCAAGAAAAAGGAGGCATATGTCAGGTATTGACTGATGGCATACCCTTGAGGAGTATGGGGTTGGAGGGGGGGGAGCTGTAACAGTACACGTAAGAGGGAAAAAAGGGTCATGATGTAGCTCAGATAAGGCTAAGGAGAATCCAAAGAGATTCTAAAAGTATATTAAGGGCAAAAGAGTGACTAGGGAGAGAACAGGGCTCCTTAAAGATGAATGAGGTCATGTCTGCATGGAACCATAGGAGGTGGATGAGATCCTAAACAAATACTTCATGTCAGTATTTACTATGGTGAAAGACACAGAAAGTTGGGAACTCTGGGAAACAAATAGTGATGTCGTGAAAAGAGTTCATAGAACAGAAGAGGAGGTGCGGGAGGTCTTAAAATGCAAGAAGGTAGATAAGTCCCCGGGACTTGATCAAGTGTACCCCAGGAGATTGTGGGAGGCTAATGAAAAAATTGTGGGCCTCTCTAGCAGAGATATTTATATCATCAACAGCCACGGATGAGGTGCCAGAAGACTGAAGGATTGCTAATGCTGTGCCATTATTTAAGAAGGGACTATACACCAATAGAAGGCAGAGACGGTGATGGTAGAGGATTGTTGTTCAGGCTGGATCCTTGGTGCAAGGATTGGTGCTGGGTCCACTGTTGTTCGTCATTTATAGAAATGATTTGCATGAGATTATAGGAGGCATGGTTAGTAAGTTTGCAGATGCCAGCAAAATTGATGATATTGTGGACAATGAAGAATAAAATGGGATTTTGATCAACTAGGCCAGTGGGCTGAGGAATGGCAGTTGGAGTTCAACTTAGATAAATACAAGGTGTTGCATTTTGGTGAGACAAACCATGGGAGAGGAAAGGTTTGAAATGCACCTGAGGGGCAACGTTTTCACACAGAAGGTGATATGTATATGGAACGAGCTGCTAGAGGACATGGTAGAGCTGAGTACAATTACAACATTTAAAAGACATTTGGATAGGCAAGGTTTAGATTAGATTCCCCTACAGTGTGTAACCAGGCCTTTTGGCCCAACAAGTCCACACCAACCATCCTTTTAAATGGTACTTCTGCTCACTTCATGCTCTTTTTGAAAAAAATTACCTCCTTTTCAAATAGTGTTCCCCCTTCTCTCTTTTTTAAAAAAATGATATCCCTCTTTCTCCTTCACATTCTTCAAATGGTGTCCAGCTCCAGGGGAATAAAACAAAAAACGAAATACTTGGAAATATCTAGTTATACTGGAGATTCATTTTGAGGTATGCAGGATGAGTTGGTCCAGTATGCATCATTTGCAACTTTTGCTGGTTTTTCTTTCTTCATCCTCTTTTAATGGTGTCTCCATATCAAAATTGGAGAGGACTGCTGAAAAATGTATTGATAAATCTAAACAACAGCACAAAGGGCGCCATGATTGAGTTTACTCCATGCAGAGTTAATAAAGAAAATATACAATTGAGAGTTGAAGAGCTTTTTCTCATTAATATTTTTTTGTTACCTTTCAAATTATGTTTGCATACCAGCTTGAGTCACAAAATACTCATGTGAAATACAATTTCTATCTGGCATTAATAATCAGAAGACAAACATTTTTTGCTATTTTATGACACTGGAAATCTTGTGTTTCAAAGTGATTAAATAAATATGTTTGACTCAGTCTCTGGTTTTTATTGCTTTTTCTTGCTATTCCCTAAGCTATGACATCAGTTGTTTATATACTGGGTGGCAGTCATAATATTAAAGGCCTCCTCCCTTCTCTGCTTATTGGAAAGATTAATTCCTTTCACCAAATCTTCCTACCCAAACTCCTGGCAGGTTACACTATCCAGTACTGCACGGAGCCAGCAAAGGATCAAAAAATGTAAACAATTTGAGTAGCCACCAGAGCACATTCACGTCAAACGATAGTGTTCAGGCTCCAGTGCAGCTAAAGAAACACACCTTGAAACTGGTTTTCAATTGATTAGGGACAGACATCCAGAGGATGCTGATTACTTGAAAAATAAAGATAAAAATCAAGGGATAAGATGATGAAAGATAAGATGACGTTGGTAACTAGTTATTCAAGTTAGGTAAAAACAATAACTGCAGATGCTGGAAACCAGATTCTGGATCAGTGGTGCTGGAAGAGCACAGCAGTTCAGGCAGCATCCGAGGAGCAGTGAAATCGACGTTTCGGGCAAAAGCCCTTCTTTAAGTTAGGTTGAAACAGAGCCCAGAGAGAGAAAAAGAAAGTTAGGCAGACAAAGGAATGGTTGATAGCAAGCCAGTGAAGAAGAAAAGCTTATAATGGAGACAATGAGTCAATGAAATCAAGTTGGCTGTCATTCTTTTGAATGCATTCATGGGATGTGAGCATCGCTGACTAGACCAGCATTTATTGCCCATCCCTAATTGCCCAGGGGTCTGTGTGGCCTGGAGTCACAAGTAGATTGGACCAGGTAAGGACGGCAGTTTCCTTCCCTAAAGGGCCTAAGTGAAGTAGATGAGTTTTTCCTGACAATTAATTCACAGTCATTATTAGGCTCTTAATTCCAGACTTTTTTTTTAAAATTCAAATTCCACCATCTGCTGGGATGGGATTTATACCTGGGTCCCCAGAACTTTACCTGGGTCTCTGGATTTATCTGGGTCTCAGGTCCAGCAATAAGATCATTAAGCCATTATCTCCCTATTGATTATTATAGTCAGCTGTTTAATTGCAGACTCATATTCTACATCAGTGGGGAAGTTTGTAGATTTTAAGTGCTCCAAAAATGGCTGTTGTCTCACGTAACTTTTTCACCAGATAACAATTTTGACGTTGAGACATACAGGGAGGGAGAATCTTCCAACTTCTCATTATCATCAATTTGTATTTCTTTCTTTCTATTTTTGTTTTGCTGCTCAAAAGCTATTACTTGAAATACAATTCTTTTTTAGATTCTGGTGTCTAATGTCATTCCCCTCACGCCCATCAAGTTGAATGATCTGCAGGCAACTTGTATTCCAATGTATAACTTTCAGAAAGTTTTAGTGCCTTTTATAACAGTTTTGTTTTTGATTCAAACTGATACTTATTCAGTGATGATTTCATGAGCCTGTCTCAACATGGCCAAGTCATCACAGCTGTCATGTTAGATCAGTGTTGTCTTCTTCAAAAAAATCACTTTCGTCTATGAAGATTTCAGATATTAAAATTAGAAGATTGTTGAAAAGTGATAGCCCATATTTACCATTCTCATAACTTGTTTCACAGATACCTTTTGACCTGAAATGATCTGAACATGTTCACACCAATAATCTGCATTCTTTACATAAGCAACTGGGTCACAAATTTCACACACTAACAATCTATAGCTTCACTCCATCCTTTTCCAACCAACCAATATCATGGGAATGCATAAATGTCTCTTTCATGAAACTTCATATTCAGCATAGTTTTCTGTATGAAAATTAACGTTGGCTTTAGAGTCATAGATATGTACAAGACAGAAACAAACCCTTCGGTCCAACTCATCCATGCTGACCAGATATCCTAATCTAATCTAGTCCCATTCTCCAGCACTTGGCCCATATGTCTAAACCCTTCCTATTCATATACCCTTCCAGATGCCTTTTAAACGCTGTGTTGTACT
This sequence comes from Chiloscyllium plagiosum, assembly GCF_004010195.1. Taxonomy (NCBI): domain Eukaryota; kingdom Metazoa; phylum Chordata; class Chondrichthyes; order Orectolobiformes; family Hemiscylliidae; genus Chiloscyllium; species Chiloscyllium plagiosum. Next base: position 70,354,819 of record NC_057718.1, on the reverse strand, counting down.
AGCCTCCACCATTTCCTCTGGCAGCTCATTCCATACTTGCACCACTCTGTGAAAAAGTTGTCTCTTAGGTACCTTTATCTTTCCATGCTCACCCTAAACATATGCCCCCTAGTTCTGGACTCACCCACCCCAGGGAAAAGACCTTGTCTATTTATCCTATCCATGCCCTCATGATTTTATAAACATCTATAAGGTCACCCCTCAGCCTCCCTGGAGTGTTCCCTCCGACACTCCAGAGAATACAGCACCACCCATCAGCCTCTCCCTATAGCTCAAATCCTTCAACCCTGGCAACATCCTGATAAATCTTTTCTGAGAACTTTCAATTTCAGAACATCCTTCTGATGGGAAGGAGACCAGAATTGCACGCAATATTTCAAAAGTGGCCGAAACAATGTCCTGTACATTGTTTCCTGTACATGACCTCCCAACTCCGATATGCAGTGCTTTGCTCAATAAAGCATGCCAAACGCCTTCTTCACTATCCAATCTACTTGTGACTCCACTTTCAAGGAACTATGAACTTGCACTCCGAGGTCGCTTTGTTCAGCAACACTCCCCAGGGCCTCACCATTAAGTATTTAAGTCCTGCTCTGACTTGCTTTTCCAAACTGAAGCACCTCACATTTATCTAAATTAAACTCCATCTGCCACTCCTCAGCCCATTGGCTCAGCTGAGCAAGATCCCATTGTACTCTGAGGTAACCTTCTTCACTGTCTACTACACCTCCAGTTTTGGTGTCATCTACAAACATACTAACTATACCTCCTATGTTCACATCAAAATCAATGTATAAATAATGAAAAGTACTGGACCCAGCACCAATCCTTGTGGCACCACCATTCACAGGCCTCCAGTTTGAAAAGCAACCCTCCATCATCATCCTTTGTCTTCTACCTTCGAGCCAGTTTTGTATCCTAATGGCTAGTTTTGCCTTTATTCCACTAGCTGAAAATGTGTTGCTGGAAAAGCGCAGCAGGTCAGGCAGCATCCAGGGAACAGGAGAATCGACGTTTCGGGCATAAGCCCTTCTTCAGGAATGAGAAAAGTTTGTCCAGCCGGCTAAGATAAAAGGTAGGGAGGAGGGACTTGGGGGAGGGGTGTCGGAAATGTGATAGGTGGAAAGAGGTCAAGGTGAGGGTGATAGGTCAGACGGAGAGGTCGGCGGAGAGGTCAGGAAGAAGATTGCAGGTTAGGAAGGCGGTGCTGACTGGTGATGGAGGAGTCCAAAGACCTGCATATCCTTGGTGGAGTGGGAGGGGGAGTTGAAGTGTTGAGCCACAGGGTGGTTGGGTTAGTTGGTCTGGGTGTCCCAGAGGTGTTTTCTGAAACGCTCCGCAATAGGCGACCTGTCTCCCCAATATAGAGGAGGCCACATCGGGTGCAGAGGATGCAATAGATGATGTGTGTGTGTGCGCGGCACGGTGGCACAGTAGTTAGCACTGCTGCCTCACAGCGCCAGAGAGTAGGGTTCAATTCCCACCTCAGGCGACTGACTGTGTGGAGTTTGCACGTTCGCCCCGTGTCTGCGTGGGTTTCCTCTGGGTGCTCCGGTTTCTTCCCAGTCCAAAGATGTGCAGGTTAGGTGAATTGGCCATGCTAAATTGCCTGCGAGTACGGAGGTGCGGATTCCTGAGCAACGGCTCCCTGACGACAGCCGCTACTCCTGCCGGAGGGTAGGCGCGACGCGATTCGACCATGTTCCAGACAGTGATCAGATCCTGGTAAAAGACAGGCAGCATCTTGAGGGCGACCTCCAAACCGTCACGGTCGACGAACAGGAGCTGCGTGTCGTAGTTGAGGTTACGCACCTGGCGGAAAAGATACGTCGCCAGGGCGCACCACCTAGGAGGAGGCTCGACGTAAAGGTATCGCTGCAAGGTCTGAAGGCAGAACGTCGCGACCTGGGTGTGGACGTACACCAGCGACTGACCGCCCTCCACAATAGGGAGACTCAGGACCTGCACAGTGACCCAGTGCATCTTTTTGTCCCAGAAGAAGTCGACCAACGTTCTCTGGATGTCAGCGACAAAGCCAGGAGGAGGGACCAAAGTGACCAGCCGGTACCACAGCATGGCGGCCACCAGCTGGTTTATGACCAGCACTCGACTCCTGTAAGATAGCACTCGGAGCAGTCCCGTCCAGCGGCCTAGGCGAGCCTCAAGGAACGAAGGTCCCCCTTCTTTGGCAGCAGGACGATGACCGCCCTGCGCCAAAAAAGGGGCAGCTCTCCAGCATTTAGACACTCCCCCAGGACCTGTGCGTAGTCGCTCCCCAGGACATCCCAGAACGCCCTGAAGAACTCCACAGTCAGCCCGTTCAGCCCCGGGGACTTGCCCCTCGAGAGCCGGTCGAGGGCGCAGTCAGCTCCTCTAAAGTGATGGGAGCGTCGAGCCTTCCGGCGTCCTCCGGGCTGAGCTGCGGCAGGTCCTCCCACAGCATCCTTGCTGGATGGATCCGGAGAGGACAGAGCCATATAATAGTTTCGGACGTGGGCCCTGATGCCCTCCTGATCCGAGACGAGGGACCTGTCGTCGGCCAGCAGCACAAGGAGCTGCTGACGAGTGCCACGCCTTTTTTGCCAGCGAGTAGAAGAAGGGGGAGCCGCGGTCCAGGTCCTGGAGGAGCTGGATCCGCGACCTCACGTACGTGCCCCGACGAGCTGCAGGTCCCGGAGCGTGGCCTTCTTCTCTTCGTACGCCCCGTGCAGGGCCGGGTCTGCGTCGGGCTGACCGAGGCGAGACTCCAGGTCGAGCATCTCCCTCTCCAACTCCCCGATCCTGGATTTCCGCCTCTTCGTCGACCCCCTCGCGTACTCCTGACAGAAGACGTGGACGTGAGCCTTGCCCACGTCCTACCGTAGCCTCAGGGAGGGGAAGCTTCCCTGCTTCCTTCTCCAGCCGGCCCAGAAGTGACGAAACGAGTCCCGGAACTGCTCGTCCTCCAGCAGCAGGTTGTTAAAGTGCCAGTATGCGGAGCCGAGCCTGGCGCCAAACTGAAGGAGTTCTGCCCACACCAGGTGATGGTCAGTGCACGACACCTGCCGTGTGGAGGCCTTCGGAAAACAGGAGGCGTACGCCGGCGAAACGTACAGGCGGTCGATTCTGGACGCTCCGACCCCAGGCCTCACGAAGGTGAAGGCGATGGAGTCGGGATGGAGATTCCGCCAGACGTCCACCAGGTCGAAGGACTTGACCAAGTCCCCCAACCTCCTCCCCCACGCCCAGCCAGTGTGGGCACCGCCGTGGTCATTGCCCTCGAGGACACAGTTAAAATCTCCCCCGAGGACGACGCACTGGTTCTCGTCGATGGAAGAAAGATGAGTGGACACTTCTTCAAAGAAGCTCGCTGACCCCCAAGATCTCCGGCTGAAAATGCGGGGCCAACAAGATAGCCACCCCGCCAGATCTGCGGGAGAAGTGACTCATGTAGACCCCCCATCGCCACTCCAGGAGCCAGGTGGCTTCGTCTCCCGGGGTAGTGTGGGTTTCTTGCAGGAAGCACACCGCATATCTCCCGCCCCGGAGGACCGAGAGGGTCTGGAATCTGCGCTGTGACTCCCTGCTGCCGTTGATGTTGAGGCTGGCTATAGTTGTCTCCATGTCGGAAGCGTTGTGCAACCACCACCAGTACAGTTAAAAACCTATATACATATTTACAGGGAGGACGCGGGAGGGGCACAGAAGTTCCTCGCCCTCACCAGGAGCGCCCCCAGGAAGTTCCTGACTCGCTTTCGCTCATGACATCAAGCCCAGGCGCCTGGCGGGCAGCGTGGGCCGACCAGTAAACTCGTTCAAAGGACTCCAGCGGTTGAGCGCCAGTTGGGCTCTATCCCGGCGACGCCGAGTTACCTCGACAAATTCCCAGAGTTCCTCGAGGGGGATGAAGGGGAGATCGGTGGGGGGCACCTGAGATTCAAAAATGTCACTACAGACAGAGTCCGCATTGTCCCCGGTGTCCACCACCGATCCCAAACCCTCCTCCGGGAGGTCACCCGAGAGGATGGGGGCTGGTCCGGCGCCGCCAACTGGCCTCAAATCCCCAGCGACTCCACCCCCAGGGTCACCGGCAGTACCTTCCTCAGCGCACCCTTTCCCGGAACACCCCGAGTTCGGGTTATCAGGCGGCAGAGGCTCGGGGACCCGCTCCTTTCCCGACACCGAGACACCCAGCTCTTCGGGGAAAAGGTGCTCCCCCAGGGCCAAGGCCCCCGGAAAAACAGTCTGGGAGGGAGGAGCGAGGATAACACCTTCCTCCCCTCCACCGCTCGACGACCCAGCAGAGGGTCCTCCATCGTCGCCCACACCACAGCCCTCGTGGTTGTTAAAGTCCTCCCCAGGGGCCAGAGGAGTTGAGGCAGCAGAAGGCCCTGCTGTAGCCCCTGGGGGTTTGGCTAGGTCAGGCCACGGTGCGGAACAGTCAAGAGGCACCAATGGCTCATCCCCTGGAGAGGGCCAGCAGCACTCTGGGGAAGAGTGTCTCTTCCCCAGAGAGACAGGGGGGAATTTATGGGCCTTCCCCTCCCCTCTTTACAGAGGAGAAGGTTTTTCAGAAAATCAAAAAGGGAGTGCAAACGCCCACACCCAATATAACAGGGGGGAATTTATGGGCCTTCCCCTCCCCTCCCCTCCCCGCCCCACCCGCCTTGGTGGTCATGGGGCCCAAGGTCCCTCCCCCCAGCCTTTCCCGGAATACGATCGGCTGGGGGAAGACAGGGGGCGTGGCCAGGGTGGGGAGGGTCAGCCGTGTCACTTCCTGCCCCGCCCCTGGTTTATCAGGTGATGGCGGGTGGGCGGGGTGAGGCAGGGGCCCAGTTCCCTCTCCGGGGCCCAGAGACACGGTCGCTGCAGGAGGTGGGGCAGCGGTGGTTAGTGCCAGTGTGTGGCTGGGCTGGGCTGGGCGGGGCTCGGGTGCCCCCGGGCCAGGTGTTGCAGCACCAGGGGCAGGCGTTGAAGGTCCAGGGGTTTCTCTATTGGGGTGGGGAGTGGATGTGGGGTCAGTGGGACCAGGATCAGGTACGGGTTTGGAGGTCAGGGTTCTCGCGCCGGGGCGACGCTGGCACGGCCACAGGGGCATTGTCGTGCCGGGGCGGGGCAGGTCATGGGCTAGGTGTCGGGGAAGGGGATAGGGTGGTCTCCCCGTGGTAGGGCCTGACGCGTCGCGTCTTCTTCAGCGCCTTCTGGCCGGCCGGATGCTCACCCCCCTCCCTGCCAGAGGCTGGAGCATTGGAAGCCTCTGGTGTTGACTTCGGGGGAGGGGGAGTGGGTGCGGCGGCACCAACATCAGCCGTTGGCGTGGGCTGGGCAGCCTTCTGGGTGGGGCAGTTTTTCTTATGTGCCCCACCTCGTGGCACAGGTGGCACCGCATGCCGTCCGCCATCCAGAAGGCGCTTGGGCCGCGCCCTCGTGGAGGAGGGTGAAGGAGCCCTCGGTGACCTCCTCCTGGGCCAGGCAAATAAACACCTGGCGGCGGAAGGAATATATGTGTCGGAGGGTGGGGTCCTTAAGACCGAGCAGGAGCGGCTGGACCCCTGACCGGATCTCCCCCAAGGTGGTGAGGTGGGGAAGAAGGAACTCACTTGAAATGAAGGGCGGGACATTGGAGATCACGACCCTCTGGGCCGTGACCTCCAAAGGGTCGACAGGCAAATGTGTCCCGCCCACAGCGAGCCCCCTCTCCACGGCCAGGTGGACCGCCTGCTCGGTCTTAAGAAAAAAGATGGCCTTCCCGTACATCCGGGCCTCAGCGACGATGGCCAGTGGGCCGACCACACTAGCCATGGCCTTGCTGCAGGCCTCGATGGACATGTTGGAGTGGGGATAGGCCTTTACCCCCAGGCATTTATTAAGGTGCCTGAAGGGGGTTGCGGTTGCGGCCGTGGTTGAGACAGCCGAGCCTAAGGCAGCAGCTACCCCGGCGTAGGTGCGGCTGGGCCCCGCGACCTTCGGGCTCGCCATACTCTGCTGCTGGGTATTGGTAGGCCCCAGGCAGCGGCGGTGGAGGTGGGCCTCTGGCAGCAGCAGTGGTGAAGTCCTGGGCAGTGACGGTGGAGACCAGCCTCAGGCAACAGCAGCGATGGAAGTAAGCCTCGGGCGAGTCCCAGGTAGGCCCTCGGTCCCCACCGCCCGGTGGCAAATGGGCACGCCAAGGCGTGTCCGGACGGTGGATGAGGGAGAAGAGGTGGACGGTGTGCAGCAGCAGTCAATACAGGGCCCGCCTTTTTACCCTATGAAAGGGAACAAAATTAAAATTCTGGAGGCGGCTCAGGTTGTGGGGGACAGGCTCCCGCGGGAAGTACAGGACTTTGGGGCCAATGCGAAATTCTGTCCGGGCTGGAGTGAGCGCGGATGGGATCCCACTGCACACCTGAGCGTTCTCCAACTGGTGCACTACGTCGGGTCAGAGCACTGCCGTTTTAAGGCATCGTAGCTCCTATTTATTTATTATTATTTCTTTTCTCTTTCTCCTTCTCCAAGGACACCCGGGCTCTACCGTAACCGCGGAAGAGGGGCAGGCAGTCGGCCCTAACGACCCCCTCCATGGCCAGTTTGGCCAGGCCCAGGAGCAGACCCACGAGGAGGTCTTCAGACATGCCCTCCCTCCTCCGTACCGGGTGCCCGAAGATCAGGAGCGTGGGACTGAAGTGCAACCAAAAGCAGAGGAGGAGGTTTTTCAGAAAATCAAAAAGGGAGTGCAAACGCCCACACCCACAAGCAGTTGGGCTGGGAGTCCGTGAACCAACGCAATCTGAGGTTGCAGGGGACTGCTGCGTGCTGTACCCTCCACCCCAGATCCCCGAGAGATAGGGGGAGGACTCCCGCGTAGAGAGCCCTCCATTGGGGATCCCCACTGCCTGGTGTCAAATGGGCACGCCAAGGCGTGTCCGGACGGTGGATGATGGAGAAGAGGTGGACGGGGGAGAAGAGGTGGACGGTGTGCAGCAACAGTCTATCGAGGGCCCGCCTTTTTACCCCCTGGAAAGGAACGAAATTAAAATTCCGGAGGCGGCTCAGGTTGTGGGGCACAGCCTCCCGCGGGAAGTACGGGACCTTGGGCCAATATGAAATTCCGTCCGGGCTGGGGTGAGCGCGGACAGGATCCCACCGCACACCTGAGCGTCCTCCAACTGGTGCACTACGTCTGGTCCGAGCACTGCCGTTTTAAGGCATCGTAGCTCCTATTTATTTATTATTATTTCTTTTCTCTTTCTTTCTCTTTTTTTTCTAAGGGCAATGCTGTGTGGCAACTCCTGTTTCTTTTTTTTTCGAATCTTTAACCCCAACACTACCACCTAAGTGCAGTAGTGCTTATTTTTTCCCCGCACCCATGGTGTGTCTGTGTGCAGGTGTGAGACACAATGAAAGACACTAAGTGCACGAATCTTTATTCAAATTCCACCACCAGGAAGATAGGAAAACACCCGGGTGGCTAGTGACAAACACTGCCCTTCACATCAAAGGGCAGTGCTGTGTGATCAAAACAGTGAAGGGGAGGGTAGAGACTAAATCAAAATAGAGTTGGAGGGAGAAATGATGCACTCCACTCCCTGCGGCGCCCACCTCTCCCTGAACAACTCCAGGGTGTTGGTCGACACCGCGTGCTCCTTCTCCAAGGACACCGGGGCTCTAACGTAACCGCGGAAGAGGGGCAGGCAGTCGGCCCTAACGACCCCATCCACGGCCCGCTGCCTGGACCTGTTAATGGCCAGTTTGGCCAGGCCCAGGAGCAGACCCAAGAGGAGGTCTTCAGACCCGCCCTCCCTCCTCCGTACCGTGGGACTGAAGTGCAACCAAAAGCAGAGGAGGAGGTTTTTCAGAAAATCAAAAAGGGAGTGCAAACGCCCACACCCAACATACACATGGTCCACGGACTCCACAGCGCCACAGAACAAGCAGTTGTGCTGGGAGTCCGTGAACCACCGCAACCTGCGCTTGCAGGGGACTGCTGCGTGCAGCACACTCCACCCCAGATCACCGAGAGAAAGGGGGAGTACTCCCGCGTAGAGAGCCCTCCACTGGGAATCCCCACCGCCCGGTGGCAAATGGGCACGCCAAGGCGTGTCCGGACAGTGGATGAGGGAGAAGAGGTGGACCGTGGCAGCAGCAGTCTATACAGGGCACTCCTTTTCACATCCCTAAATGAAACAAAATTAAAATTCCTGAGGTGGCTCAGGTTGTGGGGCACAGGCTCCCGCGGGAAGTACGGGACCTTGGGGCCAATGTGAAATTCCGTCCGGGCTGGGATGAGCGCGGACGGGATCCCACCGTACACCTGAGCGTCCTCCAACTGGTGCACTACGTCGGGTCTGAGCACCGCCGTTTTAAGGCATCGTAGCTCCTGTTTATTTATTATTTTTTTCTCTTTCTTTCTTTTTTTTTTCTAAGGGCAATGCTATGTGGCAACTCCTGTTTCTTTTTTTTTCGAATCTTTAACCCCAACACTACCACCTAAGTGCGGTAGTGCTTATTTTTTTAGCTCCTATTTATTTCTTTTTCTTTTCCTTTTTTTAAAAAAATTTAACCCCCACACTACCACCTAACCGCGGTAGTACTTATTTTTTCCCCAGCACCCATGGTGTGTGTGTGTAGGTGTGAGACACAGTGAAAGACACAAAGTGCATGAATCTTTATTCAAATTCCACCACCAGGAAGATAGGAAAACACCCGGGTGGCCAGTGACAAACACTGCCCTTCACATCAAAGGACAGTGGTGTGTGATCAAAACAGTGAAGGGGAGGGTAGGGACTAAATCAAAATAGAGTTGGAGGGAGAAATAATGCACTCCACTCCCTGCGGCACCCACCTCTCCCTGAACAACTGCAGGGTGTTGGTGGACACCGCGTGCTCCTTCTCCAGGGACACCCGGACTCTAACGTAACCACGGAAGAGGGGCAGGCAGTCGGCCCTAACGACCTCCTCCACGGCCCGCTGCCTGGACCTATTGATGGCCAGTTTGGCCAGGCCCAGGAGCAGACCCACGAGGAGGTCTTCAGACCTGCCCTCCTTCCTCCGTACCGGGTGCCCAAAGATCAGGAGCGTGGGACTGAAGTGCAACCAAAAGCAGAGGAGGAGGTTTTTCAGAAAATCAAAAAGGGAGTGCAAACGCCCACACCCAATATACACTTGGTCCACGGACTCCACAGCGCCACAGAACAAGCAGTTGGGCTGGGAGTCCGTGAACCACCGCAACCTGCGGTTGCAGGGGACTGCTGCGTGTAGCACCCTCCACCCCAGATCCCCGAGAGAAAGGGGGAGGACTCCCGTGTAGAGACCTCTCCACTGGGGATCCCCACCGCCCGGTGGCAAATGGGCACGCCAAGGCATGTCCGGACGGTGGATGAGGGAGAAGACGTGGACGGTGTGCAGCAGCAGTCTATACAGGACCCTCCTTTTCACATCCTTGAAAGATTTCAATCCTGGTTGTGATAGCTCTTTAGCTTCCCCAACACCACCAGCTGTTGTGGTTTTGTCAGAATGGGATCTTTTTCTGTCCACAGTCAGATATTGTGAGCAGTGACTGGAAGGGTGTCCAGAAAGTTTAAAACCAGAACACACTCTTCGAGGGGAGGCACCACTGGTAGTGTATCTGCCAGTGGGAGACAGCTCAAGACTCCGCATTTGCCACTTGATCTCCCGAATGTTGTTCCAACTTGCAATTGTATGCACTCAGAATAAGGGCCCACCACTGAATTCAATCCGAAGCTATGTATGGCACAGCCTTGCCTATTTTAGGTAGCCCTAGCAGGGCTTCTGGTCCGTTAGTATTATAAATTTAGATATGTAAAGGTATTTCTCACACCAAAGGTGACCACAAAACCTTTCTTCTCTATCTATGCATATTTACATTCAGCATCAGCCAAAGTCCGGGAAGCATACACGATCAGATGTTCCGCTCTGCTGAACCAACACTAGTAACGCATCACATGTCAGTACCACTTCTCACTTGGGATTGTAGAGGGCTAGCACTTTCGATGATGACAGCTGCTTTTTTACTTCCGTAAAAGCTACTTCTTGGCTATGCAACTATGTCCAAGGCTGACCATTTTTCAATTGCAGGTGTAAGGGTGTTGAGATGATGTCAGGTTATGTATGAATTTTCTAAGTTCTGGTACAGATGTGATAGCTGCAGCAGCTTTGATCACCCTCACATTATCTTCCAAAGGGTGTAACTCAGTGTTGTGAACTTTGTAAGCCAACTAGGTCACTTGGGGTGCCTGGAACACACATTTTTCGCTCCTAAGGCATACACCTGTCTGAGATAAGTGTTTAAGCACTATGTCCAAGCTCTCTCAATACTCTTTAATAGTCTTCCTAATTATTAGTACAACATCCAGGTTAATGGCAACTTGCGGTAGACCTTGTAAAATGTTCTCCATTGTCCACTGGAAAATGGCACAGGCTGATGATTCCCCAAAGGGCAGTTTTATATACTGGTACAAATCCTTACGATATTAATTGTAGTACACTTCTGGGACTCCTCACCTTGTGAAAATTGCAGGTAGGCGTGGTTCATGTCTAGCTTCGTGAACGACAGCATTCCCCTTGCCAGCTTTGAGTACAAGTCCTTGATGCAAGGAATTAAGAAGCTGCGAGAAGCGGTTTACTGCTTGCTTAAAATCGCCACAAAGGTGAACCATCCCATTAGGCTTTATAATCGATATAACTGGTGCTGCCCATTTTGCAAACTGTACTGGTTTGATAAATACTTCACTTTCCAGTCTCCTGAATTCTGCCTCTACTTTTGCATACAAGGCAAATGGCACTGTGCGGGCTTTACAGAATCATGGAATTGCTTTCTGGTCAATATGTAAGTTGGCTTTAGCTCCTTTGACAGTCCCAAGCCCTTCCTGAAAAACATCTAGGTATTTAATTAGAACTTCACTCAGGCAGCCATTTTCTAATTGAAAAATGTTGAGCCAATCAAGTTGAATCTTGCTCAAGCAATTTTGTCCCAACAAGCTTGGCCCCAAGCCTTTTACTATATTCAATGGTAACTGCACCAACTGCTTCTCATCGTAGATCAGAACTGAGGTCATACCCTTAATCTGTAAAGGTTCTCATTCTGGCTGAGGTTTTGCGCAAACACAAGGGCTGGACTCCAGAGTGAATCTTGTTAAAAAGGCTTTGTGTGGAGCCGCAGAAAATGGGGGGGATACTAAACAAATATTTTACATCAGTATTTACTGTGGAAAAAGATATGGAAGATATAGAATGTAGGGAAATAGATGGTGACACCTTGTAAAATGTCCATATTACAGAGGAGGTAGTGCTGGATGTCTTGAAATGCACAAAGGTGGATAAATCCCCAGGACCTGATCAGGTGTACCCTAGAACTCTGTGGGAAGCTAAGGAAGTGATTGCTGGGCCTCTTGCTGAGATATTTGTATCATCGATAGTTACAGGTGAGGTGCCGGAAGACTGGAGGTTGGCTAATATGGTGTCACTGTTTAAGAAAGGTGGCAAGGACAAGCCAGGGAACTATAGACCAGTGAGCCTGACCTCAGTGGTGGGCAAGTTGTTTGAGGGATTCCTAGGGACAGGATGTATATGTATTTGGAAAGGCAAAGATTGATTAGGGATAGTCAACATGGCTTTGTGCATGGGAAAATCATGTCTCACAAACTTGATTGCATTTCTGAAGTAACAAAGAGGATTGATGAGGACAGAGCAGTAGATGTGATCTATATGGACTTCAGTAAGGCATTCAACAAGGTGCCTCATAGGAGACTGATTAGCAAGGTTAGATCTCACAGAATACAGGGAGAACTTGCCATTTGGATACAGAACTGGCTCAAAGGTAGAAGACAGAGGGTGGTGGTGGAAGGTTGTTTTTCAGACTGGAGGCCTGTGACCAGTGGAGTGCCACAAGGATCGGTGCTGGGCCCTCTACTTTTTGGTCATTTACAACAAAGAGACCTTGGAGTGCAGGTTCATAGCTCCTTGAAAGTGGAGTCACAGGTAGATAGGATAGTGAAGGAGGCATTTAGTGTGCTTTCTTTTATTGGTCTGAGTATTGAGTACAAGAGTTGGGAGGTCATGTTGCAGCTGTACAGGACATTGGTTAGACCACTGTTGGAATATTGCGTGCAATTCTGGTCTCCATCCTATCGGAAAGATGTTGTGAAACTTGGAAGGATTCAGAAAAGATTTACAAGTATGTTGCCAGGGTTGGAGGATTTGAGCTATAGGGGAGGCTGAACAGGCTGGGGCTGTTTTCCCTGGAGCTTCAGGAGGTTGAGAGGTGACCTCAGGTTTCCAAAATCATGAGGGACATGGATATGATAAATAGACAAAGTCTTTTCCCTGGATTGGGGGAGTCCAGAACTAGAGGGCATATGGTTAGGGTGAGAGGGGAAAGATATAAAAGAGACCTAAGGGACAACTTTTTCACACAGAGGGTGATACGTCTATGGAATGAGCTGCTAGAGGAAGTGGTGGAGGCTGGTACAATTGCAACATTTAAAAGGCATTTGGACAGGTATATGAATTGGAAGGGTTTGGAGGGATATGGGCCAGGTGCTGGCAGGTGGGACTAGATTGGGTTAGGATAGCTGGTCGGCATGGACGGAAGGGTCTGTTTCCATGCTCTATGACTTGTTCTGTGGATTATTGCGTGCAATTTTGGTCTCTTTCCTGTCGGAAGGATGTTGTGAAACTTGAAAGGTTTCAGAGGAGATTTACAAAGATATTGCCATGGTTGGAGTGTTTGAGCTATAGGGAGAGGCTGAATAGGTTGGGGCTATTTTCCCTGGAGCATCGGAGGCTGAGGGGTGGCCTTATAGAGATTTATAAAATCATGAGGGGCATGGGTAGGATAAATAGATAAGGTCTTTTCCCTGGGGTGGGGGAGTCCAGAACTAGAGGGGGGATAGGTTTAGGGTGAGATGGGAAAAATTTAAAAGGGACCCAAGGGGTAATGTTTGTGTGCAGAGGGTGCTGCGTGCATGGAATGAGCTAACACAGAAAGTGGTTGAGGCAGGTCAGATACAGTGCAACATGCACACTTACCCAGGAAATGTACTGAGAGGCAAAACAAAGAATATAAACCTGGAGCCTTTTCAGAAGATGATGTGGGAATGTTTTAATCTAAACACATGTAAATTACATAAGAATGAAATCCAGTGCAAATTGCAATACAAAAAAGTATACTTGTCATAATTCCATTTTTGATGTGTGCTTCACATTCATAAACACTGCAATGTGTTTTTAAGTTTTCTTTCAGAACACTTCAAGGTGCTATTATTTTGAAAGTTGGATGGATAGCTCGATTATCTTCCAATTGTAACATCAATTTCCTAAGAAAGAAACTTGCTTGCATGAAGTTCCAGAAATTAAACTAAAACACCTGCCAGTCAGTAGAGATGAAAACAGACAAAGATATGAAACAAATGTAAACTAGCAACATCACACTGCTATTTTCTTCACAGATTGACAGTTTATTTAGCAAAGCAGAACTGTTTATTGAAGTGAAAGATATAAAATTTCTGGCATTCCTTCTTTACCCAAATTGGTCTTGTATTGTCTCCCCATTTTTTGGTTTCTAAGATTTCATCTTCGCAAAAGCCTGTTTTCTGTTATTAACCACATCACGAAGTATAACTGCAAAACAATGAACAAACATACTTATAATTACAGAAGCTACACTGCTCACAATTGTATTTTTCTTGAAAGAACAGTCCTTACTATGATTGATTCAAGATTGTCTCTGCTGAATGTTGGATAAAAGCTACATCAGTTAGTAAATGGAATAAAAATCATATTGCTCTAAAGTGCAACGAGTGTCAGCGCTGATATGTATTTGACTTTTTCCACTGATCAAAGGTAAAGATCAATGAGGGTGCATGAGAAGAAAAGAAATCAAAAAGATAAGAATATAAAATGTAAAAGGAAATTGAAAAAACTATGCAACGCTAGGATAAGTCAGGAAATCGTATGTAGGTTAAGGGCTGGGATATTGACTAAATATTTTGTAATTATCTTTCAAAGCAAATTATTATGTCAGTAGAGTGGGGAGTAGTAGTATTGGACAGAAAAAAATAGGTTAAAAAGGATAGATAAAAAGGTGGTATTATTCAAAGTTAATAAAGTAATTGATCCAGATAGGTTTCTGAATGAAGATCTGATGACATTTTTCCAATCCTCCTTGGTACAGGAGTGATGGTAGAGGACTGGTGGATTCCAAAATGTAACACCCCAATTACAAATCCTGTATTCTGGAAACAAAAGTCCCATTGGGATAATATCAACGTTTAGAAAACTAAAAGACACATCATTGTCAGGAACAACATTTCTTCTCATTTGGAGAAGCGCAGAATCAATATGAAACAACAGTACGTGTGCGTTATAGACAAACAATGTCCAAATGACCTCTTTAAAGAAAGCGTTTGTAATATTTATTGCATCATACCATTTGATAGAGTATTTGGAAAAGTTAAGATATAATGTTAAAAAAACAGCGGTAACTTGTGTACATAATTATAAGCAGAGAAAAACCCTTTTCTTTTTTTAAAAATGCAATCACAGGACGAGCATGGATAGGCCAGCATTTATTGTCCTTCCCTAATTGCTCAGCGGGCAGTTAAAGAGTCAATCAAATTGTTGTGGGTCTGGAGTCAAATGTAGGTCAGACCAAAACTGTACACACGTAGGTCAGACCAAAATGTAGGGCAGTTTTCTTCCCTAAAGGGAAGCCAGCAGCAAGGGGAAAACATCCTACTACATCATCCTGGCTAATCATAAAAGTGCAGGAAAGTGGCAATTTCCATTTCCCTTGATATTAATATCCAAAATCTATCAAATTCTGTCTTGAACATGCTCAACGATTGAGCCCCTATAACCCTCTGGGTAGGGAATTCCAAATTTACTGCCCACGGAGTGGAGAGGTAGCTCCTCACCTCATAAAAGACCTGCCCCTTATTCTGTGCTTAAGTCCTTCGATTCCATATCAACAAGGGGAAACACCACATTTACAACCCCCATTACACCTTGGATTACCTTTGTAAGTTTAATAAGATCACCTCTTAGTCTTCAAAATTCTAGAGAATACAGGCTCAGTTTCCTAAATCTGCTCTTTTAAAAACAATCCTGCTAAGGCAGATTAGTCTGGTAAACCTCTGTTGCACTCCCTCTATGGCATCCTTCCTTTAATACGGAGACCAAAACTGTACACAATACTCAAGGAGAACTTTTAAGAGTGATCAAAATATTGAGCTTCAAGATTTCTCAGGGGCAATTTCTTCAGCACCAAAACCCCTTCACCACATGATGCAGTCAATAAGTAACAATATCCTTGTCTGATATAGGTAATAAATTTAGACTGTCTCAGAAGCCGAATGAGAAGAATTTGCCAACATGCCCAATAATCATCACTGCTTCATTAAAACCACAACACAAGGAACATATTAACATGGAGACGAGGAAGAATTTCTTCTCTCAGAGGGCTCAGTTACTTTTGGGGTCGAATCCTTGCGTATATTTAAGGCTGAGATAGACAGATTATTGATTATTAGGATTACAGGGAAAATTTGAAATGATGAATGTCAGATTAACCATAATCCTACTGAGTGGTGGAGGAGGATTGAGGGCCTGAATAGCGTACTCCTGTTCTTATTTCTTATGGTGTTATTAACCAACATTTAAAGTCTTTGAAAAGGAAGGTCATTAGGCTTGAAATGTTTAGTTTGCTTCTCTTTCTGTGGATAATATGAAATCTGTTGAGTATCTCTTTAATTTTCTGTTTTCAGTTCAGATTTTCAGCACCCAAGATGTTTTGATTTTGCATTTATTTTAGTCTGTTACATGAATTAATTGAGTATATGCATAAAAATAGAATTGCTTGGATAGATTATCTACTTACTGTCCAACATAGTCCTTCCCAAAATTCTCTTCTCTATCGATTTCTTTGTTTCTTCCATCAGCCAAGGCAAGAATACCTTCTCCACATCTAATGGGGAAAATGACCAGCCATGAAAAAGAATGAAACAATAATCACAATTTTCTTCTCATCCCAAGCCACACTACCTGACAAAGAAAAGTGAGTTTACAATTAAGAAAGTTCAACAATTAAAAATTGAGAAATCTCTGTAAATCAAGTTAGCCACTGGTTGATTCCCTACTGGTTGATTAAAGAAAAGTATAGCCTAACTACAAAGATATGTGCATTCTATTTCTATATGTATGTTCAATTACAAGTCCAGGTCTGCATTGGTGAGAATTGTAAGGAATGTTCTTTTTGGCATTTTTGATATCAAGATTTCCCAACTCTATACAAGTGGTGTCTGCTGAGACTCAGTACTTTTCCAAGATAGAATGAAGAATCTCATTAATCTATGAAACAGTTAGGGGATGCTAGTGATGTAGTAATAATGTCGCTACCTCTAAGCCAGGTGGCCTGAGTTCAATTCAAATTTTTTTGTTTACACACAGTGTAATGTGTGGAATGAACTGCCAGAGAATGTAGTAGATGCGGGTATAGTTACAATGTTTAAAAAACATTTGGATAAACGCAGGGCTAAGAAATGCTTGGAGTGATATGGGCCAAGCATAGACAGGTGGGACTAGTTTAATTTAGGATTATGATGTGTATGGACTGGTTGGACCAAAATGTCCGTTTTCAAGCTATATGACCCTTTTGAAAATTTATTCATTTGCATGATGTGGGTGTCGCTGGCTGACCAGCATTTATTGCAGGTCCCTAGTTCCCTCGAGAAGGTAGTGGTGAGCTGTCTTATTGAACCGCTGCAGTCCACATGCTGTGGGTTGATTCACAATGCCATTAGGGACAGAATTCCAGGATTTAACACAGCGACAGTGAGGAAATGGTGAAGGATGGTGAGTGGTTTGGAGAGGAACTTAAAGATGGTGGTGTTCCCAAATATCTGCTGCCCTTGTCCTTCTAGATGGAAGTGGTCATTGTTTTGGAAGGTGCTGTCCTTGGTGAATTGTTGCAGTGCATTTTGTAGATACTACACACTGCTATTGAGCATTGGTGGTGCAGAGAGTGGATGCTTGTGGATGTAATACCAATCAAGCAGCAGTTTTGTCCTGGATGCTGTTAAGCTTCTGAGTGTTATTGGGGCTGCACCCATCCAGGTAAGTGGAGAATATTACATCACATTCCTGACTTGGGCCTTGTAGATAATGGACAAAGGGGTTGGGTGGTGAGTTACTTGCCGCAGGATTCCTAGCCTCTCATCTGCTGTTGTAGCCTCTGTATTTATGTGATGAGTCCAGTTGAGTTTCTCATCAATGATTACCCCAGGATGTTGACAGTGAAGGATTCAGTGATAGTAACACTATTGAATATGAAGGGTGGTGGTTAGATTGTCTCTTGCTGATGATGGTCATAGCCTAGCATTTGAGTGGCGTGAATGCTACTTGCCACTTGTCAATGTTGTGGAGCCCCAGGGCAATTGGAGCAAGTCAGAAAACCTCCTTGTGGGTCTGCTCTGCTTCTGGGCTTGGCCAAGGTGGCCATTAACAGGTTCACATAGTGTGCCCTCATGCTCGTAGTTGCCAACTTCCTGCCCCTCTTTCATGCTATGTCTGTGCCTGACTGTCCTTCTGCCTGAACGATGTCAACCAACACTCTTAATGCCTTGAGAATAACAGACATTGCAGAGGATGGAGCGCCTTATTTCTCTCTCCTACTGCCTGCCACAGTATTAGACTCGGAGAAAATGAGGACTGCAGATGCTGGAGATCAGAGCTGAAACATGTGTTGCTGGAAAAGCGCAGCAGGTCAGGCAGCATCCAAGGAGCAGGAGAATCGACATTTCGGGCATAAGCCCTAAAGAAGGGCTTATGCCCGAAACGTCGATTCTCCTGCTCCTTGGATGCTGCCTGACCTGCTGCGCTTTTCCAGCAACACATGTTTCAGCACAGTATTAGACTCGCCAAATTCAGGGCATTTAAATGGTCATTGGATAAACATACAGGTGAAGATGGAAGAGTGTAGGATTGATGGGCTTCAGATTGTTGCACTGACCTGTGGAATCATCGAGGGGCAAAACTCCTGTACTGCGCTGTAATGTTCTATGTTCAAAGTTCTAACTCTGTCTTCATTTAAATCTCCCTGCCTTTGGTGTCATTGCACTGCCATAAATGAGTTCTACATGTAAATTGATTATTAGTTGGAATCTCAAATGATTTAGTGGTGGAAAGTTAAGCAGGTGATTCGGTGATGGGGAGAAAACCATTCAGCTATGTGAGAAAGCACTTCTGGATATAAAAAAAAAAGTCAGTTACGAACACTACTTAACTCCATGTTATGAGCGCAAGTAACTGAAGCTGGAATTGAATAGTACATGAACGTCATATTTTTTGGAATGAAGTTGATGCTGCAAGACAGATAATCTAACTTTCCTATTTGTTAACATAGATTAATCAAGGGAGAAAACTTGGACATTCAGAGTGCAACAGAAATGCTTTGGATGTAGGTGGTCAAGCAAAAACTGAGGCTATTTTATAAATGGCAGTGTGTTTTAAAACAATGACATTTTCTCTGTTGACATCACAAATTAAAATTTCATTTAACATTAGATTACATTACAGTGTGGAAACAGGCTCTTCGGCCCAACAAGTCCACACCGACCTGCTGAAGCGCAACCCATCCATACCCCTACATTTACCCCTTACCTAACACTACGGGCAATTTAGCATGGCCAATTCATCTGACCTGCACTTTTTTGGACTGTGGGAGGAAACCGGAACACCCGGAGGAAACCCACGCAGACACGGGGAGAACGTGCAAACTCCAAACAGTCGCCTGAGGCGGGAATTGAACCTGGGTCTCAGGCGCTGTGAGGTAGCAGTGCTAGCCACTGTGCCATCGTGCCGCCCACAATCTTAAGGTCAAGCTCAGGATATTGCCAGGGAGTTGACTGTCTGAAACTTATTTTTGAATGATTGTGTCTTCACTCTGTGTGCCAAATACTGAAATGGACATTTGATCAATGCCCCAGGATTGTGTCCTATAAGAATCTGTCTAGAATTACAAATGGCCTTAGTCTTACAAATGTAGAAGACTAAAACATTATTTTCATCAACGCAGAAGAATAAGGGGCTGGATTAATAAATAATCATATTCATTATGTGGACGAAACGTTTGCAACAAAAACTTCCAGCTCGGCGAACAGAACCACAGCAATAATCCAGCTCCTAAATATAAATGAAAATAAGGTAAATTAAGTGGCATTAACCATGGAACATGGTCTAGTTTTCTCTCCATTTCCTTTATTCTTCTGTGAGTCATCGATATACAAAGTACTATGGCTTTGAGCCATGACCAGCTTGATCCTTAATCCACAGAATATCAGTTGATTAAGGGCACTACAATTGGAATGCAAGTAAAAATGGCCGGGAATTAATGAATACAAAGCAAACAGTTAGCTCAGTTGGCTGGATGGCTGGCTTGTGATGCAGAGTGATGCCAACAGCATGGATTCAGTTCCTGCACTGGCTGAGATTACCATGAAGGACTCTCCTTCTCAATCTCTCCCCTTGTTTGAGGCATAGTGACCCGCTGGATAAACCACCACAAGTTGTCTCTGTTTAATGAATATGCTAACTTTACCCTTCATATCAAATAAAAATCTGATTCTTAGTCACAAAGCAGGCCACTAGGAGAGATGACAAAAGAAGAAGTTTGGTCAAAGGGTTAATTTCTTTCCTTTAACACACATTCATGGGATATGAACATTGTAGGTGCCCATCCTTAGCTCCCCTAGAGGCGGTGGTGAACTGCCTTCTTGAATAGCTGTGTTTCATTGCTGTAGGTAGACCCACAATGCTGTCAGGGAAGAAATTACAAACCTCCAACATTGAAGGGAGTGCAATATATTTACAAGTCAGGAAAGTGAGTGGCTAGGAGGGGAAATTGCAGGTGATGTTCCCATATATCTGCTGCTTTGGTCTTTCAGATGGAAGTGGTTGCACGTTTGGATGGTGCTGTCTAAGGAGACTTGGTGAATTCCTGCAGTGTCTCTTGTTGATGTTACACACTGCTACTGTTAAGCATTGGTGGTGGATGTTTGTGGATGTGGAACCAGTCAAGCAGTTGCTTTGTCCTGGATTGATGTCAAGCTTCTTGTGTTGTTGGAGCTGCACTCATCCAGGTAAGTAGGGAGTATTTCATCACACCTGCCTTAGTGGATAGGCATTGGGGAGTCAGGTGACAAGTTACTCACCACAATATTCCTAGCCTCTGACTTGCTCTTGTAGCCACTGTATTTATACAGAGTCATAGAGATGTACAGCATGGAAACAGACCCTTCGGTCCAACCCGTCCATGCCAACCAGATAGCCCAACCCATTCTACCTGGCCCATATCCCTCCAAACCATTCCTATTCATATACCCATCCAAATACCTCTTAAATGTTGCAATTGTACCGGCCTACACCACATCCTCTGGCAGCTCTTTCCATATATTTACCACCCTCTGCGTGAAAATGTTGCCCCTTAGGTCTCTTTTATATCTTTCCCCTCTCACCCTGGACCTACGCCCTCTAGTTCTGGACTCCCTGACCTCGGGGAAAAGACTTTGCCTATTTATCCTATCAATGCCCCTCATAATTTTGTATACCTCTATAAGGTCACCCCTCAGCCTCCGACGCTCCAAGGAAAACAGCCCCAGCCTGTTCAGCCTCTCCCTGTAGCTCAGATCCTCCAACCCTGGCAACATCCTTGTAAATCTTTTCTGAACCCTTTCAAGTTTCACAACATCTTTCTGATAGGAAGGAGACCAGAATTGCGTGCAATATTCCAACAATGGCCTAACCAATGTCCTGTACAGCCGCAACATGACCTACCACCTCCTGTACTCAATACTCTGACCAATAAAGGAAAGCATACCAAACACCTTCGTCACTATCCTATCTACCTGCGACTCCATTTTCAAGGAGCTATGAACCTGCACTCCAAGGTCTC
>NC_057718.1:70306497-70333728 GCF_004010195.1 Chiloscyllium plagiosum | reverse complement strand
ACCTTGCTAATCAGTCTCCCATGGGGAACCTTGTCGAAAGCCTTACTGAAGTCCATATAGATCACATCTACTGCTCTGCCCTCAATCCTCTTTGTTAATTCATCAAAAAACTCAATCAAGTTTGAGAGACATGATTTCCCATGCACAAAGCCATGTTGACTATCCTGAATCAGTTCTTGCCTTTCCAAATACATGTACATCCTGTCCGTCAGGATTCCCTCCAACAACTTGCCCACCACAGAGGTCAGGCTCATGGTCTATAGTTCCCTGGCTTGTCCTATAGCTAGTCCAGTTGAGTTCCTGGTCAATGGTAACCCACAGCATGTTGATACTGGTGGGTTCAATGATGGTAATGCCATTGAATGTCAAAGAATGATGGTTAGATTCTCTCTCGGTGGAGATGGTCATCTTCTGATATATGTGCGTTGCAAATGTTACTTGCCACTTTTCAGACTAAACCTGGATATTGTCCAGATGTTGCTGTATTTACATGTGAACTGCTTCAACATGTAAGGAGTTGCTTTAGATGGTATGATAAAGGTTCGAGAAAGAAAGAGAAAAACATACTTGAACTTATCCTCACCAATGGCCAAAGTTTAGACTGCTAGAAATAGTTGGATTTGTGCAGTTGGAAGTGGCCTGGGGAAGGATTTCACTTCCACCAGGATTAGGCATGTAAATAAGTGGGGTTGAGTCAGGGAGGTCAATAATAAAAAGGGATTAGATGTACTCTCATCTCTGATTGACTATGGATGCTTTAAAGCCAAATAAAACAGGCAGGTAAAGGGAGTGACCAAGAATAGGAGTCAGGGAAGGGATTTAGGGAGAAGAGGACAACACTGAACCCAAGAGTACTGGAGATCTGACAGAGTGAAAGCAAATCTGGCAAGGAACAACTTAGCAAAGCAGCAGGACAATTTTCAAAGGAGCAGCACAACTTACTTTCACTAAATCCAGAGGCAGAGCTCCTGGGCTGACATCAAGGTTCAAAGTAACACAGTGCCAAGTGGAAGCTGCTGACTGGGTCAGTACAGAAGGTGAGTATTTGTATCCCTATTATTGTTGTTTATGGTTTAAAAGGGCTATATTTTGTTTTAATGAGGTCAAAGGAAGAACAGCCCCTAAAGTAATTGATATCTGATTAAGAGCTTCTGGATGGGTATATGAATAGGAAGAGTTTGGAGAGATATGGGCCGGGTGCTGGCAGGTGGGACTAGATTGGGTTGGGATATATGGTTGGCATGGACAAGTTGGACCGAAAAGTCTGCTTCTGTGCTGTACATCTCTAGGACTCTGTAACTCCTTTAAATTTTTCCATTTTACCTTAAACAAATGCCCCCGGGAACTGACATTTCTACCCTGGGAAACACCCTTGACATTCTAGACAGGACTCCTATAATTTTGTAAATTTCTATCAGGTCACCCTTCATTCTTGAAAGTTCAATTGAAACAAACCAAATTTGTCCAACTTAGCCTCATAGCTAATACACGCTAAACCAGACAACATTCTGGTACAAACACAGGAATTGCTGGCAAAACTCTGCAGGTCTCGTAGCATCTGTGGAGAGAAAGCAGAGCTAATGTTTTTGGTCCAGTGATCCTTCTTCAGAACTGGCATTCAGAGCATCTTGGTAAACCATTTCTGCACCCTCTCCAAATCCTCCATATCTTTCAGGTATTGTGGCGACCAGAACTGTACACAATATTCCAAATAATAGAATCACTAGTGTGGAAATAGGCCATTGCCCCAACAAGTCCACACTGACCTCTGAACAGTATCCCACCCGGACCCATTTCCTCTCCTATTACTCCACATTTCCTCGGACTAATGAACCTAGCCTACACATCCCTGAACACTATGAGCAATTTAGCATGGCCAATTCACCTACTCTGCATATCTTTGGACTGCAGGATGAAACCAAAGTACCCGGAGGAAACCCACACAGACACAGGGAGAAACTCCATACAAACAGATACCTGAGACTGGAATCAAACCCAGGTCCTTGACACTGAGGCAGCAGTGCTAACCACTGTGCCATCCACAAATGTGGCCTAACTAAAGTTCTATACAGCTGCAACATGATTTGCCAATGTTTACACTCTTATGCCCCAAATGATTAAAGCAAGCATGCTATTTGACTTTTTGACAACCGTATCGACTTGTGTTGATATTTTCAGGGAACTATGGACCTGTACGCTTAGATCTCTCTGTACGTTGATACTACTAAGGGTTCTACCATTTACTGTATACTTCTCTCCTGCATTCGATCTTCCAAAATACATCACCTCACATGTGTCCAGTTTAAACCCCATCTGCCACTTTGATGCCTAAATCTCCAGCCTATCTACATCCTGCTGTATACTCTGGCAATCCTCCTCATTATCTGGAATGCCCCTAATCTTTCTGTCATCAGCAAAATTACTAATGAGGCTACCTATATTCTCCCTCAAGTCATTTATATATATTACCAAAAGAAGTCCAAGCATTGATCCCTATGGAACACCACTAGTTACGAATCTCCAGTCAGAAAAACACTTTCCACCGCTACTCTGTCTTCCATGACTAAGCCAGTTCTGTATCCATTTTAGCAGCTCATTGCAGATCCCATATGACTTCACCTTTTATATCAACCTGCCATGAGGGACCTTGTCAAAGGCCTTCATTAGACAATGCCTTCAATTATCTTTGTTACTTCCTCAAAAAACTCAATCAAATTTGTGAGACAAAGTCATGCTGCCTGATGCTAATAAATCCATATTTTTCCAAATATGAGTATCACCAAGAATCTTCTCCAATAATTTCCCTACCACTGATTAAAGGCTCACTGGTTGGCAATTTCCCTGAAAATCTGTGCTGCCCTCAAACAAAGGAACACGTTGGCTATTCTTCAGTCATCTGGGACCTCTCCTGTCACTAAAGGGGATACAAAGATTTCAAATAAGGCCCCAGCAATTTTGTCACCTGCATCCCTTGGCATTCTGGGAGGGATCTCATCAGATCCTGGGGACTTGTCTTTGTTTTCAAAACAGCCCTCCTTTTTTATATTGATACACCTCAGATTACCAACACAGAGTCATAGAATCATAGAGATGTACAGCATTGAAACAGATAGTTTGGTTCAATTTGTCAGGCTGACCAGATATCCTAAATTAATCTAGTCCCATTTGCCAGCATTTGGCCCTTATCCCTCTAAACACTGCCTATTCACATACCCATCCAGATGCCTTTTAAATGTTGTAACTGTACGCGCCTCCATCACTTCCTCTGGCAGCTCATTCCATACACGCACCGTCCTTGAAAGTAGGTAGATAGGACAGTGAAGGTGGTGTTTGGTGTGCTCTCTTATAATTGGTTAAAGTTTGAGTATAGAAGTTGGGAGGTCATGCTGCAGCTGTACAAGATATTGGTTAGGCCATTGTTGGAATACTGCATGCAATTCTGGTCTCCATCCTACCGGAAATATGTTGTGAAACTTGAAAGGATTCAGAAAAGATTTACAAGGATATTGCCAGGGTTGGAGGATTTGAACTATAGGGAGAGGTTGAATAGGCTAGGGCTGTTTTCCCTGGAGCATCAGAGGCTGAGGGGTGACCTTATAGAGGTTTATAAAATCATGAGGGGCATGGATAGGATAAATAGACAAAGTCTTTTCCCTGGGGTGAGGGAGTCCCGAACTAGAGGGCATAGGTTTAGGGTGAGAGGGAAAAGATATAAAAAGAGACCTTACGGGAAACTTTTTCACACAGAGGGTGGTACGTGTATGAGGTGCCAGAGGAAGTGGTGGGGGCTGGTACAATTGCAATATTTAAAAGGCATCTGGATGGGTATATGAATAGGAAGGGTTTGGAGGGATATGGGCTGGGTGCTGGCAGGTGGGACTAGATTGGGTTGGGATATTTGATCAGCATGGATGAGTTAGACTGAAGGGTCTGTCTCCGTATTGTACATCTCTATGATTCTTTACATGAAAAAGTTGCCCATTAAGTCCCTTTTAAATCTTTCCCCTCTCACCTAAAACCTATGTCCTCTTGTTTTGGACTCCTCTACCTTGGGGAAAAGATCTTAGCTATTGGCCTATTAATGCCCCTCATAATTTTATAAACCTTCGTAAGGTCACCCCTCAGTCTCCAGTAAAAACAGCCCTAGCCTCTTCCGCCTCTCGCTATAGCTCAAATCTTTCAACCCTGGCAACGTCCTTGTAAATCTTTTCTGGAGCCTTTCAAGTTTCACAACATCCTTCCTATAACAGGGACACCAAAATTGAATGCAGTATTTCAAAAGTGGGCTCACACTTCCCAATCACACACCTTGAACTCCAATAGTAGTTTGTTTTTTGCCTGTATTATTACGTAACAACAAAAGACTCACCATCCACCATGTCCTTTGTGAATACCAATGTGAAGTTATCCTTAAGGACCTCACCCACTTCCTCCAGCTCCACGTGTAAATTCCCTCCTTTGACCTGGAGTTTATTTACACTTTCCCTCGTTATGCTCTAGCTCAAATATGAAACACCTTGGAATTCTCCTTAATCATGTTTACTAAAGACATTTCATGGCCTCTTTCAGTCCTAATTCCTTGTTTGAGATCTTTCCTGCTATCTTTGTATGCTTTGCAGGCTCTCTGTCTTCAGTTTCCTAAACCACACGTATGCTTCCTTTCTCTTAACTAAGCTCTCAATTCTATTGTCACCCAAGGTACTCTAATCTTGCCATCCAACCTTGATTTTCACAGGAACATGTTTGTCCTGAATTTAAATCAACTGGCCTTTAAAAGATTCACACGTGCCAGACATAGATTTACCGTCAAACAGCTGCCATCATCTACATTCACCGGTCCCTGTCTGATACTGTGGTAGTTAGCCTTCCCCCCCAGTTTAGTACTTTCATTCTTATCCTTATCCATAAGTAACTTATAAATTTACAGTATTATGGTCACTGTTCTCAAAATGCGACCCCACTGAAATTTTGATCACTTGACCTGGTTCATTTCCCAACACCAGGTCTAGTATCGCACCTTCCCCAATTGGATTACTTATGCATTTCAAAAAATGATCCTGGACATGCCTAGCAAACTCCCCATCTAAATCCTTGGCAGTGTGGGGAAGTTAAAATCACCTACCATAACCCTGCTATTTGTATATTTTTTCAAATCTGTACACATTTCTGTTTCTCTGCCTGTTGGGAGGCTTGCAATATAATTCCACCATAATTACATCCATCCTAGTCCTAAACTCTATCCACATGACCTTGTTTGATAAGCCCTCTAAAGTGCTTTCCCTAATCAGTTATGCAACTCCCCCACTTCTTTACCATGCCTGAAACATCTAAATCCTAGAACATTAAACTGCTGATCCTGCCCCTCTCTCAACCAGGTTTCTGTAATAGCTACAAAATCATAAAGACATGTATTAATCCAAGCTCTAAATTCATCTGCCTGACCTGTCATACTCCTTGCATTAAAACAAATATGATCACCTCCTTATATCTGTTATTCCTCTTAGTCTTATTGGCCCTTTAAAAGGTTTAATCCAAAGGGATAAGTCATGGCAGGACAGTCAAAGCTCTCCTGTTTACTTTCTCCTCCTACTCTATGTGGGAATCTGTGCATGTTTCCAGTTCATGGGGCCAGCACATGTGCAGAAGTGTCTCCAGCTGCAGATCCTCGAAGCATGGGTTTTGGCGATGGAGCCACAGCAGTGAAGCTGAGAGTATAGTGGTTAGCACATATAAAGAAGCGGTCACACCGCAGGCTAAGACACCATAGACATAAAGGGAATGGGTGATCACCAAGCAGAGTAAAAGGACGAGGTAGATTTGATTAGATTAGATTACTTAGTGTGGAAACAGGCCCTTCGGCCCAACAAGTCCACACCGCCCCGCCGAAGCGCAACCCACCCATACCTCTACATGTACCCCTTACCTAACACTACGGGCAATATAACATGGCCAATTCACCTGACCTGCACATCTTTAACCCGGGTCTCTGGCGCTGTGAGGCAGCAGTGCTAACCACTGTGCCACCGTGCCGCCCATAGGCAGTGCAGAAACCACTTGTGGCTATTTCCCTGAAAAACAGATATACCACTCTGGATAAGAATGATTGGGGGTGGGGTGGGAGAGTGGCAGTGGAATGGCTTCTTAGGGCAGACATGTACAGCTAAACTTGTCACACCAGAGTTAGCTCAACTTCATGGGAGAGGAGGAGAATACTGGAATACTGGAATAAATAGGCATTTCTGTGGCAGCAAATGAGACTCCACATTATTTCTCTGGTGCTCGGGTCAACGATATCTCAGAGTGGTAACAGGACATTCTGGGGGGGTGGGTGAACAGCCAGTGATTGTGGTACATATCAGTTAAACATAGGCTATGGTTAAAGGGATGAGGTTCTAAAAGCTGAATATCGAGAGTTAGGAACAAAGTTGAAAGACAGTGATTGCAGGATGAACCGGTACAATATCCTATTCAATGTTGAAATAAAAAGATGCATCATTGAATATGGAGCTGTGAGATGGTGCAAGTGGGAGGATTTCAAATTCCTAGGATATTGGGTGGGACAGGGATCAGTAGAAATTGAACGCGTTCTATCTTTGCAGGACCTGAACTGATGTCTGAGGGAAAGTATTTGCTTTAAACTAAAGTATGGGCAGGGGAACCTAAGCAGGATGACAAAGGAAGGAGAAACAAGGAGAGTTATAAAAAGGAAGAACCAAATGCAAAAATGGTAGAAATGGTAGACAAGAATGGGAGGCAAATAGGCCCAAAAGAAAAGTTAGGATGATTAAAAATGGCAAAAAGGCAAGCCTAAAAGCCTTGTATCTTCATGCATTACGCATTCAGAAATTTGACAAATTGACGATGCAAACTGAGGTAAATGGGTATGGTTTCTTAGCCATTACAGAGGCACTGGGAACTTAACATTCAGGGATATTTCTTTCAGAATGGCAGGAGGATAAGAAAAAAGGTGGTGGGGCAGCTTTGTTAAGAAAAGATGAAATAAGGACAGTTTGTGAGACATGATCTAGCCTCAGATGACGTACAGTCCACTTTGGTGGAAGGAAATAACAGCAAGAGAAAGAAATCACTGGTAGGAGTAGTGCATAGACAACACCCCGCTCTCAAAACAGTAGCCTCACTGTAGGAAAGGGTAGCAAAAAGAATAGAGCAATGACTATAGGTGACTTCAATCTTCATACTGATTGGATAAATCAATTTGGAAGAATAGCTACAATAACAAACTCAGTGTATTAGGGATAGTGTCATGGTGCAATATTCATGAGCCAACCAGGAAACAGGCTACCCTGGATGTGGTAATGAGGTAGGTTTAGTAAATGACCTCAGAGTAAAAGATCCCCCTAGGAATAGTAGTCACACATGCTAGAATTTAATATTCAGTTTGTGTAGAGAAATTTTATCTGAAACAAATGTGTTTAACTTAAATAAAAGGGAATTCTAATGAAATTGGCATAATGCAAGCTACTGTGGACTGGGCAGATAGATTGGCAGGAAAGACAGTAAGCAAGCAGTGGCAAACATTTGAAGAGGTAGTCGAGAGTGTGTTGCTGGAAAAGCACAGCAGGTCAGGGAGCATCCGAGGAGCAGAAGAATTGACGTTTTGGGCATAAGCCCTTCATCATTTGAAGAGGTAGCACATGATTCTCAGCAAAATTATACACCAGTAATGGGGAAAGATTCTAAGAGAGTTATACACCAACCATGGCTAAGAATGGCATATAAAAGGAGGTGAGAATCAGCAGTAGCCCCAAAGACTGGGATAAATATAGAGTCCAAAAGGAAAACTAAAAAGATAATAAAGGCAGAGAAAATAAATTACAAAGGCAAACTAGCAAGGAATATAAAAAGAAAGAGGTCAAAGTGAACATAGATGAATGTGAGGACTGCAGATGCTGGAGATTAGAGTGTGGTGCTGGAAAAACACAGCTGGTCAGGCAGCATCTGAGGAGCAGGAGAATCAATGAAGGGCTTTTTTCCGAAACGTCGATTCTCCTGCTTCTCAGATGCAAAGTGAACATATTCCCCTCAGAAAAGTAATCTGAGCAGATAATTATGAGGAACAAGGAAGCACAGAGGAGTTAAACAGATATTCTGCAGCAGTCTTTATCGGGGAAGATACTTCTGAAATAACTTTTCAGAGGCCAGTCACCTAGTCACCCTTCATTTACACATGAACAGTCCTTAACTTGAGGACTGCCTCAGTATCTCTGACACTCCCCTTTTTATCTAGCAGCCCAAATCAGGGAACTCATTCTATAATGAGTAGGGGGATCCTAGGGGGATCTTTTACTCTGAGGTCATTTACTAAACCGACTTCATTCTATAATGTCCAGCTGGCTGACCCTCATTACAATCAATACTTCCCTCCCTGTCAGAGTTTGAGGACATAGGCTGATCATTTATCTTGGACCCCTCAGGGTGTTTTAGGACAGGGTCAGATTCCTTGGACTCTATTTCCAATACGGGTAGCGAGGAACACACAGGAGCTTGCCTTTTGCACCAGAAGTGCCGCGATAGAATTTTACTCTCTTCTTCCAGCTGCAAAGATGCTGAGGTGGCTACATCCATCTTGTTGGTCTCCAGTTCTGAGGATTCATCAACGCTTGATGGAGAGGGTGAACCACAGTTTTGGTAGCCTTTCAGACTGTCTGAGGGATAGGGCATATTTTGCTCCCACACTGCTTGTGAATTTGTGCCTTTCATATGGCCCATGTACTTGTTCAGGACCATTGCCCTGACCTGAACTTTATACATCACTTGGTCCCCTGTGTACAAAATCCCCTGAGGGAGGATTTGTGAGCCTCCAGCTGAGAAAAGCAGCTTAGCATTTGGTTTAAAATCCCCACAAAGGCAAATTGACCTGTCGGGCTCCAAACTTCGTATGACCAGTGTTGCCCATTCTACAAATTGGATTGGTTTGATGATTCCTTTAACTTTCTGGCCTTCTGACTTCTGCTTCTACTTTTGCCCATAAGGCAAGTGACACTAGGCAGGTCTTGCCTCCTGATCAACATGAAAGGTGGTCCTGGCGCCTCTAATAATTCCTAGACCTTCCTGGAAGAATTCCAGGTATTTAACTTGGACTTTACTCAGGCAGTCATTTTAGATTAGATTACTTACAGTTGTGGAAACAGGCCATTCGGCCCAACAAGTCCACACTGACCTGCCGAAGCACAACGCACCCAGACCCATTCCCCTACACCTAACACTATGGGCAATTTAGCATGGCCAAGCCAATTCACCTAACCTGCACATTTTTGGATTATGGGAGGAAACCCAGAGGAAACCCATGCAGACACTGGGATAATGTGCAAACTCCACACAGTCAGTCAGTCGCCTGAGGCAGGAATTGAACCCGGGTCTCTGACGCTGTGAGGCAGCAGTGCTAACCACTGTGCCACCGTGCCACCCAGTTTTCTAATTGAAAATTGAAAATCAACTAAGGTGAATCTTCCTCAACCAGATTCAAGCTTTTTACTTCAATCACTGGTAACTGCATCAGCTGCTTCTCGTAAGAAACTGGAACTGAAGTTGTACCATTAATCTGTAAAGGTTTCCTGGTTTAGGATCTTAGTCTAAGCAAGGTCTTTTGCAAATTTAAGGGCTGAAGTCCAGAGTGAATTTTGTTTAAAAACTGGTTCTGCGACCACTGATATGGCCACACCGGTATCATCCTCCATTAAAATCAGATGACCATTTAGCCATAATTTATTTTGATTGGTTCTAATTTG
Source organism: Chiloscyllium plagiosum (assembly GCF_004010195.1). Taxonomy (NCBI): domain Eukaryota; kingdom Metazoa; phylum Chordata; class Chondrichthyes; order Orectolobiformes; family Hemiscylliidae; genus Chiloscyllium; species Chiloscyllium plagiosum. Next base: position 70,323,979 of record NC_057718.1, on the reverse strand, counting down.
GATGTTGTTCAGCAATTCAGTCATTCCAAGTCAGCTGTAGGTGGAGTTTCCAGGATATGAACTCTCTTTATTCAATTTAGGTTTTGTAGGACTCTTTAGCTGTCTAGAGTCCACATGCCAGCAGCAACTACAATGGCTTGCTGGCCCAGATCCTCAAAAAATTTTTAACCGTTTGGCTGAGGCTTGGCTTTGTTTTGGGGTTTTTCTGTGGGTCAACGTAGAGTCCTTCTGAACAGGAGTGAGGCTATGCAATTGTCTTAACTCAAGTGGTGTTCCCTAAGCTCAGTCAGATCAGCAAAGATGTCCACTTCCATCAGAATAGCCTGCAACCCATATTCTCAACTTACAACATTTTCCAATGATAAAGTGAGTTGTAGCATCCGTCTGAAGTCCAGTTGGGCTTCGCATAGTTGATGTTTTTGCATAGTCACATCATTAATCCCGCATACCAAATGCTCTCTCAATATCTCCTTTAGGGTTAAACCAAAGTCATAAGCTTCTATCAGTCATCTTAACCGAGTCAAAAATTCTGATTCAGATTCCCCATGTTCTTACATTGCCCATAGCGTTTCAGAATTAGAGGTGGCTTGGGACTGTAATATTCCTTAACTATGTCTGTCAACTCTTGAAAGGTTTTAGTATCTTATACCTTAGGCAAAGTCCGGCTCTTAGTAATAGTAAAACTGCGGCTCCACGGACTGTCAGGAGAATTACTCCTTACTTTTTGTGTGCCTCAATATTATTTGCCCAGAAAAAATAACACATCCTTTTCACATACTGGGCTCAGTCCTCGATGGCAAGGTTGAACAAGTCAAGTTTCCCAAACAAAAGTATGATGTAAGAAATGCTTACCCCAACTCAAGGAGGACTGTTGCGAGCAGGCTTCTTCAGTCTTTACTCTGATCATCAATAAACCACAGGAGCCAGTATCCTGTCACTAAATCATCCTTTAGTTACACATGGACTATCCTTGACTTTAGTACTGCCTCATTCAGTCAGCTCTCAGAGTGGCAGTTTCTCTGAGACACCCCTTTTTTCTGGGAGCCTAAGGGGCATCTTTTCCATGCAGAGGGTGGTGCGGATATGGAACGGGCTGTTAGCAAGGCCTCTCTGATTGGAGCACATTAACAGCCCCAATTAGGCAACTCATATTCTATGAGTCCAGCTGGCTAACCTTGTTACAATCATTACACTTGGAACTTCCCATTAGTTTGGATGAATGCAGAGAGGATTTAAGTACAATTACCATTACTAGAGAAGTAGTATTTGACAAACTAATGGAACCAAAAGGTAGATAAGTCCTCTGCCACTGAAGGCTTACATCCAAGGATCCTAAAAGAAGCAGCTACAGAGCTAGAACCATAGAATTAACATAGCACAGAAGGGGGAGGTTCAGCCCATCTTGTCCATGCTGGAAAGATACAGAATGTGGGGAAATAGATGGTGACATCTTTAAAAAATCCATATGACAGAGGAGATGGTGCTGGATGTCTTAAAACGCATCAAAGTGGATAAATCCCGAGGACCTGATCGGGACCTAGAACTCTCATCGATAGTCACAGGTGAGGTGCCAGAAGACTGGAGGCTGGCTAACGTGGTGCCACTATTTAAGAAAGGTGGTAAGGAAAAGCCAGGGAACCATAGACTGGTGAGCCTGATATCAGTGGTGGGCAAGTTGTTGGAGGGAACCCTGAGGGAAAGGATTTAAAAAGTCAAGGACTAATTAGGGATAGTCAACATGGCTTTGTGTGGGAAATCATGTCTCACGAACTTGATTGAGTTTTTCGAAGTAGTAACAAAGAGGATTGATGAGGGCAGAGCAGTGGATGTGATTTACATAGACTTCAGTAAGGTGTTTGACAAGGTTCCTCATGGTAGACTGGTTAACAAGGTTAGATCTCATGGAATACAGGGAGAAGTAGCCATTTGGATAGAGAACTGGCTTGAAGGTAGAAGACAGTGGGAGGTGTTTGGAGGGTTGCATATACTGGAGGCCTGTGACCAGTGGTGTGCCACAAGGATCGATGCTGGGTCCACTACGTTTTGTCATTTACATAAATGGTTTGGGTGGGAACATCAGAGGTATGGTTTGTAAGTTTTCAGATGACACCAAAATTGGAGGTGTAGTGGACATCAAAAAAGGTTACCTCAGAGATCTTGAGATCAAGGGGCTGAGGAGTAGTAGATGGGAGGTGCTGCATTTTGGAAAAGCAAAACTGAGCAGGACTTATACACTTAATGCTAAGATCCTGGGGAGTGTTGCTGAACAAAGAGACCTGGGAATGCAGGTTCATAGCTCCTTGAAAGTGGAGTCACAGGTAGATAGGATAGTGAAGGCAGCATTTGTATGCTTTCCTTTATTGGTCAGAGCACTGAGTAGGGGAGTTGGGAGGTCACGTTGCATCTGTACAGGACATTGTTTTTACCTAATCAATGACTGCAGATGCTGGAAACCAGATTCTGGATCAGTGGTGCTGGAAGAGCACAGCAATTCAGGCAGCATCCGACGAGCAGCAAAATCGACGTTTCGGGCAAAAGCCCTTCATCAGGAATAAAGGCATAGAGCCTGAAGCATGGAGAGATCATTGTGTGCAATTCTGGTCTCTTCCTATAGGACAGATGTTGTGAAATTTGAAAGGGTTCAGTAAAAATTTAAAGATGTTGTTAGAGTTGGAGGATTTGACCTACACAGAGAGGTTGAATAGGATGTTTTCCCCGGAGCGTTGGAGGCGGAGGGGTGACCTTAAAGAGGTTCATAAAATCATGAGGGATAGGATAAATAGACAAGATCTTTTCCCTGGGATGGGGGAATCCAGAACTAGAGAGCATAGGTTTAGGATGAGAGGGGAAAAATTTAAAAGAGACCTAAAGGGCAACCTTTCCATGGTGTAGGTATGGAATGGGCTGTCAGAGGAAGTGATGGGGGTAGGCACACTTCTAACATTTAAGAGGTATCTGGATGGTTATATGAATAGGAAGGGTTATATGAATAGGAAGGGCCAAGTGCTGGCAAAATGGGACTAGATACGATTAGGATATCTGGTCGGCATGGACGAGTTAGACTAAAGGGTCTGTTTCCATGCTGTACATCTCTTTACTCTATGATTCAAAGACATCTAGATGCCCTTTCTAATCCCATCTTCCTGCACACAACCTATAGCCCTGCTGATCTAGTTGCAGATCCTAGTACTTTTTGAAAAAGGAGTTTAAGGTCTCTGCCTCCACCAGCAACTCAGGCAGCAAATTCTACACAACTGTTGCATGAAAATGTTTATCCTCATATCCCCTCCAATCCTTCTACCATTTAGCTTGAATCTGTGACTCCTGGTTTTTGAATTGTCTGCCAAGGGAAACAGGTTCTATCTTCTACCCCTCACAATTTTGTATACCTCAATAACATCACCACTCAGCCTTCTCTGATCCAAAGGTCCTTGGATTCTGGAGAAGTACCAGATGTTGGAAAAGTACCAATGTGACACCTCTACTCATTCGGAAGGGAGGCAAAAAGTAGGTAAACATAAGCCGAGTGGCCAAACATCAAGTGCTGGGAAAGTATTGGAATCAATTATTCAGGAAATAAAAGCAGAACATGTGGAAAATCATAATCTAATTAAGTGTATAAGGGAAATGATGTCTGAATAATTTATTAGCATTTTATGGAGAAGTCTCAACCAGAATGGATAAAGGGGAACCAGTAAATGTATTGTATTTGGACTTCAGAAGGCGATTGACAAGATACCTCACAAAAGATTAAGTCATAAAATAAGAACTCATGGAGTTGGAGGTTGTATATTGGCATGCATAAAGAATTGGCTAATAGGCAGAAAATAGACAGTAGGGATCAGGGGTCCTTCTTTAGATTGGTGACCCCGATTCGACAGTGGTTAGTGCTGGAACAACAACTGTTTACTATATATATATATTTATGATTTGGAGAAGGAAGTCAATGTTCTGTAGTCAAATTTGAAAATGACACAAAAATAGGACAGGTTGTAAGAAGGAAACAGACAGCTAACAGAGAGATATTAATATGTTAAGTAAGTGGACGAAAAGTATGCAGTTGGGAGTATAATGTGGGAAAATGTGAAGGTATTCATTTTGGAAGGGAAAACATAGAACAGAGTATTATTTAAAATGGAGAAAAATACTGCAGAAAGCTGAAAAACAAAAGGGACCTGGGGGCATTTGTGCACAAAACACAAAACACACAGCAGGCAATTAGGAATACTAATATTATGGTGGCCTTTATCTTAAGAGGGTTGGAGTATGAGAGTTGGCCACCCATACTGCAACTGTACAAGGTGCTCGTGAGACCACATCTTGAGTTCTGACTGAGAAATTTCTTCTTTCAGACAGTTGAGCATTTTTGGAACTTCTTGCCACAGAGAAATGTGTGCGCAGACTTGTTGTGTATATTCAAGGCCAAAGTGGATAGATTCTTGATTGGTTAGGGGAATTAAGGGTTGCAAGGAAAGGGGAGAGAAAGTCGAGGAATGTCGACGAGGAGGAATGTCGGATCAGCTGTGATCTTACTGAATGCTGGAGCAAGGTTGAGGGGCCAAATGGCCTATACCAGCTTAAAATAAAAGAGAAAATAATTTTAAATAGTTAACATCACCAATGATTAGAGGTACTCATTACATAGGCAGAAGATGGAAGCAGTGAATACATCATCATGATGAGAAACATAGTACAATACTTGATAGAAAATGAGAATTTGTTTTTATGGCGGGGATGGGATGTGGAACAGCAGAGCATTTGCGGTGTCAGTGAAATAAAGGGAGGGCCAGTTTCAGTATGGGGGAAGGAGAAACAGTAGAAACAGAATAAGGGAGGGCACTCACAGGAAGGGAAGATGCAAAAGGAGTAACAAAGTAAAGAGATTAATAATTCCCAAACTGAATCTATTTGTTAGAAGAATAAATTTAAGCAACATTTCTTTGCAAAGATTAGTGTGACTATAAAATATGTTAAAGGCAAACCTCTCTCCACAGGATCATAGAAGTAACCATTATCCCGAAGAGTGCTGAAAACTGTAGGAATTAGGTCAGCTAAATATGTTTGGGCAAATGCACGGGCTGCAATCTTATCTGAAGTGTCCTTTTCCTTCTTTAGCACTTCCTGCTGTTGTGCCATGCGACGTTTCTGTAAAATACCACATAGTACTCAAATATTACTTGATGAAACATCAGTACTGTACTAGTTGATAAATATATTGACTATCTTTGCCACAGTTATTGTACTATCAAAGAACTACAGTGGATTAACATTTATTAACCAGGTGAGTTGACAATATGGAAGATAAAGTGGATAAAGTGTGGAGCTGGAAAAAGCAAAGCAGGTCAACACTATCAGAGGAGTGGGGAGTTGATGTTTCAAGTTAGAACCTTTCATCAGGACTGATGAAAGGTTTTGATCTGAAACGTTGACTCCCCTGTTCCTCTGATGCCGCTTGACCTGCTGTGCTTTTTCCAGCTCCACACTTTATCTACTGACTTTCCAGCATCTGCAGTCCTCACTATCCCCAAGATACACATTAGCGCAAGCAGTGGTAATGAACTGAAAATGAGAAAACTAGAATTACTTCTGCATAATTCTCAGTATCATGTTAGAACCTCGTTGGTTGAAGACCAGCAACAGGATATCTTACTTTATCCGGTACCTCAGATGAAGTATGCTGCGTAGAAGGTGAAAGCTACAGGACTGCTGTTACATGCATCAGGTTTCTACCCCAAAAATGGGTCCAATCAAAATCATAAATAACATCTTCTGCAACTATTACCAAGATGCACTAGCCTTGCTGGTCCTTCTTGCACGTTCTGTAGCTACTGAAGCATTATGTTCTTCCAATACCTCTTTTTTTTTCTGTCCAACTGAGTGGACCTGCCCTTATTTTATCCCATTCTTGACTTTTGAATCATAGCCAGGAAATCTCCAGCAATGGCCCCATAATGATACTTTCGGAGATGCCAGGAACCCTGACTTGGTTCACTTCACTTATCTTTAAGCAAAATTATGCTGAGGTACAATACACCACTCTACTCTTCCATGAACTTTCATTGTCACTGTGGTGATTATCCACATGTACAACATCCAGTCTTGTAAAGACTGTTATTACATAAATTAAAACTTTGCAGCTAATATAGAACTCAATAACTACTTCAGAATTATTTGTCATTTGTGACAAATCACATTTTTATGGCACTTTTAACAGAGAAACATGTTAGGCATTTCATAGAAGTTTAAGTGTTGCCAACCATGAATTTGTTGCTATTGTGAAGTATTCTCCTGTGGTTATTTATTCAATTATTGTACCATTCATAACTGGATACAAAAGTTTGCTTTACAGCCTTAATTGTGTGATTACTTAGCTACACTTAGGATACTTCTGCTGCATGCAGATCTGTGTAATAAATTTCCTACCATGAAGGATAGGAGTGAATCAGTTGGATTTTGGATTGCAACATTTGGATTGTAGTCCTGAGACAAACAACTTAACTCCAAATTTATTAGGTGAACTTCAAGTTTTACAGCTGGAATTTCTCATGTTCAGTCTCTAGATTTCTATTTCAACCACATATCATTATATATGCTCCTCAGTGCATTTTCTTTGGACTGACTATCTTCAGCTGTCTAAATTACCTTCTGGCATCAGAAGATCAGAACTGAGATATTTGCTGATGATTGTAAAATATTCAGTAAAAATCACACCTCCTAAAACACTGAAGCAGTCTGCATGCAGCAAGACTTCAAGAACATTTAGACTAGATAATCAGAAAATTTCCTTTACACAATTCACAAATTCCTCTCCAGCCGGGGCAGCACGGTGGTTCAGTGGTTAGCACTGCTACCTCACAGCACCAGGGACCCGGGTTCAATTCCCACCTGGGGTGACTGTCTGTGTGGAGTTTGCACATTCTCCCCAAGTCTGCATGCGTTTCGGTGCTCCGGTTTCCTTCCACAATCCAAAAGATGTGCAGGCCAGGTGAATTGGTCATGCTAAATTGCCCATAGTGTTAGGTGCATTAGTCGGGGTATAAATAGAGGGTAAGGAATGGGTCTGTGTGGGTTACTGTTCAGAGGGGCAGTGTGGACTTGTTGGGCCAAAGGGCCTGTTACCACACTGAAGGGAATCTAATCTAAATACTCAAGTCCCCAAATTGTGGTGGATAAGACAAGCCCTTCAGTTTACATGGTTCTACTAGTCACAGGAAAGACCAGCTAGTACCATGTAAACAAATTAAAAGCCTATGGCACTTAACACAGCTGCTCTCACCACCTTTAGATGTGTATGGTGGATGACACTGTGACAACAGCAAGTGACAAGACCAAGATTAGCCCAGACCAAGGAAACCCCTGACATATCGTCTGTCAGATTGCACTCCTGACAAAATTTATACTCTCCCATCCCTATCACTGACTGCAGCTTCAATGCCTAAGGGACTCCCAAATGATCTCAGTGACTTAATGGATTAGATTAGATTCCCTAAAGCATGGAAACAGGCCCTTAGGCCCAACAAGTCCACGCTGACCCTCCGAAGAGTAACCCACCCAGACCCATTTCTCTCTGATTAATGCACCTAACACTATGTACAATTTAGCATGGCCAATTCATCTAACCTGCACATCTTTGGACTATGGAAGGAAACCGGAGATCCGGAGGAAACCCACGGAGACACGGGGAGAATGAGCAAACTCCACACAGACAGACAGTCAGCCAAGGTTGGAATTGAACCTGGGACCCTGGTGCTGTGAGGCAGCATTGCTAACTGCTGAGGACTCTAACAGATTGGAACAAATTGGTAGTGACTGACAGCATGGATGTGTTACATACTCCCAACAGAACTCTCCAATTACTCCCTGATAACTCAGACCCCAGATGGCATATCCACAACATGGTTATACAACAATACTAAAAGATTAGTACAAACCAGGGAAAAACAAACTGAACCAGGTCGTCAGAATGAAATGTCCAACATTTAGGGCACCACCACTAGAGGGAGTGATAGACCATGGGCATGGCAATGGAGAGGATACATTACGTCCAAGCCCCCAGGCAGAAGGTGACAAACTGATGAGCCTGTTGAATGAATGCATTAAACCATTCATCCAGATGATGTAACAGCTTCTGGCAGCCACCCAAGGCACAAAGTCACTGTTTGATGGTCTGAACTGATATGTACTTTCACACCTCTCTATAGTCCCAGTAGGACCAACTCAAATTCCTGTGTGCAATGATGGGATTAACCAGGTTATATTTGGTCGTTCATTGGATATAATCTCCATATCAGAATCTGCCCCATCGTCAACGGTCTAGGGTAGTCTTATCTTCATATTTCATTCATGGGTCACAATGACCACTTCTTCACATTTAGTTTGTTGGCCATAATGATTGCCTCATTTCAATTGTTTTTTTTACACCCAGTCCATATTCAGGCCATTTAAACCTACAAATTCCCATCACTGGAAACCGAGGTTGGAATTTACCAGTCACCGAAACTCAAATTAACATTCCATATGGGGTTCCCATTCCTTAACAAAAAAGTGGAGGAAGTTTAGGGTGAATGCACTACACCTGTTCTAAACTATTTAGATATTAGATAAGGATAACAAGCCCAGGACAACTATGACCACATGGAACATAATCAAGATCTACTTCATCGGGATCATTATCCCGAAAAACAACACACAAGAAACACACTGAACAGATTATGGTTTGGCTCACTGGACGCAGGCGAATGTGAGGATGGTGTGTTATGGGTACACCCCAATAAAAGTATAATTTGGGTGTAACAACCAGCCGGCAGTATATAAGAAAACAAATGAGAGCTCAGATGATTGCTACCTGAGCATAGAAATCATGGGTGAGGATTCTCAAACAATAGGTGCCCCGAGATAGGATGCTTAGCAAATGGCCCAAAAAATGGATTGGAACTCTGACAGCGATGCCCCGGGAGATTCATAAAAGGTGTTGGGAGGATTTCTGGAACTGGGGCTCCAATGTATAAATCCATCCCTGGGTCCGCCTTGTGTCACATCTGTCTGTGTTGTTAATCCTGGTCACCCTGGTACACCTCACCATCCTCAATGTCAGATTTGCCTGGTGGAGAAGACAATTATCACAGAGACTGAACATAGAGACTCACTCAACTCATGGTCTCCACAAGCTTATTAAAAACTATAGTGACATAATATATATTTGTTTAGTCTCAAATATTCGTTTATCCTATTGTTTGTATAAAATGTTCTCTGGATTATTAGTTCATTTGTACACAGTGACCCTTGCTTGATCTCTGTTTGCTCCGGTTTTATAATGTTTGTTTGATTTTCTTTTTTTTTTGGTTTCTCCAATGTCTATAGTTCTAATCTACCATGCTTGCTTGATTAGCCATTAAGTCCGAATTTGGATATTCTATTTGGATATAGTTTGATCATGTTTGATTGTTCCTAGTTAGATGCGATTTTCCAATATGCTACCTGTAAGAGTTTAGTTGTTTAAGTGGATGATCATACAGTCACCATTAGATTACCTACAGTGTGGAAACAGGCCATATGGCCCACCAAGTCCACAATGACCTTCTGAAGAGTAACGTATCCAGACCCATTCCCCTACATTTAACCCTTACTAATCGACTTAACACCATGGGCAATTTAGCGTGGCCAATTCACCTGACCTGCACACATCTTTGGATTGTGAGAGGAAACCAGAGCAACTGGAGGAAACCCAGGGAGACACAGGGGGAATGTGCACACTCCACACAGACAGTGGCCTGAGGCTGAAATCGAACCCGGGGTCCCTGGCACTGTGAAGCAGCAGTGCTAACCACTAAGCCACTGTGCTGCCCTAACAGTTATGGTACACGGAAGTTTGCCAGTCATCATGTGATCCATCACATGTCACGCTTAGGATCAAGAGAAGGGACTGTGGCTGGAAAGGCTGCTCCGAATGGTGGACATAGGGAAAAAAGGGACAATAACTGAGGCATGCTGGGAAATTGAGGCAAGTCTTAGCCAAAAGTGAATGTGCTCAAAGACACTGAAATTAACAAACAAACTGATGAATCCAGACAGCTTGCAACTACAGACAGACAGTATACCATTGACTCAGCAACTGAAGAAAATAGAATATGCACTTCAATTTGAATTGAATGGAGTTGACTGGAATGCCATCCCCAGGACAATCAGAAACATTGAGATTTTTACCAGACCTTGATCTGGGAAAGGCTATCTGACCTACGTGCCCTCAACATCTTCAAGAATAGATGCCCAAGGACCATCCTGCCATTGATATGTCAACACCTGGTTGGTTCCAATTGATCAGGGTGATCGAGACCTGATCGATCTATTGGTGGACAGTGAAGATCTTCCCAAAAGGCACGAACGCTTCATAGTATAAGAATCGCTGCAACACCACCTTTCAGGGGCGCTAATTCTAGACCAACCAGTTTAAAGGGAAGACAACCCAGGACCACCAGGAGAAGATCATTGCCTAGGCCAAGATCTAGTGTGGTTGTATATGATCAACCAGCATTAAGTTAAAGTACAAGATAGTTTTTTAGATTTATAGTATAAATTGTTAGCTTGTAGTGTATTTTGTTATTATAATATTGTGTTAAATATATAAATATTATCATTTATTACTATTAAGTGTCGACTTTCAGTTTCTTGGCTAGATGGGAGTTAAACTGCGGCAGGCGCAACACTAGCATCCTATTCAACAGTTTGAACATTCATTCCCTTCACGACCAGCACTCAGTGGCAGCTGTTTGCTCCTTACAAACAGTGTGATCCACTCAAGCTGTGCTTCAGGAATTTTCCAGTCCTCTTTTGAGAGCACCTTAAAAATTAGATTCTGGAAGGGCGCTAAGAATTGTCAAAATAGCTAATATAATATTGACTGGAAAGAAATTTTTACACCATCTTGTAGAGTGAAAACAAAAAGTATTTCACAAAATAAATCTTATATTGGAATGACCTATACCTTTTCCTCTCTGTGTCGTCTCTCCTTCTCTTCCATACGTTGTACTTCTGCGAGCTCAGCATTGCGAAGTTCCTCAAAGTCACGTTGCAAAGCGCGCAGGTGAGCCAGTTCCTCTTCCTCCATAACCTCTAGTAGAGCTTGTTCAATAGTTTTTCCCACCAGTACCTCCAACAGTGGTTTCACTTCAATGTCAAAGTCAAAGAGCTGGTAGGCAAAGGAAATTGAATCATTGTGGTAACATGAAACCTCAATATCAAATCCACCCAACCTACTTACTAAACAGTTAGAAGCGTCACAGACAGACCTACAGCACAGAAAAAGGCCTTTCAGCCCATTGGTTTTGATTGGCACGGACACAACCACCTAACTATTCTAATCCTATTTTCTAGCCCTTGGCATTGCAAGTGCACATCTAAAATACTTAAATGTTATGAGGGTTTCTGAATCCACCACCCTTATGTGGGTTCCAGATTTCCAACACCATCTGGGTGAAAAAGCATTGCCTCATAACTCCTCTAAACTTTCTGCCCCTTGTCTTAAATCTATGACCATTGGTCATTGATGTCTCCATTAAGGGGAAGGTTTCTTAGTATCTACTAAGTTTGCCCCTCAATTTTATGCACGTCAATCGGGTCACCTCTCAATCTCCTCTGCTGTAAGGAAACAAACACCAGTCTGTCCAATCTCTTCAGGACGGAAACTCTCCAGTTCAGGTGCACCCTCTCCAGTGTTATCATATACCTTCTATAATGTGGATCCCAGAATTGCACACAATGCTCTGCCATTATCAAACCAATAATTTACAGTTCCAGCATAAACTCCTTGCTCATATATTTATTAGCCAAGGAATACTGTTAAGTACACCACATGCTTTCTTAAACACTATATACACTTGTCCTGATATCACAGGGGACCAGTATACATGCATAGCAACTATCCTCTCGATGCTCAGTGATTCCCAGGGTCCTAACGTTCATCATGTATTCCCTTGCCTTGTTTGTCCTGCCCAAATGCATCATCTCACATTTATTCACATTGAATTCCCTTTTTCTATTGCCATTCTATTGCCAAAAAATGAAAGTCTCATTTCTTCAATGCCCCTCTTGATGTAGCATATTTGATCTAATTCTGGCTTAAACAAATCTGTTATTTTCTGTTTTCTGTTATTTTGTTGTACATTTTTAGATTCAAAGTTAACAACTTCACACTTTCCCACATAATACTCCATTTGCCACTTTGTTGCATATTCACTTAGTGTAGAGAAAAGTGGCACTGGAAAAGCACAGCAGGTCAGCCAGCATTTGAAGAGTGGGAGTGAGTCAACATTTCAAGGGTAAGCCTTCCACCATATTCACTTAACCTAACCACATCTTTGCAGCCCCTGTCTTTCTTACAGCTAACATTCACACAAGCTTTGGATTGTTAGCAAATGTAGATAAATTATGCTCGTTTGCTCTCTCTTCAATATCACTGACATAGAATTGTAAATGAATGAAACTCCAGCACTAATTTTTGGAGGCATTCTCCTAGACACAATCTGCAAACTTGAAACATGTCCTGTTCACATGTACTCTTTGCTTTCTCAGTCTGGAACCATCCATTCAATATATTCCTCTTCCTAACACCACATGACTGTATCTTGCATTTTAAAGTTGTGTGTGGTGTGTTATTATCTGCATTAATATCCGTATACAAATTATGTGCTCAGAAACTGATATTTGTCAAACATGGCTTCTCTTTCATTAAGCCAATTTCATTTTATCTGACAATCATAGTACAATCATAGCATTGCTAAGACTTGTTTAATAAAAAAAATCCACCATTTTTCCAGTTACTGATGTGATGTTAGACTAACTGGCCTGTTGTTCCCAGTTTTCTTTTCTCCCTCCTTTCTTGAAAGGCAATGCTAATGTTGCTAAAATCATATTGCAGGGATTATTCTCAAATCTAGGGAATTTTGGAAAATTGTTATAGTACATCTTAGCTATCTCTTTCATAAATCTTAGGTCATCTGGTCAAAGGGATTTGTCAGCTTTTAGTCTCTAGAGTATAGTCATCAGTTCTTCTATAACACAATGGTTGCGTTTTTGAGCAACCTTGTAATATAAAAAAGTTATGCTTAGAAACAGTATCTAAAGTGTTGGCAATGTAATCACATTACAGCCAACACGTTTTAAATGTTCGCACTTTAGAAACAGTGTCTCCAATTCATCAATCACATTACAGTGAATTTGTCATAATTTTGTCATAATTTTGTCATAATATGTCATAATTTTGCCCAGTTGATATTTTAATTACTTACATTCCTTTGCAAGTTTCTAAAACTATCTCAAACTTTAGCTCTACTATTATATTACATAACATTACATGCCTCTTTCCTTAGTCTAGGCACAACTTTACTCAAGCCACAGATGATCTCTCATTGGAGGTGTTTTCTTCTTAGAAATAGGAACATATTCTGTTGAACATCTTGAAATTCTTCATTCGCTGTTCCCACTTTTTATTTACTGCTATCATTTTTCATCTTTAGACAAAATTTAGCCAACTTTTCCCCTCACACCAGTCATTGGCTATATTTAAGATTCTTGTTTTGGAATTGAGTATCACACCTTCAATGTGCTGGAAGATTAGAGGTTGGCTAATGTGGTACCATTATTTCCGAAAGATGGTAAAGAAAAGGCAGGAAATTATAGTCTGGTGAGCCTGACATTAATAGCGAGTAAGTTGTTGCAGGGGATTCTGAGAAACAGGATTTACTTGCACTTAGAAAGGCAAGGACTAATGAGGGATAATCAACATGGCTTTATGCATGGAAAATCATGTCTCACTAACTTGATTGAGTTTTTTTTAAGAAGATTGATAAAGGCAGAGTGGTAGATATTGTCTAAATGCAATTCAGCAAGATCTTCATCAAAGCTCCCCACGATAGGCTGATTACCAAAGTTAGATCACATGGAATCTCGGGGAGCTAGCCAACTGAATACAAAATTGGTTTGACAGTAAGAGATAGAGGGTGGTGGTAGAGGGTTGTTTTTCAGACTGGAGGCCTGTGACTAGCGTGTGTTACAAGGATTGGTGCTGGGTCCACTGCTTTTCATCATTTATAAAGGAGGTGTGGTTAGCAAGTTTGTAGATCACAGCAAAATTGGTAATAACAGAGATATTGAAGAAAGTTGTCTAAGATTACAATGGGATCTTGTGGGCGGCACGGTGGCACAGTGGTTAGCACTGCTGCCTCACAGCGCCAGAGACCCGGGTTCAATTCCCGCCTCAGGCGACTGACTGAGTGGAGTTTGCACATTCTCCCCCGTGTCTGCGTGGGTTTCCTCCGGGTGCTCCGGTTTCCTCCCACACTCCAAAAATGTGCAGATTAGGTGAATTGGCCACGCTAAATTGCCTGTAGTGTTAGGTGCAGGGGTAAATGTAGGGGAATGGGTCTGGGTGGGTGCGCTTCGGCGGGTCGGTGTGGACTTGTTGGGCCAAATGGCCTGTTTCCACACTCTAAAGTAATCTAATCTAATCTTGATCAGAGGAGCCAATGGACCGTGAAGTCGCAGATGGGGTTTAATTTATATAAATGTGAGGTGTTGCATTTTGGTAAGGGAAACCAGGGCAACACTTACACAGTTAATGGTAAGATCCTGGAGAGTGTGACCAAACAGAGACTTAGGAATGCAGGTCCATATTTCCTTGAAAGCAGAGTTTCAGGTAAACAGGATTTTGAAGAAGACGTTTCGCACACTTGCCTTCATTGGTCAGAACATTGAGAATAGGAGTTGGGACATCCAAAGATGAGTAGGTTAGGTGAATTGGCCATGCTAAATTGATCTTGTATGAGGTGCATTAATCGGAGGGAAATGGGTCTGGATGGGTTACTCTTCAAAAGGCCACACTGTAGAGAATCTAATCATATTGCAGCTGTACAGGACATTTGTGAGGTCACTTTTAGGCTACTGCATTCAATTCTGATCTCCCTGCTATAGGAAAGATGTTGTTAAACTTGAAAAGGGTCAGAAAAGATTTAAGGATTTTGCTGAGATTGTAGTGTATGAGCTACAGGGAGAGGCTGAATATGCTGGGACTTTGTTCCTTGGAGTATCAGAGGCCAAAGGGTGGCCTTATAGAGGTTTATAAAATCATAGGATGCATGGTTGGGGTGAATAGCCAAGATCATTTTCCTGAGACTATGGGAGTTCAAAACAAGAGGGCATAGGTTTTAGGTAGAGGGCAAAGATTTAAAAGGAACCTGAGGGGCAATTTTTTCTTGCAGAGGATGCATGCATTGAATGAGCTTCTACAGGATGGTGGAGGTAGGTACAATTACAACATTTAAAAGGCATTAATAGAACCCCTACACTGTGGAAACAGGCTATTTGGCCCAACAAGTCCACATTAACCCTCCGAAGAGTAACCCACCCAGACATATTCCCCTACCCTATTATTCTACATTTACTCTTGACTAGTGCACCTAACCTACACATCCCTGAACACTATGGGCAATTTAGCATGGCCAATTCACTTAAACTACACATCTTTGGATTGTGGGAGGAAACCAACCACCAGGAAGAAACCCACGCTGAATGTTTGTGTGGAGTTTGCACAGTCGTCCAAGGCTGGGATCGAACCTGGGTGCCTGGCACTGTGAAGTAGCAGTGCTAATCACTGAACCACTGTGCCGCATCTCGATAAATACATGAATAGGAAGAATTGAGAGAGATATAGGCCAAATGCTAGCAAACGAGATTAGATCAGTTGCTTCGGATAGTTGGTCGGTGCAGATGAGTTGAACTGAAGGGTCTATTTCTATGTTGTATAATTCTGTGACTCTATATGGAATTTGCCTGTACTTTGATTACCTTTTCCTGGAGGATCTTATCAGATTTTAATTTGCCCTGTGCCAACATAGGGAGGTGGGATCAGGGGCTTGAATCACACCATGACAGATGGTGGGATTTGAATTCAATTAAAAAAAAACTTCTGGAATATAAAGCTAGCCCAAATACAATTGCAACCATTGCCAATTATAAAAATCCATCTGGTACAATAATGAACTTTAAGGAAGAAAACCTGCCATCCCTACCAGATCTGGGTCTGTGTGTGACTCCATATGCACACAATGGGTTGAATCTTAACCGCAATTAGGATTGGGTAACAAATGCTGGACAACCAGCAACACCCATATTCCGTGAACGAGTGAACACAGTGCTAGATCTAAAAACATTAACTAGAGCATTTATCACTATGAAAATGCCTTTTAAAAGGTCATGATCCAGACTACTTTGTCAATTTTATTTATAACAATATCTCTAAATATATCCTCTACATGCTATGTGTAACATACTTCTCCTTCTTCAATTTGCGTAGCAACATCCTTGCCCGTTTTTCCAGGGATAAAGAGGGGTGTTTGTGGTTTATCCAAAAATGCATCTGTTTGAGTATCAACATCAACTTCTTCTATGCGATCACTGAGTTCTTCCAGATACAATTCTGATCAATACAGAAATTAAGATTAGCTTGGAACTTTAGTGCTAATATTAATTCAAACTTGGCATTCATAAAAGATGCATCCTATATCAGGCTCTTCTTACCAATTTCTTTTCTTGCGAGGTAGCAGTTACATAATTATTAATCGGAGAGGTCTGACAGTGTATATGGGAAACATTACAGTTGGCTGCAAGTGACATCAATGCATATTTAATCAAAGTATTGCTGGATTACAACCAAACTCCAAAATCAACCTATGAGCTCCAGAACCCCATTAAAACACTTGGAAATGTGACATCCTAATAATGCTTTCCAAACTCCTAAAGTAGCAGGCTTGGAAGAGTGAGCACTTTGTGTTATTTTGAACACAGACCCCTACTAATCATACCGGTCTGTACTTCTGTATGTATTCTTCCTTCCACAGGGTGTGGGGTTCCAGTTCGCTGCTGTGCTTTAGCTCGCCTCCTGGCCACTGCCCTCCTCTGAATTTCATGCTGTCGTTGGATTTCAATAGGGTCAGGCTGGGCTGTCTAAAGGGTTCAATAAGATGTGAAAAATATTTTTAAAAATACGTATAGATCTTTTTAAAAAAAGCTACCCAAAAAGCATTGTTAATAAGTTTAGCACATGCTGAAATAACAAACACATATAACTAAAGTTGTAGCATGCAACTAGGAAATATGCACTCTAATTACTATTAATCACATCTTTTTCCAACATGCACTTAACTATTTTTTGAGATTATCTTAAATTCATGCTTCTCAACATAATTTCCACTGGTCAGCAAGACAATCACCATTTTTCCTATGTAAAAGATAAAAACAATGACTGCAGATGCTGGAAACCAGATTCTGGATTAGTGGTGTTGGAAGAACACAGCAGTTCAGGCAGCATCCCAGGAGCAACGGATACAATAAATGATATTAGTGGATGTGTAGGTAAAACTTTGGATGTGGAAGGCTCCTTTAGGGCCTTGGATGGAGGTGAGGGAGGAGGTGTGGGCGCAGGTTTTGCAGT
>NC_057718.1:70263420-70305615 GCF_004010195.1 Chiloscyllium plagiosum | reverse complement strand
CACCTTCATCCCCTCCCCCACTCACCCATTGTACTCTATGCTACTTTCTCCCGACCCCCACCCTCCTCTAGCTTATCTCTTCACCCTTCAGGCTCTCTGCCTTTATTCCTGATGAAGGGCTTTTGCCCGAAACGTCGATCATACTGCACCTGGGATGCTGCCTGAACTGCTGTGCTCTTCCAGCACCACTAATCCAGAACCATTTTTCCTATAAAAAACTCATTTTTGAAAACTTACTTCAATACACTTTGTAATTTCTCAATTGATGATGGCAACTTTTTATTCTGTTACATACTGGCAACTTTAGATAGTGCTTTTCTTCATTCATTCTATGTCCATCCTATAACAGACTCTACTCATTCAATTAAAACATTCAATGCTATATATTCTATGTTTGTAACAGGTCATGTAGTCCAGTTTGTCAACACTGATTGTAGTGTACCTACACCAAATGAACTGAAGCATTTCAAAAAAGCAGCTTACCAACACCTTCTCATGAGGCAATTAGGGATGGCCAATAAATTGTGGCCGAGCCAGGAAAATTCCACATATGAATTTATGAATTCCACATATTAAAAAAATTCACATAATTGCTATGTTGTAGAAGTGGGGGCCAGGCATCCATCAGGTCTACAATGGGTCTCTCAATGAGTGTTATGACTCAATGCCTTCTCGCCTTGACCCAACATATTATTTAAATAAAACAAAACTCATGCCCATTTGAACCTCCACCACACTTCCTGGCAGTGCATTCCAAACTCTCAACATGTATTATACATAGGAGTATCCTCTTAATCTGCTCATCAAAAATGGACAGCCCCAATTTCTCCAATCTAACTTCATAAATGAAGCTACACCCTCAAGTTAAAGAATGAGAGAAGATCTGAAACCAAAAGAGAAAAGGCTGGAAAATCTCAGCAGGTCTGGCAGCATCTGTAAGGAGAGAAAACAGTTGACATTTCGAGTCTAACTGACCCTTTGACAAAGCTCAATTTGCTTTTATTACGAGAAGATCTAATTGACATATATAAAGATGCAAAATGTAGGGTGGCATGGTGCCTCAGTGATTAGCATTGCTATCTCATAGCACCAGGGATCTAGGTTTGATTTTGATTCCATCCTCAGTCGACTATCTGTGGAGTTTGTAGATTTTCCCCATGTCTGCTTGGGTTTCCTCCAGGTGGTCTGATTTCCTCCCACAGTCCAAAGATGAGCAGGTTACATGGATTGGTCATGCCACATTGTCCATATTGTCCAGGGGTTACAGGGTTACAGAGACACGGTGGGGTCTGGATGATAAAGCCCTGAATATTGTAGGCTTTATGAATTACTCTCTCTCTGTCCTGACTTATGCACATTTACACCAAAGTCTCTCTGCCCAATTTAGTCCCTCAGCCAGATGGAAGTGGTCATGGGCTTTGAAGCTGCAGTTTAATAAGCCTTGGTGAGTTTCTACAGCGCACCTTATAAATAGTACACACTGCTGCTACAGAGTCAGTGATGAAAGGAGTGGATATTTGAGGATGTACTGCCAAGTAAATGGACTGTCTTGTCCTAATGGTGTCAAGCTTCTTCAGTCGGAAGTATTCCATTACACTCCTGACTTGTAAATGGTGGACAGGCTTTGGGAGTCAGGAGGGGAGTTGCTTGCTTCAGGATTCCTAACGTCTGACCTGCTCTTGTAGAAAATGGAACTGTACAGCACAGGAACAGGCCTTTAGGCCCACAATATTGTATCGAACAGGATGGCAAATTAAATTAATATCTTCTGCCTGCCCTTGGTTCATATCCCTCCATTCCTTGCATATTCATGTGCCTATTTAAAAGTCCCTTAAATGCCCCTAACATATCTGTGCCCACCACCACCTCTGGTAGCAATTTTCAGATTCCTAACCACATGCTGCTTACAAAACATGCACCTCACACCTCCTTTGGATTTACCCCTCTCACCTTAAATGCATACCCCCTAGTATTAGGCATTTCAATCCTCGGAAAAAGATTCTGACTGGTAATCCTATGTGTGCATCTCAATATTATAGACTTCTATCAAGTTCCCCTCAACTGCTGCCATTGCAGAGGAAACAACCTGCATTTTTCTAGCCTTTCCTAATAGCTCATACCCTCTAATCCAGGCAGCATCCTGGTAAATCTCTTCTCCACCCTCTCAAGTCTCCACATCCTTCCTGCAATTTGGCAACCAGAATTGAACACAATACGCAAAGTGTAGCAAAATCAAAGTCTTATAAAACTGCAACATGATATCCTGACACTTCTACTCAATTCCCCAACCAATAATGACAAGCATGCGAGATGCTTTCTTCACCACTCTACTCATTTGCATGGCCACTTTCAGGGACCTATGGACTTGAACCCAAGATCCCCCTGTACATCAATGATGTTCAGGGTCTTGCCATTTACCATATACTTTTCCTTAACATTTAATTTCTCAAAGTGTAGCATCTTACACTTACCCAGACTAAACTCCATTTGGCATTTCTCCACCCATTTTTGCAACTGATTTTTATCCCACTGCATCCCTAGACAATCTAGGCTATCCATGATTCCACTGATCTTTGTATTGTCTGCAAATGTACTAACCCAGTCATCTACATTTTCATCCAAATCATTTATACACATCACAAACAGCAGAGCTCCCAGTACAGATCCCCGCAGAACACCACTTGTCATGGGTCTTCAGCCTGAAAAACACTCTCTACCCCTATCTTCTGCCCTCTATGGGCAAGCCAATTCTGAATCTATGTGGCCAGGTCACTGTGGATCCCATGTAGCTTAACCTTCTGGATGCGCCTACCATGAGGGACCTTGTCAAAAGCCATAGTAAAATCCATGTAGACAACATCTAGTGCTTTACCCTTATTGATCACCTTTGTCAACTCCTCAAAAAATTCCATCAAGTAAGTAAGATATGACATACCCTGTACAAAGCCATGCTCAGTGACCCCAATTAGGCCATGCTTTTCCAAATGCGAATAAATCCTATCCTAAAGAATTCTCTCCAATACCTTCCCAGCCAACAATGTGAGACTCCACTGGTCTATGGTTCCTGCATTATCCCCATTTTCCTTCCTGATCACAGAAACACCATTAGCTACTCACTGGTTCTTTGGTCCCTCTCCAGTGGCCAATGACGTTACAAAGATCTTGGGTAAGGCCTCAATCTTCTCTCTTGCCTCTCTCAATAATCAGGGATAGATACCGGGGGGGGAGGGGTCATATCCACCTTAATGCTTTTCAAGAGATCCAACGCCACTTCTTTCTTGATCTCAAAATGCCCTACCATGTGCCACACAAATCTCCAAATCCTTCTCATGGGTGAACACAGAAGTAGAGTACACATTTAGGATCTCTTCTACATTCTCTGCCTCCAAGCACAATTTCCTTCCTTCTTGGGGCCATTTATGACTAGTCCAATTCAGTTTCTGTTCAATGGTAACCCCCAAGATGTTGACAGTGGGGAATAGGGAGGGAGGAAGGGGTGTTCAGTGATGGTGATACTATTAAATGTCAAGCAGTGACAGTTAGATTGTCGCTTAGAACATAGGACAATACAGTGCAGAAAAGGCCCTTCGGCCCTCGATGTTGCGCCGACCTGTGAACTATTCTCAGTTCGTCTCCCTACACTATCCCAAAATCATCCATGTGCTTATCTAAGGATTGTTTAAATCTCCCTAATGTGGCTGAGTTGACTACATTAGCAGGTAGGACATTCCACCCCCTCACCACTCTCTGCGTAAAGAACCTGCCTCTGACATCTGTCTTAAATCTATCACCCCTCAATTTGTAGTTATGCCCCTTCGTACAAGCTGACGTCACCATCCTAGGAAAACGACTTTCATTGTCCACCCTATCTCATCCTCTTGGTCATTTGCACCACACAAGTGTCAGGCAATGTTACTTGCCATTGTTGTAGTATGGATCAGTCAGCTTAATCAAATCAGCTTTCCCACCTCCATTTACAACACAGTAAAATTAAAACCTTAAAAGACCATCAAAATAGAATCCAAGGGGCCCATTAACAGAAGTTTTGAAAATCCAATCCCAGACTCTGAATAACCGATTCTAAACATTGGGTTTGGATCTTAAACAAAAGATCTTAAACACTGTGGGCAGCACGGTGGCACAGTGGTTAGCATTGCTGCCTCACAGCACCAGAGACCCGGGTTCAATTCCCGCTTCAGGCGACTGACTGTGTGGAGTTTGCAAGTTCTCCTCGTGTCTGTGTGGGTTTCCTCCGGGTGCTCCGGTTTCCTCCCACAGCCCAAAGATGTGCAGGTCAGGTGAATTGGCCATGCTAAATTGCCCATAGTGTTAGGTAAGGGGTAAATGTAGGGGTATGGGTGGGTTGCGCTTCGGCGGGGCGGTGTGGACTTGTTGGGCCGAAAGGCCTGTTTCCATACTGTACGTAATCTAATCTACTTAACTATTAATAATACAATGACCTCAGCATAGAGTCATAGAGATGTACAGCATGGAAACAGACTTTTGATTATACCGATCAAATATTCTAACCTAATCTAGTCCCATTTGCCAGCACTTGGCCCATATCCCTCTAAACTCTTCCCATTTATATGCCTATCCAAATGCCTTTTAAATGCTATAATTGTCACCAGCCTCCACCACATCCTCTGGTAGCTCATTCCATACACGCACCACCCTCTGCATGAAAACATTGCCCCTTAGGTCCCTTTTATATCTTTCTCCTCTCACCCTAAACCTATGCCCTCTAGTTCTGGACTCCCCCACCCCAGGAAAAAGATCTTGTCTATTTATCCTATTCATACTCCTTATGATTTTATAAACCTCTATAAAGGTCACCCCTCAGCTCCAGGGAAAACAGCCCTAGCCTATTCAGCCTCTCGCGATAGCTCAAATCCTCCAATCCTGGCAATATCCTTGTAAATCTCTTCTGAACCTGTTCAAGTTTCACAACACCCTTCTGATATGAAGGAGGCCAAAATTGCATACAATATTCCAAAAGTGGCCTCACCAAAGTCCTGTATGACCAGAACATGACCTCCCAACTCCTATCCTCAATGCTCTGCCCAATAAAGGAAAGCACGGGACAGCACGGTGGCTCAGTGGTTAGCCTCACAGCACCAGGGTCCCAGGTTCAATTCCGACCTTAGGCGACTATTTGTGTGGAGTCATAGTGTTGGGTGCATTCATCAGAGGGAAATGGGTCTGGGTGGGTTACTCTTCGGAGGGTCGGTGTGGACTGGTTAGGTCAAAGGGCCTATTTCCTCACTGTCGGGAATCTAATCTAATCTAATAAAAAACACCTTCTTCAATATCCTATCTACCTGCAAGTCTACTTTCAACCTGCACTCCAGGGTTCAGCAATACCCCCTAGGACCTTACCATTAGAGTGTATAAGTCCTGCTCTGATTTGCTTTTCCAGAATGCAGCACCTCGCATTTATCTAAATTAAGCTCCTTCTGTCACTCCTCAGCCAAATGGTCAATCTGATCAAGATCCCATTGTACTCTGAGGTAATCTTCTATGCTGTCCACTATACTTCCAATTTTGGTGTCATCTGCAAACTTACTAACTATACCTTTTATGTTCACATCCAAATAATTTAAGTAAATGACGAAAAGTAGAAGACAATCCTTGTGGCACACCACTGGTGCCAGACTGAAAGGCAACCATCCACCACTACCTGACTTCTACCTTCGAGCCAGTTCTGTATCCAAATGGCTAGATCTCCCTGTATTTCACGAGATCTTACCTTGCTAACCAATCTCTCGTGAGGAACCTTGTCAAATGCCTTACTGAAGTCTGGATAGATCACATCTACCACTCTGGCCTCATCAATCCTCTGTGACATCTTCAAATAAAAACTCAATTAAGTTAGTGAGACATGATTTCCCATGCACAAAGCCATGTTGACTATCCCTAACCAGTCCTTGCCTTACCAAATACATGTAAATCCTGTCCTTCAGGATTCTCTCCGACAATTTGCCCACCACCGATGTCAGTCCCACAGGTCCCCTGGCTTGTCCTTACTACCTTTCTTAAATTGTGGCACTAGGTTAGACAACTTCCAATCTTCCTGCACCTCACCTGTGGCTACCCATGATACAAATATCTCAGCAAGGGGCCCAGCAATCACTTCCCTAGCTTCCCCCAGAGTTCTAGGATATACCTGATTAGGTCTTGGAGATTTATCCACTTTTTTCAAGATATCCAGCACTACCTCCTGTGTAATATGAACATTTTTCAAGATATCACCATCTATTTCCCCACATTCTATATCTTTCATGTCCTTTTCCACAGTAAACACTGATGCAAAATACTCGTTTTAGTATCTCTGCCATTTCCTGTGGCTCCACCCATAGGCTGCTTTTCTCATCTTTGAGGGGCCGTATTCTTTCCATAGTTTCCCTTTTGTCCTTCAGGAAGGGCTTATGCCAGAAACGTTGATTCTCCTGTTCCTTTGATACTGCCTGATCTGCTGCGCTTTTCCAGGAACACATTTTTAAGCTCTGATCTCCAGCATCTGCAGTCCTCACTTTCTCCTAGCCTTTCCTTTCACCCTAACATGAATACACTGTCTCTGGACTCTCGTTATCTAATTTTTGAAGGCTTCCCATTTACCAGCCGTCCCTTTACCTGCGAACATCTCCCCCCAGTCAACTTTTGAAAATTCTTGCCTAATACCGCTAAACTTCAACTTTTAGATCCAGTCTAACCTTTTCCATCACTATTTTAAAATTAATAGAATTATGGTTGCTGGCCGCAAAGTGCTCCTCCAGACACTTGCCCTGCCTTATTCCTCAACAGTAGGTCAAGGTTTGCATCTTATCTAGTAGGTACATCCACATACTGAATCAAAACATTTCATTGTACACACTTAACAAATTCCTCTCCATCTAAACCCTTAACAGTATGTCAGTCCCAGTCTATGTTTGGAAATTTAAAATCCTCCTCTATAACTGAAATCTCCTTCCAAATTTGTTTCTCAATTTCCCGTTGACTATTAGGAGTCTAAAATACAATCCCAATAAGGTGATCATCCCTTTCTTATTTCTCAGTTCCAGCCAAATTACTTCCCTAGATGTAGTCCCAAGAACATCCTCAAGTACAGCAGCAATGCTATTCCTTATTAAAAATGCCACTCCCCCTCCTCCCTTACACCCCCCCCCCCCTTTCTATCCTTGTTATAGCATTTGTATCCTGAAACATTTAAGCTGCCAGTCCTGTCCATTCCAGAGCCATATTTCTGTATTTGCTATGATATCCCGGTCCCATGTTGCTAACCATGCCAATTTTGTCTGCCTTTCCGGTTTGGCCTTTGCATTGAAATAAATGCAATTTATCAGTCTCACCCCATTCTCTTTGTTCCTGCCTGCCCTGACTGTTTGACTCATTTCTTTCCCAACTATTGATCTCTTTCCTCACTATTTTCCCAGGTCCCCCTGATCCTCTGCACGTTACTCGTTTAAATCCTCCCGAGCAGCTCGAGCAAATCTCCCTGCCAATTGGAAGGTTACTTGTTATCCAACAGTAGGTCAAGCAACCTTCCAATTCAAGTGCAATCTGTCCTTCTGTACAGGTCACTTCTACCCAAGAAGAGAGATTCCAATGATCCAAAACTGTGAACCCTTCTTCCCTGCACCAGCTCCTCAGCCATGCATTCATCTGCTCTATCCTCCTATTCCTACCTTCACTAGCTCGTAGCACTAGGAGTAATCCAGATATTACTACCCTTGACGACCTCCTTTTTAAATTCCTGATTAACTTTCTATAATCTCCCTTCAGAATCACATCATTTTTCCTTCCTGTGTAGAGAAGGGGGTGGTGAGATTGTACATGGGAGGGAGAGAGAAATTGTGAGATTTTACAGCAGAGAGAGATAGAGAGAAAAACTGAGATTGTGCAGGAGAGAGAATACTGAGAGTTATCAGTTATTCTATATATAAAGCACCCCAATCCCCTCAATTACATTCCAGTCTGTACCTCATTCATGAGGACCTGTTCTTCTATAAATAAACACCCTGAACCTCTCTATAAAATGCCAATCTGTAACTAAATTCCATTTATTTGTTATTCCAAACATAAATCACCTCGAACCGCTCGATTAGATTCCAGTCAGTAACTCCCTCCTGGGTTTCTATTATTCCATGTTTCAACCACTCCAAATCATTCAATTAGATTTCAGACT
Source organism: Chiloscyllium plagiosum (assembly GCF_004010195.1). Classification (NCBI taxonomy): domain Eukaryota; kingdom Metazoa; phylum Chordata; class Chondrichthyes; order Orectolobiformes; family Hemiscylliidae; genus Chiloscyllium; species Chiloscyllium plagiosum. The sequence goes on along the minus strand of NC_057718.1, from coordinate 70,297,430 downwards.
AAAACCCATTCTCCGTTGTGTTATGAAAGACATAGATGAAAATGTGTTGCTGGAGAAGCGCAGCAGGTCAGGCAGCATCTAGGGAACAGGAGAATCGACGTTTCGGGCATTAGCCCTTCTTCTTCCTGAAGATTATTTCTCCAGCAACACATTTCCATCTCTGATCTCCAGGATCTGCAGACCTCATTTTCTCTTATGAAAGACATAAACTCACTGAGACCGTCAATGAAATTCCAGTCTCTAACTCAGTATGAACTAAACGGTTGAATATAAAACTGGAAGCGGGAACAAAGAAAGCTGTGGTTGAAGAGAGTGCTGATTTAACAAAAAGGAATGCTAACTGGTGAGCCATTGCAATAAGTCTTGGGGAGTGAAAATATTTCAAAATTGTGCATTCACTTACTATTGAAGTGGGTCATTTTTGAACAGGATTTGGTTTAAGAAAACAACTCTCAAAAGTCACATATCTTGGCTCCTTAATAACTTCATTCAAAGTTCCAAAATTTCTCAAATTTATAAATTGTGATGAAAAGAAAAGCAAATGAGTGTTAGCATTAAATTCAAGAGGGCTAGAATACAAGCACAGATATACTGCTGAGGCTGTATAAGACTCCAGTCAGGCCGTATTTGGAATATTGAGAGCAGTTTGGGTCTTGTATTAAAGGATGGATGTGTTGGCATTGGAGGAGTTCCAGGCAAGATTTACCAGAATGATCCCAGGGATGAAAGGCTTATCATATGAGGAGCAACTGAGGACACTGGGTGTGTATTCAATGGAGTTTAGAAAGATGAGAGAGGATCTCATTGAAACTTACTAGATACTGAGGGCCCTGGGTAGAGTGGACATGAAGAAGATCTTTCCACTAGTGGGGAGACCAGGACCCAAGCGCATAGCATCAGTGCAGGGACAACCCTTTTGCACTAAGAGAGTGTCATAGAGTTGTGCAGTAAAGAAACAGACCCTTTGGTCCAACTCATCCCTGTGGACCAGATACTTTAAATTAATCAAATCCCATTTTGCCAGCATATGGCCTTCTAAACCATTCATGTTCCTATTCATGTACTCACCCAGATGCTTTTTAAGTGTTGTAATTGTCCCAGCCTCCACCACTTCCTCTGGTAGGTCATTCCATACAACACGTGAAAAAGTTGCCCTTTGGGTCCTGTTTAAGTCTTTCCTCTCTCTCATTGAACCTATGCCATCTGGTTTTCTTTCAACCTCTTGGAAAAAGACCTTGGCTATTCACCCTATCTATGCTGCTCATAGAATCATGGACTTGTATAGCACGGAAATAGACCCTTCATGATTTTGAACCTCTATAAGGTCATCCCTCAAACTCTACTCCAGAGAAAATAGCCCCAGCCTAATAAAACCACTTGGAATAACTCAAACCCTCCAACCTTGGCAAAATCCTTGTAAATCTTTTCTGAACCCTTTCAAGTTTCACAACATCCTTCCTACAGCAGAGAGAACAGAATTGAATGCAGTATTTCAAAAGTGACTTAACCAATGTCCAGTATGGCTGCAACATGACCACCCAACTCCTAAACTCGATTGCACTGACCAATAATGGAAAGCATATTAAATGCCACCTTAACTACCCTATCTACCTGTGATTCGCGCTTCAGGTAACTGTGAACTGCACCTCAAGGTCTCTTTGTTCAGGTGAGGAGGAATTTCTTCAACCAGCGGGTGGGTAATCCGTGGAACTTATTGCCAAGTCTCTCAGCCAAGTCATTTGAGTGTATTCAAAACAGATTTTAATCAGAAAGGACATCAAGGGGTACATGGAGAAGGCATGAAAAGGAGGTTGAGAAACCTATATTAGGCATGACCAAATGGTGGAGCAGGTTTGATGGGTCAAATGGCCTAACTCTGCTCCTATATCATATGGAGACAGTGCGAGATAGGCAGCATTGTAACCAGTATGGTAGTTACATGATCAAAGGGTATGCATATCTTCAGTGAATGGGGAAAGCAGAGGGGGATGGTGTTCAAAGTAGGCAAGTGAGGAGTCACTAAAATATGTTGTTTATGAGTTCAACACTTAAAAGGTTATACAAGTTTTGGAATTGTTCTCAGCAAAAGGAAACTGATCAAACATCAATTAGAATTTTTCAGTGCAGACTCATAATAATCTGATGCCTTTTCCTCACTATCCCACTCAAATTCTGGTAAATTTGGGAACACATCATTTATCCTCCTAAATGTTGGTGGAACAAACAGGTTAATTTCTTGTGATTTGTCCTCACTCCAATTTCCTTTCCAAGCTATCTCTGCTGAGTCAATGTTTAAATCTAAGACTGTCCTGATCTGATACCATTTGGAAATCTTAATCTGCTTCTGCCCCTTCCTGATTGTTGTTCACTGGAAGGGTGTCTGCCTGCTTCTCTCCCATCTTTCAGAACACATGAAAACCTCTATACACAGCAGTTGAAGATCTTTCCACTAGTGGGGAAACCAGGACCCAAGAGCACAGTTCAGCTCATTGTTGAGTTGAGTTGGTCCATGATGGGTACTTTTTCCCCCATTCATATCCTATTGCTCTGTAAATAAGTCGGCCACTCCCCTCAATTCGAGTCCAGTTTATAACTCACTCCCGGGTTTCTGGTATTCTGTGTATAAACCAACCTGACCACTTGGATTAATTTCAGTCTGTAACTCACTCCTGGGTTTCTATTACTCTATATAAAAAGCACCCCAATCCTCTCAATTAGATTCCAGTCTGTGAGTCACTCTGTATATAAACCTATGCCCTCTAGTTCTGAACTCCCCAACCCTAGGGAAAGACCTTGTCTATTTATCCTATCCATGCCCCTCATGATTTTATAAATCTTTACAAGGGCACCCCATAGCCAATGACGCTCCAGGGAAAATAGCCCCAGCCTATTTAGACTCTCACAATAGCTCAAATCCTCCAACTCTGGCAATAATCTTGTAACTCTTTTCTGAACGTTTCAAATTTCACAACATCCTTCCAAAAGGAAGGAAACTAGAACTACACACAATATTCCAAAAGTGGCCTAACCAATGTCTGTATGGCCACCACATGACCCCCCTATACTCAATGCTCTGACCAATAAAGGAAAGCAGACTAAATTATTTCATCGTTATCCTATCTATTTGTGACTATACTTTCAAGGAACTATGAACTTGCAGTCCAAGGTCTCTTTGTTCAGCAACACTCCCCAGGACGTTACCATTAAAGCGTATAAATCCTGCTTTTCCAAAATGCAGCATCTCACATTTATCTAAATTACACTCCATCTGCCACTCCTCAGCCCGCTTACCCATCTGATCAAGATCCCGTTGGAACATTCTTCGCTGTCTACTACACCTCCAATTCTGGTGTCATCTGCAAACTTACTAACTATACTTCCTGTGTTCACATCCAAATCATTTACATAAATGAAGAAAAGTAGTGGACCCAGCACCTTTGGCACACCACTGGTGACAGGCCTTCAGTCTAAAAAGCAACCCTCCACCACTACCTTTTGTCTTCTACCTTTGAGCCAGTTCTATATCCAAATGGCTAGATCTCCCTGTATTCCATGAGATCTAACCTTGCCAACCAGTATCCTATGAGGAACCTTGTCAAATGCCTTACTGAAGTCTGGATAGATCACGCCTACCACTCTGCCCTCATCAATCCTCTTCATTACTTCTTCAAAAAACTCAATCAAGTTCATAGAGTCATATAGCAATGTACAGCAATGTACAGCACGGAAATAGACCCTTCAGTCCAACTCACCCACGCTGATCAGATATCCCAACCTAATCTAGTCCCACCTGACAGTACAAGGCCCATATCCCTCCAAACCCTTCCTATTCATATGCCTTTTAAGTATTGCAATTGTACTTAACTCCACCTCTTCCTCTGACAGCTTATTCCATACACGTACCACACTGCATAAAAGTTGCCCCTTGAGACATGATTTCCCACACACAAAGCTATATTGACTATCCCTAGTCAGTCCTTTCCTTTCCAAATACATGTAAATCCTGTCCCTCTGATTCCCTCCAACAATTTGCCCACTGGTCTATAGTTCCTTGGCTTTTCCTTACCACCTTCCTTAAATAGTGGTACCACATTAGCCAACTTCCAGTCTTTCAGCATCTCACCTGTGACTATCGATGATATAAATATCTCAGCAAGAGGCCCAGCAATCACTTTTCTAGCTTCTCACAGAGTTCTAGGGTATACCTGATCAGGTCCTGGGGATTTATCCACTTTTATGCATTTCAAGACATCCAGTACTACCTCCTCCGTAATATGGACATCTTTCAAGATGTGACCAGCTATTTCTCCACATCCTATATCTTCCATGTCCTTTTCCACAGTAAACATTGATGCAAAATACTCATTTATTAACACCAACATCTCCTATAGCTTCATACTTGGGCTACCTTGCTGATCTTTGAGGGGCTCTATTCTCTCCGTAGTTACCCTTTTGCCCTTAATGCATTTATAAAAATCCTTTGGATTCACCATAACCCTATTTGTCAAAGCTATCTCATGTCCCCTTTGCACCCTCCTGATTTCCCATTTAAATACACTCCTACTGCCTTTATACTCTAAGGATTCACTCAATCTCTCCTGTCTATACCTGTCTATAATGTCAAAATTAGCCTTCCTACAATTTTAGATCTGGTTTCTCTTTTTCCATCACTATCTTAAAACTAACAGAATCACGGTCATTGGCCCCAAAATGTTACCCCGCTGATACCTCAGTCACCTGCCCTGCCTTAATTCCCAAAAATAGGTCCAGTTGCACCAGTTTTGCCCTTTCTCTAGTAGGTACATACACAGAATTAGTAAATTTCTTTTACATAATTCACAAATTCCTCTCCATCTGGGGCAGCACGGTGGCTCAGTGGTTTGGACTGCTGCCTCACAGCACCAGGGACTCGGGTTCAATTTTCGCCTGGGGTGACCGTGTGGAGTTTGCACATTCTCCCCGTGTCTGTGTGGGTTTGCTCCGGTTTCCTCCCACAATCCAAAGATGTGCAGGTCAGGTGAATAGTGTTAGGTGCATTAGTCAGGGGTAAATATGGGGAATGAGTCTGGGTGGGTTACTCTTTGGAGGGTTGGTGTGGACTTGTTGGGCCAAAGGGCCTGTTTCCATACTGTAGGGAATCTAATCTAAACCCTTAACAATATAACAGTCTCAGTCTATATTTGAAAAGTTAAAATCCCCTACCATAACCACCCTATTATTCTTGCGATAACTGAAATCTCCTTACAAATTTGTTTCTCAATTTCCCATTGACTATTATGGGATCTAAAATACAATCTCAATAAGGTGATCATCCCTTTCTTATTTCTCAGTTCTAGCCAAATTACTTTCCCGGAGGTATTCCTAGGGATATCCTACGTACAGCAGTAATGCTATCAAAATGCTACTCTCCCTCTTCTCTTGACCCCCTTTCTATCTTTCCTATAGCATTTGTGCCCTGGAACATTTAAGCCGCCAGTCCTGTCCATCCCTGAGCCATGTTTTTGTAATTGCTATGATATCCCAGTCCCATGTTCCTAATCATGCTCTGAGTTCGCCTGCCTTCCCTGTTAGACCTCTTGCATTGAAGTAAATGCAGTTTAGTTTATCAGTCCTACCTTGTTCTCTGCTTTGTTTCTGCCTGCCCTGACTGTTTGACTCGCTCTCAACTGGGTCCCACCCCTCCACCTTACTAGTTTAAATCCTTCGAGCAGCTCTAGCAAACCTCCCTGCCAGATTTTGAGTCGCCTTCCAATTCAGGTACAATTCGTCCTTCCTGTACATGTCACTTCCACCCCAGAAGAGAGATTCCAATGATCCGAAACTGTGAACCCTTCTCCCCTGCACCAGCTCCTCAGTCACGCATTCATCTGCTCTATCCTCCTATTCCTACCCTCACTAGCTCGTAGCACTGGGAGTAATCCAGATATTACTACCCTTGACGACCTCCTTTTTAAATTCCTGCCTACCTTTCTATATTCTCCCATCAGAATCTCATCCTTTTCCCTTCCTGTATAGAGAGGGAGATAGTGAGATTGTACACGGGAGGGAGAGAGAAATTGAGAGATTTTACAGGACACAGAGAGAGAAATACTGAGATTTTGCAGGAGAGAGAGAGAGAGTATTGAGTTATCAGTTATTCTATATAAAAAGCACCTCAATTACATTCTGTAACAGGGAACAAAAAAAAAAGGGCAGCACAGTGGCACAGTGGTTAGCACTGCTGCCTCACAGCGCCAGAGACCCGGGTTCAATTCCCGCCTCAGGCGACTCTCTGTGTGGAGTTTGCATGTTCTCCCCGTGTCTGCGTGGGTTTCCTCCGGGTGCTCCGGTTTCCTCCCACATGCAGGTTAAGTGAATTGGCCAAGTTAAATTGTCCGTAGTGTTAGGTGAAGGGGTAAATGTAGGGGAATGGGTCTGGGTGGGTTGCACTTCGGCGGGTCGGTGTGGACTTGTTGGGCCGAAGGGCCTGTTTCCACACTAAGTAATCTAATCTAATCTACATTCCAGTCTGTACCTCATTCATGAGTAACTGTTCTTCTGTAAATAAATACTCCAAGCCCATCGATAAAATTCCAATCTGCGACTAACTTCCATTTATCTATTATTCCAAACATGAACCACCCCAAACCCCTTGATTAGATTCCAGTCAGTAGCTCACCCCAAAGTAATCTAACTGATGTCTGATTTAAACTTATAACTTTTGTTTTCAGTCTCATTCATACAAAAGGCACACAACCAAATAGTTAAGGAACAATTAAAGAAAATAATCAAATTGGTCAAATTACTTAAGTGGCTTTTATTTTGCATTGTTTCAAGGTATATATTATTGCTTCTTGACTGATTTTCTGGAGATGTCAATAAAGACCAGATTTTCAGTTCACTGAGGAGGTTTCAGCAATACTCATGAGCATGCCACCCAGACCAAGACCCTTATCTCTGCAACCCTGCATTTTTGAGGACTAACCTACCTCGTCTACACATCCCCGGACACTATGCAATTTAGCATGGCCGCTCCCCACCTACTCCCCCCAACCACCACCACTAGCTGCTGCTCACAGCCCACAGTCCAAAGGTCAGTTCACAGCTCCAAACCAAAAATTGATTAATCAATAAAGTAAAAATAATGAAAAATCATTGGAGGTTCAAACATACTTGTCAGTCAAACACAGATACTGACCAGATCTTATTACCATTAAGCATGAGATTCTTTAATATCTGAGGAGTAATGAATGGTGCTGAACAGTTTGTTGCTGATTGCACATCCCTACTTCTGACATTATCATGGACAGAACATCATTGGTGAAGCAGTTGAAAATGATTCAGCCAAGGAAATTACCCTGAGGGACTCCTGCAGAGATGTTCTACAGCAAAGATGACTGACCATCCAAACATCACATTTTCTTTTGTGCGAAGTATGATTCAACTAATGCAGAATCAATTCCTACTGGCTCCAGTTTTGCTAGAGTTCCTTGATGTCAAGGGCATTCATATCCACCTCAGTCAGAGATCGACAGCACAGAGAGGCCCTTCAACCCATCATGTCTGTGCCTTTCAAAATCAACAACTTAACTGTTGAATCTCATTTTACAGCACCTCCTCCATAGCCCTATGGAACATAGAACATTACAGCGCAGTGCAGGCCCTTCAGCCCTTGATGTTGCACCGACCTGTGAAACCAATCTGAAGCCAATGTAATCTACATTATTCCATTTTCATCCAAACGTCCATCCAATTACTGTTTAAATGCCCTTAAAGTTGATGAGTCTGCTACAGTTGCAGGCAAAGCTTTCCATGCCCCTACTACTGTATGAGTAAAGAAATCTGTCCTATATCCATCACGCCTCAATTTCAAGCTATGCCCCCTCATGCTAGCCATCATCATCGGAGGAAAAAGGCTCTACTGTGCACCCTATCTAACCTTATGATTTATGTCTCAATTAAGTCACCTCTCAACCTTCTTCATTCTAACGAAAACAGCCTCAAGTCCCTCAGCCTTTCCTCATAAGAACTTCCCTCCATACCAGGCAACATCATAGTAAATATCCTCTGACCCTTTCCAAAGGCACAGTGGTTAGCAGTGCTGCCTCACAGCACCAGAGACCCGGGTTCAATTCTCACCTCAGGCAACTGTCTGTGTGGAGTTTGCACATTCTCCCTAAGTCTGCGTGGGTTTCTTTAGATTAGATTACATTACAGTGTGGAAACAGGCCCTTCAGCCCAACAAATCCACACCGATCCTCCGAAGCGCAACCCACCCATACCCCTTCATTTACCCCTTACCTAACACTACGGGCAATTTAGTATGGCCAATTCACCTGACCTGCACATCTTTGGACTGTGGGAGGACTTTGGACTGTGGGAGGAAACCCACGCAGACACTGGGAGAATGTGCAAACTCCAGTCAGTCGCCTGAGGCGGGAATTGAACCTGGGTCTCTGGCGCTGTGAGGCAGCAGTGCTAACCACTGGGCCACCGTGCCGCCTCCGGGTGCTCCGGTTTAACCCCTCCCACAGTCCAAAAACGTGCAGGTTAGGTGAATTGGCCATGCTAAATTGTCCGTAGTGTTAGGTGTAGGGGAATGGGTCTGTGTGGGTTGCTCTTCGGTGGGTCAGTGTGGACTTGTTGGGCCGAAGGGCCTGTTTCCACACTGAGTAATCTAATCAAAGCTTCCACACATTGTGTATGTGTGATGGGCTTCAGATTGGTTTCACAGATCGGCACAACATCAAGGGTTGTAGGGCCTGTACTGTGCTGTAATCTTGTATGTTCTATCCTTTTATAATGCGGTGACCTGAACTGTACACAACACTCTAAGTGTGGCCGCACCAGTTTTGTAGAGCTACAGCATGACCTCATGGTTCTGAAACTCGATCCCTCTACCAACCAAAGCTAACACACCATATGCCTTCTGTTTGGGTGGCAACTTTCAGAGATCTATCTATACGGACACAGAGATACCTCTGCTCATCTACACCACAAAGAATCTTACTGTTAGCTCAGTATTCTGCATTCCTGTTGCTCCTTCCCAAATGAATCACCTCACACTTTTCCACATTAAAATGCATTTGCCACCTCTCAGCCCAGCTCTGCAGCTTATCTTTGTTCCTCTGTAACCTATAACATCCTTCGACACTACGTACAACTCTACTGACCTTAATGTCATCTGCAAATTTACTAATCCATCCTCTAATCCCTCATCCAGTCTAAAATGACTAATAGTAGTGGACCCAAAACAGATCTTTGCAGTACACCACGAGTAACTGAACTCCAGGATGAACATTTCCCATCAACCACCACCCTCTGTCTTCTTTCAGCTAGCCAATTTCTGATCCAAACCGCTATATCACCCTCAGTCCCATGCCTCTATATTTTGTGCTATAGCCTACCATGCAGAACCTTATCAAATGCCTCACTGAAATCCATACACATCACATCAACTGCTTTACCTCCATCCACCTGTTTGGCACCTTCTCAAAGAACTCAGTAAGGTTTGGGAGGCATGACCTACCCTTCACAAAACCGTGTTGACTATCCCTAATCAGCTTATTCTTTTACTGATTATAAATCCTATCTCTTATAACCTTTTCCAATACTTTACTCACAACCGAAGTAAGGTTCACTGGTCTATAATTACAGGTTGTCTTTACTCCCCTTCTTGAATAAGGGAACATTTGCTTTCCTCCAATCTTCTGGCGCTATTCTATCTCACTAGTGCTCTTCTAAATATATACTTCATGAATGTTTTGGGTTTCTGTCTCTACCACTCTTAGTGAATTCCAGATTCCCACCAACCTCTGGGTGAGAAAGCTTTTCCTCACATTCCCTCTAATGGTGGACTTGGGTTCATATCCCACCACAGCAGATGGTGGAATTTTAATTCAATAAATATCTGGAATTAAGAGTTTAATGAAGAAAAAAATGCACTGTTGATTGCTGAAAAAACCCCACATTGTTCACAAATGTCCTTTAGAAAAGAAAACTGCCATCCTTACCTGGTCTGGCTTACATGTGACTCTGGACCCTCCAGGGTGACCCTTTTCTGCATCCTGGACAATTAGGGATATTTACTTTTAAGATTGCCAGATTACTCAATGCCTTTCTTTTAAATATATCAAACACCTGAATTCTATATCTATATCATCCCTCTCACCTGTGAACACTGACATAAAGTACTCACTTAGAACCCCAACTATGTCCTCTAGCTCCAACAAATTACTGCTGTGATCCTTAATGTGCTGCACTCATTCCCACATTATTGTTTTACCTTTATGGTACCTGTAAAATAACCTAGAATTTTCCTTTATTATCCTTTCATATCCCCTTTCAGCTCTCTCAATTTCCCTTTTAAGCTCTTTTTTGCACATTCTATACTCCTATAGGGCTTCTGCAATTTTGAGCCTTAGTATCTGCTATGAGGATCTGTTTTTTTTCTTAACCTGTATAACCTTTGATATTCAGGGTTCATGTGATTTGATTGTTACACCATTTTTTTTTGTTGGAACGTGTTGGCTATTCTCTCCATATTTCCTCCTTGAATGCATCCCACTGTTCTGAGACAGACTCATCTGAAAATATCTGCTCCCAATCCACTCTGGCTAAATCATGTGACTGTACTAAAATCAGCCCTCCCCCAGTTGAGAATTTGGATTTCAGGCCCATTCTTGCCCTTTGCTGGGGTAGTTTTGACTCTAACTGAGTTATGATCCCTGTTTGCAAAATGTTCTCACTGATAAGTCAACTACTTGCCCAGCTTCGTTACCTAAAATGAAGTCCAGGACCACCCCCTCGCTTGTAGGATCTTCTATGTGCTGGCTTAAAAAGCTGTGCTGGATGCATTTAAAATTCTACTACCTCTAATCAATGACTAACCTGGTTAAAATCCCCAATCACTACCCTATTATCTTTACATTTTCCCAAAATTCTTTCTATTTCTCTTGGACTATTAGTGGACCAATTGCATGCTCCCAGCAGTGTGGATGCTTCATTTTGATTTTTAAGTTCTACTCAGATGTACAGCATGGAAACAGACGTTACTGTCCAACTTGTCAATGCTGACCAGATATCCTAAATTAATCTAGTCTCATTTGTCAGCACTTGATCCATATCCTTCTTATTCACATACAATTACACTATTCAAAAGGCATCTGGATGGGTATCATCCTCCACCACTTCCTCTGGCAGCTCATTCCATACACGTACCACCCTCTGCGTGAAAAAGTTGACCCTTAGGTCCCTTTTAAATCCTTCCCTTTTCACCCCAAACCTTCGCCCTCTAATTCTGGACTCCCCCAACCCAGGGAAAAAGCCTTGTCTATTTACGCTATCCATCCACCTCATGATTTTATAAACCTCTAAAGGTCACCCCTCAACCTCCAATGGTCCAGGGAAAATAGAGCCAGCCTATTGAGCCTCTCCCTATAGCTCAAGCCCTCCAATTCTGCAACATCCTTGTAAATCTTTATTGAACGCTTTCAAGTTTCACAATATCCTTCCTATAGCAGGAAACCACAATTGCACACAGTATTTTAAAAGTGGCCTAACCAATGTCTTGTACAGCTGCAACATGACCTCCTAACTCCTATACTCAAAGCTCTGACAAATAAAGAAAAGCATACTAAATACCTTCTTCACTATCCTTTCTACCTGCAACTCCACTTTCAAGGAACTATGAACCTGCACTCTTTGTTCAGCAACAATCCCCATTGAGGACCTTACCATTGAGCGTATAAATCCTTTTCCCTGATTTGCCTCTCCAAAATGCAGCACCTCACATTTTATAGAATCATAGAATCCCTACAGTGTGGAAACAGGCCATTTGGTCCAACAAGTCCACACTGACTCTCTGAAGAGCAACTCACCCAGACCCATTCCCCTACCTTATTATTCTACATTTACCCATGACCAATGCAGCTAACCTACACATCCCTGAACACTATGGGCAATTTAACATTGCCAATTCATCTAACCTGCTCATTTTTGGATTGTGGGAGGAAACCAGAGCACCCAGAGGAAACCCAAGCAGACATGGGGAGAATGTGCAAACTCCACTCAAACAGTCGACTATTAAAGGCTGGAATCGCCTTTAATTTAGATAAATTAATTTGTCTAAATTAACTTCCATCTGCCACTCCTCGGTCCACGGGCCCATCTGATCAAGATCCTGCTGTACTCGGAGATAACTTTCTTCATTGTCCACTACATATATGGCTTCACTTGAGGAGCTGAAGATCTCATCCTTCTTTATTACTGTAATAGATACCCTGATCAAAACTGTAACACTCCCTCCTTTGTCTTCTTCCCTATCTTACCTCATGATCCTGTATCCTGGAATGTTTAGCTGCCAGTCCTGCCCCTCTCTCAAGCATGTTACAGTGACAGCAATGATATCATACTCCCATATTTTAATTTGGGCCCTCAACTCATCGGCCTTGTTTGTCAGACTCCATGCATTAAAGATAAATACCTTGTGTCTTAACTGGTCTATAATATCTATGCCTTCCTGACTTACTTGTTGACACTTCTAATTTTGGCTTCTCCTGCTGAACATTCTGTGGATCCCACCCACCCCTGCCAAGTTAGTTTAAAACCTGCCCGACAATACTAGCAAACCTGACCCATGAGGATGGTGTTCCCATTTAGGTTCAGGTGCCACACCTATAAAAAACATCCCGAAGTCCCAGAAATTGAAATCTCTCCCTCCTGCAGCCATGCAATCATCTGGAGTAACCTCCTATTCCTACACTCACTCGCTTGTGGCACTGGAATTAATCCAGAAATTACTACATTTTGGGTCCTGCTCTAGTTCACTAAATATGCTTTCTAGTTCACTAAATTCTGCTTAGAGAACCTCATCCCTTTTCCTATGTTGTTGATATCAGTATGAACCATGATCTGTCTTTTTGCCCCTCCCTTTCAGAATGCCCTGCAGCCAGTGACATCCCTGACATTGGCATCAGGGAGGCAACATATCATCCTGGAGTCTCTTTTGCAGATGCAGAAACACCCAACTGTTCCTCTTACACCTGAATCCCCTACCACTATAGCCCTGCTGTTCTTCTTCCTCTTCTCTTGTAGAACAGGCATAGCCCTGGTGACATAAAGTTGGCTGCCACTGGTTTCCCTGCACAGCCATCTCCCCCATCTGTACCAAAAACCATTTATCTGTTAAAAAGGGAGATAGCCACAAGGAAACTCTGCGTCTCATCTCTGGAATTCAGTGGCCCTTGCAGAATTCAAAAAGAATGCCAGTGAGCAGGTTATTGCTAACTAAGTGGCACATGATAGCACTGTGATTGATACCTTCTATCACTTTACTGATCATCAAGAGTAGACCGATGGAGTGGTAATTGCCAGGTTGGAGTTTTCCTGTTTGTGTACGAGACATACTGGACAATTTTATACTCTGTTGTAGCTATATTGGAACAGCTTGACTAGGAGCACAGAAATTTCTAGTCTTCAACAATACAGCTGCAATGTTGTCAGTTTCCTTAGCTTGTGCAATATCCAATGCCACCAACATGAAGTGAATTGATTGGCCAAAGATTGGTATGTGATAAAGGGGACATGTAGGGATGCACAGTGGTTAGCACTACTGCCTCACAGTACTGGGGACCGGGGTTCAATTCCACCCTCAGGTGGCTGTGTGGTGTTTGCACATTCACTCCATGGGTCTGCGTGGATTTCCTCCCACAGTCCAAAGATGTGCAGACTAGGTGCTTTGGCCATGGGAAATGCAGGGTTACAGGGCGAGGGGAGGGAGTGGTCTGCGAGGAATGCTCTTCAGAAGGTGTGGTGGACTCAATGGGCTGAATGGCCTGCCTCCATGTTATAGGGTTTCTATGATTCAATGGAGGGGGTTGAGATGGATTATCTATTTGACACTTTTGGCTGAAGATTGTTACCAATGCTTCAGCTTTATCTGTATAGTCCACAATTGGAATTGTCTCTGTTACATGTGGTCGAGAGTATGGTGCTGGAAAAGAACAGCAGGTCAGACAGCATCCGAGGAGCAGGAGAATCGATATTTTGGGCATAGGCCCTTCATCAGGAATGAGGCTTGTGGGCCGGGAGGCTGAGAGATAAGTGGGATGGGAGTGTGGGTGGGGGAGTGGGAGGTGAGAATGCAATAGGTAGATGAAGGTGGGGGGAAAAGTCAGGGAGGAGGGTGGAGCAGATAGATAGGAAAGATGATTGACAGGTCAAGAGGGCGGTGCTGAGTTGGAGGCTTGGACTGGGATAAGATGGGGGTGTGGGGGGGGGAAAAGGGGAAAAGAAACTGGAGAAAACCACATTAGTTGTGTGGTTGCAGGATCCCAAGATGGAAGATGAGAAGCTCTTCCCACAGGTTAGGGTTTGGTGATGAAGGAAGCCTGCATATCCTTGGTGGAGTGGGAGGGGGAGTTGAACTGTTCAGCTATGGGTTGGTGGCATTAGTTGGTGCAGGTATCCCAGATAAGTTCTCTGAAACGATTCTGCAAGTTCGCGTCCTGTCTCCCCAATGTAGAGGAGACCACCTCAGGTGCAAAGGATACAGCAGATGACCTTTGTGGAAGTACAGGTAAATTTCTGTCTGAGTGAAGGGATCTTTTGGGGCCTTGGATGGAGGTGAGGAGGGAGGTGTTGGTACAGGTTTTGCACTTCCTGCGGTGGCAGGGGAAGCTGCCAGGAGTGGGGTGAGGGCTTGGGTGAAGGGGAGGGTTGGGTCTGACACGGGATTCACTAATAGGGGTGAGGAGGGAAATTTATCCCTGGTGGTACATGTAGGTGTAGATAATTAGATCCTATCAGGAAAAGCAAAAAAGAACCCAATATTGATTTCTAGGGACCTTCACTTCAAGCCTTCCTACAGCTCAGAAAATATCCATTACCTCAGCCAATGTTCTTTTCATGCTGCTGCTGCTGTCCCTTTTATTTGATGCGGCTCTAAATGTGTCCACAAACCTGTCACTTTTCAAAGTCTACATACACCTCAACAACAGCATTACCTTCAGTAATCTCCTCAAAAAAAATCCAGCAACTTAGTAAACACTATTTGCCTTTTGTTTTGTCCACATGACTCTTAATTCTATCCTGAACAATTTCTGGAAGATTCCCAACCACTGAGTTAAACTGACTAGTCTGTATTAGTAATTGCAAGGCTTGTCCCTGCACCTTTTTGAACGAGGGTGAAATGTTTGCAATTCTCTGATTTTCTGGCACCACCTAAAGCTAAGGGTGAAAAATTATGGTCATTGGCTTCACAATTCCCACTAATTTTCTTTAGTACAAGTAGTTCTTTTGTAACGATGGATGAATGCTTGTGCAACCCCGCATTATAGAAAAATCATGCTTTACAAAAAGTGCATAAAGTGTTGGTGATGTATTCACAGTACTGCCAATACATGTTTTAGAAGTTCGCAATTTAGAAACAGTGTCCCCAATTCAATTGCATTACAGCGAATTCACATTAACAAAAATGCACACTATAGCAAAATGATCTGTGTGCTTAAATACATCTCAACTGGTCCTAATACAATGTCAACACAAGTGCTGACACTTTATGCTATATCTCCCGTTATCAATTTTGAACTCTTCTGCTGACTAAATTCCCTTCCCTGTCACCATGGTATGGGTAGCATGTGCTTTCTAGGTACAAATGCAAAGTGCTTGTCTAATACATGAGCCACAATCCTCCTTCCACATGTAAATGCACTTTAAGACCCCAAACAAATGTTTTCTTTGAAGTTAAGCCATTTATTCAGCTACAGATTTTCCTAGCCGTCTTTGGTTCTAGTCTATCTAGAAGATAGACAGGCCATTCCTGAAGAAGGGCCTGTGCCCGAAACGTCGAATCTCCTGTTCCCTGGATGCTGCCTGACCTGCTGTGCTGTTCCAGCAATAAAGTTTCAACTCTAGTCTATCTAGCTCAGCTTTTCTTTTTGCCCCATTGAAGTTAGTTGATTATGCTTACTCCTGATTGTTCGTTGTTCTTTTCCACTGTCCCAAATGCTCCCAACTGACACTTGATCAACTTGGCCTACCTCTATTCTAAGAGCCAGGTCGAGGTTCCTTCATCATTAAATTGGACACAATTCTGTAGTAAAGATCTTCTAAACACAATTTAGGAATACAAGAGACTTGTCCTTTTCCAGTATTTACACTCATTATGATACCATCTGATGCTTCTGCTGGACAAATCAGATCCCAGTATAAAACCTGGCTTGATAGATCAGGTTTTAAAATTTAGTCAATATGGTATTCATTTACAGCAACATTGAGACAAAACTAAAAAATTCTTAAACAACAGAAGAAAAATTTAGGAACATGGGAACAATAGTAGGCCATTCAGCCCCTGCAACCTCAATGGGAAGATCATGACTGATCTGTGGCCTAACTGTGGATCAACTGCTGTTTGTAGAAGAGAGCTCCAAATCTCTCATCTGCCAGGGGGACACTCAGCTCCTGACCTCATTATAGCTTTAGTTCACACATGGACAAAAACAGTTGAATTCCACAGATGACACAAGAGTGACATCAAGGTCACATTTGACTTAGTGTGGCATCAAGGAGCCCTAGCAAAACTAGAATTGATGGAAATCAGGGGGCAAAGTCTTCACCAGTTGGAGTCAGACATGGCATCTAGGAGGTTAATTGCATTTGTTGAAAATCAGTTATGTCAGTTCTGGGACATTTCTAGTACCCTAGGACCAACTCTCTTCAACTGCTTCAATGACCTTCCTTCCAACAGATAAGGTCAGAAGTGTGGATGTTCGCTAATAATTGAGCAATGCTCAACACCATTCACGACATGGGTGGCATGGTGGCTGTGGTTAGCACTACTGCCTCACATCGCCAGGGGCTGGGTTTGATTCCAACTTCAGGCAACTGTCAGTGTCGAGTTTACACATTCTCCTTGTGTCTGTGTGAGTTTTCTCTGGGTGCTCTGGCTTCCTCCCACAAGCAAAAGATGTGCAGGTTAGGTTAATTGGCCACGTTAAATTGCCCATAGTGTTCAGGGATGTGTAGGTTAGTTGCATTAGTCAGGGGTAAATATAGGACAATAGGTGAGAGGGGAACTGGTCTGCGTGGGTCACTCTTTGGAAGGTCGGTGCGGATTTGTTGGGCCGAAGGGCCTGTTTCTGTACTGTAGGGATTCTACCTCAGATAGTGAAGCATTCCATGACCAAATGCAACTAAACATGGACAATACCAGGTTTTAGCTGACAAGTGGAATCATAGAATCTCTACAGTGTGGAAATTGACCCTTCAGCCCACCAAGTCCACACCAATCCTCCGAAGAGTAAACTACCCAGACCCACTCCCCCTACCCTATATCTACCCCTGATTAATGCATCGGACCTACACATCCCTGAATATGGAGAATTTAGCATGTCCAATTCACCTGACCTGGACATCTTTAGACTGTGGGAGGAAACCGGAGCACCCGGAAGAAACCCACAGACACAGTGAGAATGCGCAAATTCCACACAGACAGACAGTCACCCGAGGCTAGAATCGAAAAGAGGTTCCTGGTGCTGTGAGGCAGCAGTGCAAACCACTGAGCCACCGTGCCGTTCTTTTCCCGAGATTTCACACACGAGATGTGATTTGCACATACCACCTTCTGCAAACAGTTAAAGTTTATTAAAGCTTGTACAAGCTTGGTGACCCCTTCTGGCACTCTTTGCTGATCATGTAAAGTTGAGTCAAAATGAGGCCCTGAACAAGAAAAACACATTCCTGTTATACAGGTCAACTAGTAATGTTTACAGGTAATCTGGCCACTCCCCGGCCATAACCACATGCTACCCAGTACAGTGGTAGGATGAGGTCATCCTTGGAGATAATGTAAATGTAAATGCCCTAATCCTGGGAAATCATTATGCAGACGATTTCTTGACTCCATGATTACCCAAGACAATATAGGTGTCATATGTCCTAGTTTCAGGGCTGCCTTGCAAATGAGTTCTGGTTCCTCTACTTCCACAGAAAATGTAGGTGTGATATACTTCAGTATCGGGGATGATCATGCAAGTGAACCTGATTGGCTAGGGGATGACTATGAAAGTATTTCTGAATGGAAGGGACTGAATGAGTTTAATTTGATAATAGTAGGAGAGTAGTAGTAAATGGCTGTCTAAATCCGCATTCCTGCATGAATGTTGTCCCCACCCACTTCCAGAATGTTCAGTTTCTGGAAGAAAACAGTACAGTTTAACCCTTTAATTACAGGGAGATAGTCCAATTTAATATTTTAACATTACACAAGTACCGTTCATATCACACAAATGCCATGCAGTGACCCTCTCCAATAAGAGAATCTAATCATTGCCCCTAGACAAAATGGGATCTTTTATTTAATTTCATACATACCATTTTAAAGTGGCTTTGAAAGTCAATGTTTAGCAGAACTGCACTGTTCTTGTCTAAATCAGTTATTCAGAATTAGATTTATTATCACATGTACTCAAGTACAAAAGTACACCGTGAACAGTTTACAATGTCATCTTAGGTACAAAGTACCAAGGTACAAATCGTAGATATAAACTAGAGAAATGAAAAACTTATATTACCTTACAGTATTCATAGTATAAGTTAGAAAATTAAGAAATAACTTTAAAAAGATTAATATTATAGTCCTTTCATAAAGGGCCTGCAACAGATCAATGTAGGCATGCAGACATGGTCTGACTGGGCTCGCAAGGTGCTGACCCTCGCACTGGCCCCCAGTCCAACAACTATCCCCACTCTAGTCAGGGCCTGGTGACTATTCCCACGCCAGCCTCCAAGCCCCCTCTACTCTGGCCCTCAGCTGCACCAAGGTAAGTTTTCTTTCAGTCTTTTTAAAAAAGAGAAGAACAGGAAAAGAGAAAGAAAATAGATGGAATGGACGATCCCCAGGCTGAGGAATCCAGATGTTGCGTACTCTGCCACCATCTTGAATTCCTTCAATTAATTATTCAACAAAACTGACCTTTTAGAAATCCATGCTTCTCCCCCACATTGCATTCTCCACACCTAAATGCTCTGTCACTGGATATTTTTTAAGCTGGAATTCCAATATCTTTCTTGTCACTGATACTTACCTAGTACTTCCTCAGTTATTTCAATTTTTCTTTTAAAATTGGAATTACACCTGATACGCAGTCATCTTCAAAAATTACTTATTTTGTGTTGAATTTTTATAAATAAATACCAGTGTTTTTGTCCTGCAAGTTTCTCAAGTATCTGTGGTTTTAATTATCTAGTTTATCTTGTACATTTTTTTTGCTCTCAATTATTATAATATCCCTCTTGATGACTTCCACCATTGCAATTAGCTTATTCAGACTCCTTACCAAAAATAAGGAGTCATTTTATCATAATCCACTGAGCTTATTTTGCTCATCTCTTAGTGCTCTTCAGCCCAAACTAATTCTATAACTAGGTACCGATAGAATGCTTCCACGTTAAATATTATTTCCTTTTTAATTGTCTTAAGTTTAAAAACATTGTAAAATTATAATATTCCCCTCACTGTGTAACATTGTAGTTGCCTTGCTTAAACTGGAAAAGGTACAGAAAAAAATTATACAAGGATATTGCTGCGATTGGAGAGTTTGAGTTATAAGAAGAGGCTGGATAGGCTGGGACTTTCTTCCCTATAATGGCAGAGGCTGAGGAGTGATCTTATAGAGGTTTATAAAATCATGAGGGGCACAGATAAGGTGAATAGCCCAAGGACTCCCCTACATTTAAGATATCTTGGAAATGAGTGCTAGACAAGTCAGACCTCTTGGCATCATGGTAGCCCACAAACTCACCTACACACTAAAACAGCGGCCAATGAACTTGAAAGAACCTATACAAAAACAAGCAAAACTAATGTAATTTACAAAATATCTTGCAAGAACTTTAACCAACATTAAATTGGACAAAGGCAGAAAACTAGCCACCAGGATACATTAACATCAACTAGCCACAAAAAGACATTGAAAAGACTCACTAGTATCTTTACATACAGATGAGGAAGGACACCACTTCGACTGGGACAACACACCTATCCTAGGTCAAGCCAAACAGAGACACATGAGAATTCCTAGAAGCATGGCACTCCAAACGGAACTCTATCAACAAACACTTGACTTGGATCCCATTTACCACCCCCTGAGAAATAGAACAGGAAATGACATCACCACAGGAAATGGCATCACCAACAAAAATAAAAGGTGGGCCATACCACCAGTGCTGCTGATGTTACCTAGTATGGTGATGAAACATCTAAAAATGAACCTTCCATCACAGGGAACAAACTTACCTCCATTTATAGAATGTGTTTATTTAATTGTGATTTTTGAAAAACTGTACATATTATTTCATATAAGAATACAGAACAATATTTCAGCTTGTACAATTGACATATCGCATCTGTGGGTGCAACCAAAGGAACACAGCACCAATTTTAACTTCAACAAACAGAATGCTGAAGAAACTCAAGTTGTGAAGAGAAAGAGAATTGATGTTTCAAGTCTGGTGTGAATCTTCTTCAGAGCTGAAAGGTGTTGGAAAATAGCTTCTCTCTTTTACTTTGACAGGCTGAGGAGGAGCAGACTGGCAGATAGTATTGGGGTCCACTGCAAATGACAAAGGGGTTAATAGTGGAGAAAGGGGAAAAAAAGTGTAAATTAAGCTGTGAAATGGAAACAATTGGTCCTTGCTACTAAACTGAAATTAAACAAGACACAAATACAACATGACTGTGGGGACAGGAGGGGGAGAATAAGAAAAATGGAGAACAGACATAATCTGGTTTCTAAAGTTAATTAATTCAGTACTGAGACAACAAGGATGTAAAGTGCCCAAGCAGAAGATGAGTTGTTGTTACTTGAGCTTGTGTTTTGCTTTGTTGCAATATCAGAGCAAGGCCAGGGTAGGACAGAAATGTTAGTGTGTGAGCAAGTTGGTCAACTGAAATAGCAATCATCATTTTATTTCATTCTCTGCTTTTGGTTCAGATTTCCAGAATTTTGCTTTTATTCCAGTTTTAACATAGATCTCTTTGTGAACCTATAATTTACTTAAAGTCACAACATTTATGAACACAACTATGAATTTAAGTGTGAACCTACTAAATCTGAAATTGCCAATCTTCAGCTGTGGTAGACAAGCAGGTGGCTGAAAGAACACAGCAAGCCAGGCAGCATCAGGAGGTGGAGAAGTCGATGTTTCAGGTGTAATCCTTCTTCAGGCCTGAAGAAGGGTTACAACTGAACCATTGACTTCTCAACCTCTTCATGCTGCCTGGCTTGCTGCGTTCTCCCAGCCTCCTGCTTGTCTACCTTGGATTCCAGCATCTATCATATTTTTGTATCTAAGTCTTCAACTGTGAACAGAATTTAT
Organism: Chiloscyllium plagiosum; assembly: GCF_004010195.1. NCBI lineage: Eukaryota > Metazoa > Chordata > Chondrichthyes > Orectolobiformes > Hemiscylliidae > Chiloscyllium > Chiloscyllium plagiosum. The sequence continues at coordinate 70,276,073 of NC_057718.1, read as the reverse complement.
TCTCCTTTGAATCCAGTGCATTGCCAGTTTAAGAAATCAGCACACATCATTTTGCTAAATTATCTAACTTAGTAAAACTGGAAATAAGTTTCAGTACACATACCGCTGGGAGGGTATGCTGTGCATATGTATTTCCTCGTACTACCCTTCTGTCATACATGATGTTTCCATAATATCCTGCTGGACATCTGAAATACAAAGGAATGAGCTGTTACCACAGTGCCGTAATTTAATTTGCTGGCTTTGCCTGTTCCATTAATCTCTTTAGAGTTAAGTAAGGTCCAAATCTATTTTACTAAGTAGCTGTGACATCAAAGCAGAGTTTGTTATCCTGTATAAGAAATGTCAATACTCTGCCAATGGTCCAAACACTTGAGTTTTTGAATGTTGCAAATTTGAGTGCACAGCAACTTTAAGTTAGCAAAGATTCAGCTGGACTGCATTAAGCCTCTTGCAAAACAACTCAATATTCATGTTTGATTTCAGAATGCCAAAATAGCCAGGTTTTTTTGTTAATCCACTTTCTGAAATCTCTCTCAGCCCTTGTCCCCCTTCACGTAAAATTTACCAATTCTTCAGGATTATCTTAGAGTTTCTTGGAATAAAACATTAATCTCCCAGACTACTACAAGCAACCCAGGATAAAAGTCATCAGGGATGTTTTTGTTAAAATGTTATTTTTCTATTGTCTTCCAATATTTTTATTAATTACAGTATAATCTTTTTAATGTTAGATAAATGGATGTTTGGCTGCCAATTAAGCATCATGCTATTCATCATACAATACAGAACTCGAATATTGCTGAAAAAAAAAGCAATGTTGAAGATTTCCTGTTACACACATCTAGACAAGAATGTCAAGTATCAAACAGTGCAACAATTTATACTGCCTGAGAATGAAGTGCTGACTGGATGGAAAGTTGACATTTATTGTACAAAACATTGACATGCAGAATGCAGAGAACTATTATCTCTCAAGCTTTCATTTGATTCAAAACAAGGTGTAATGTGGGGACATTTTTTCTGCTGAGGACATGCATATCTGGCTTCTAGCAAGCATGAGAGGGATAATTTGCAAGCACGACTGGATCTTAAATTGATTGTTAATGTAATTCATCACAAACTTAGGATTGTTCAGCAAATGCTATCCAATCATGGAATCACATGTAACACTATGTTCAGAGTTTTGCAAGCACAGACTGATTAAATGCACTCAGAATTTTGCCTATTGGGAACAGCTTAAGGAATGTACTGTTTAATAAAGTTTGTTTCTCTTATGAGAGAGTCGAGGAGCAGAGGGTATGATCTCAGAAAAAGGGTTGCACATTCAAGACATATGAGGTTAATGAATCAATGGAATGGTTTACCTCAGAATGCTGTTGATGCTAGGTCATTAAATATACTCAAGGCTGCAAAATATAGAATGCTTAATACTTAGAAATCTAAGGCATTCATGAGTCTCTGTATTCAAAAGACCAATCTCTGCCATTTCCTCCACTTCCTTCCACTGTCAACATTCCACAAGGAGTGCTCCCTCTCTGACACCCTGCTCCATATCCCCAAGACTCTCATTGCCCACAGCACTTTCCAACACAATTGTAAAAAGAGATAAAACTTATCTATGCACTTCTTCCCTCCTCACTGTCCAAGGCACCAAACACATCTTCCAGGTGAAGCAGTTCAAGCTGGTGTACTCCATTTAATGCTCACAATGCAGTCTCCTTTACACTGCTGAGACCAAACACCGTCCTGATGAAGGGCTTATGCTCAAAATCTCAATTCTCCTGTATCCTGTATGCTGCCTGGCCAGTTGTGTTTTTCCAACTCCACAGTCTTCAAATGAGACCAAACACCAGGTGACTGCTTTGCACAACAACAGTTTTGAATGTAGGAATGATCTAGATCTCCCATTGCTTGCTATTTTAATCAATCACCTTGTCCTCATGTTTATATTTCTGTCCTTGGTGTGCTGCAACGTTATAATGAAGTACAATGCAAGTTCACCGAACAACACCTCATTTCCCACTTAGGCACTTTACAGTCTCAATATTGAATTCAATAACTTCAAAAACTGAAACAAAGAACTGTGGATGCTGGAAATCAAACAAAAATTAACTGCTGGAGAAACTCAGTTGGTCTTAATGTTTCAGGTTCAGTGACACTCCCTCAGAAACTGACTACTTTGTGTCTTTTGTTTAAGAAAGAGAACACTGCCTATCCCCACACCCAGTAAAACATAGCCATGTCTTGTTTACTCTGCACTTAATAGATGGGATGAAGGGCTTATGCCCAAAACATCAACTCTCCTGCTCCTTGGATGTTGTTGTACTTTTCCAGCGCCATTTGACTGGGACTAACGCTTTCCCTTTCACACTGCAAATTTACACCCATTTTACAACTCATTTTTTTATTTCTCTGCTGTTAGCATTTCTTTGTCTTTTGCCCTGGGCCTCTACACCACCTGCCTTCTTGCTCCTCCTCTGTGTTTGTCAGAAGTATTTAAAAAATCCTATTATACAACACCTCTCAGTTCTGAAGAATCATAACTGATTTCAAACAAGAACACTGTTTTTCTCTTGCTACTCTACTTTCTCTTGCTACTCTGCTAGTCCTGTTGAGGTTCTCTAGCATTTTCTGTTTCAGATTTCTAGCATTTGTATTATTTTATTATATAGGCATGGAGGATCATCAGATGAGCCATGATCTTCTTCAATTGCTGAGCAACCTTGATGGGCTGAATGCCATATTTCTGCTCCTTTGTCTAATGATTGGACCATCACTGGGAAACTTGGGCTTTATGCTGGTAATGCTCTGAAATTTATATACAAATTATTCATGAGAGAAATGCAGAACATCTTTTGGATCGATGGCAGCATCCAGTCTGTGACAAATATCAGTTATGGTGCTACTGCAGAATAGAACAAAGAACAAAGAACATTACAGCATAAGAACACTTTGGCCTTCCAAGCCTGTGCCGAGCCAGATCCTCTATCTAAACCTGTTGCCTATTTTGTAAGGTTCTGTATCTCTTTGCTCCCTGCCCATTCATGTATCTGTCTAGATGTATCTTAAATGACACTATTATTCCTGTCCCTACCATCTCTGCTGGCAATGCATTCCAGATACCCACCACCCTCTGCGTGAAGAAATTTCCACATATAACTCCCCTAAACTTTTCTCTTTTCACTTTGAACTTGTGACCCCTAGTATGTGAGTCCTCCACTTTGGGAAAAAAAGTTTCTTGCTATCCATCCTGGCTACACCTCATGATTTTGTATGAGGTCCCCCCCTCATCCTCCTTCTTTCCAATGAAAACAATCCTAATCAACTCCAATCTCTCCTCATACCTAGCACCCCCCCACTACCAGGCAACATCCCGGCGAACCTCCTCTGCACCCTCTCCAAAGCATCCACATCCTTTTGGTAATGTCGCAACCAGAACTGTCTGCAGTATTCCAAATGAGGCCGACCCAAAGTCTTATCCAACTGTAACATGAACTGCCAACTCTTGTACTCAATACCCTGTCTGATGAGGAAAGCATGCCTTATGCCTTCTTGACCACTCTACTGACCTGCATTGCCACCTTCACAATGGACCTGAACATCCAAATCTCTCTGTACATCAATTTTCCATTTACTGTATAGTTTGCTCTGGAATTGCATCTTCCAAAACATATCACCTCGCATTTGTCTGGATTGCACTTCGTCTGCCATTTCTCTGCCCAACTCTCCAATCTATCTATATTCTGCTGTATTCTCTGACAGTCGCCTTCACTGTCTACTACTCCACCAATCTTAGTGTCATCTGCAAACTTGTTAACGAGGCAATCTACACCTTCCTCCAAATCATTTACATATATCACAAAAAATAGTGGTCCCAGCACGGATCTCTGTGGAACACCATTGATCACAGACCTCCATTTTGAGAAGCACTATTCCACTACTACTGTCTCCTGTTACTCAACCAGTTCTCTAGCCATCTAGCTAGAACACTCTGGACCTCAAGCAGCCTTACCTTCTTCATCAGCCTACCATGGGGAACCTTATCAAACGCCTTACTCAGGTCCATGTGTATGACATCTACATCCCTTTCCTCAATCAACTTTGTCACCTCTTCAAAGAATTCTATTAGGTTTGTAAGACATAACCTTCCCTACACAAAACCATGCTGTCTATCACTGATAAGCCCATTTTCTTCCAAGTGGGTATATATCCTATCTCTTAGTATCTTCTCTAGTAGCTTCCCTACCACTGTCGGCAAGTTGACAGTCTGCAATTACCTGGATTATTCCTGCTACCCTTCTTAAACAAGGGGACAACATTAGCAATTCTCTAGTCATACAGTCATAGAGATGTACAGCATTGAAACAGACCGTCGGGTTCAACCCATCCACGCCAACCAGATATCCCAACCCAATCTAGTCCCACCTGCCAGCACCCGACCCCTCCAAACCCTACCTATTCATATACCCATCCAAATGCCTTTTAAATGTTGCAATTGTACCAGCCTCCACCAGTTCCTCTGGCAGCTTATTCCATACACGTACCACCTTCTGCATGAAAAGGTTGCCCCTTGGGTCTCTTTTATATCTTTCCCCTCTCACCTTAAATTTATGCTCTCTCGTTCTGGACTGCCCCACACCCTCTGTGACCTCTCCCGTTTTCAAGGATGCCGCAAAGATAGCTATTAAAGCCCCAGCTATTTCCTCTCTCACTTCCTTCAGTAACCTGGGATAGATCCCATCCTGACCTGGGGACTCGTTCACCTTAATGCCTTTTAGAATACACAACACTTTCTCCCTCCTTATGCCGACCTAACGTAGAGTAATCAAAAATCTATCCCTAACCTCAACATCCGCCATGTCCCTCTCCTCAGTGAATATCAATGCAAAGTACTCATTAAGAATCTCACCCATTTTCTCTGACTCCACGCATATCTGTCCTCCTTTGTCCTCAAGTGGGCCAACCCTTTCCCTGATTACCCTCTTGCTCCTTATATATGAAAAAAAGGCTTTGGGGTTTTCCTTAACCCTGCTCGCTAAGGATATCTCATTGGTCCTACATTCCTGATATTCTTCCAAAGCTTTGTCTGTCTTCAGTCGCCTAGACCTTATGTACTCATCCTTTTTCCTCTTATCTAGTCTCACATATACCAGTTAGCTTCACCTGTTGCTTAGAATTTTTGGATTGGCGGCCTCAAATTGTGTTGAAAAGGAAAAGCATCTTAAAAAGCCTTGCCCCATAGTTCATAAACTTTTCTCATTCTGGAGGTCATTCACAAATGTTGAAGTTGTGCCCAGTATATTCAAGTCTAAGTCACCAATATGGATCAAGAAAATCAGTAGTTCTACTACTGGTCCCTATGAAACACCATTGTAAAGACAAAAGTAAAACACTATGAATGATGAGCATTCCTAACTCCTGTCAGAGAAACAATGGCTTACAACTACAGTTTCCTGACACAGCTAACTTTGCCTCCATACTGTCACTGTCACCTATATTTCATGGATTTTATTTGGCTCACAAACTTGTTTGTTGTACTTAGCAAAAACTTCTTAGAAATATACACAGCCATATTAACTGCACTACCACAAAAATGTTAAACAGAAGTTAAATCTCATCCATGTTTAAAAAAATTCTTTCTGGTTTTCCTTAAATCAAGCCACATTTGTCCAAGGGTGTCAATTTTGTCCCAGATTATCACTTATAAAATCACTTGCACTCCAAAAATTAAGCTGACAGGACTGTAGACATTAGGTTTATCCTTCTATATGATGTAAATAATGGGGCAATTTTCAGATCTCAAGCACGTGCATCTAAGGAGGGTCAGAAGGATAGTCAGTGCTTCTTGCTACCAAGTACAGATAGATAGCCTATCCATTGGCTTCTTTCACAGTTTTTAGCCAACCCAAAGTCTCAACTACATCCTTCTTCAATATGATTTTGACAGCACGTTTTCCTGATATTTCCTTCTGTTCCATTTCCAATTGCTCCTCCACCCCATCTTTTTCGACACAAAGCTCATTCCCTTTTCACTTCTCTTCAATTGTGAAGAGATTTTGGAATTGAAAGATTAAAACAATACTATAAATTTACTTCTTCATAAACCTCAGTTTTGTTTGCCACTTTTACGCGGCATGTTGTCAAATGTTTTCTTAAAATCCATTCAGAGTGCATTCATTGAATTCTCCTCTCATTTAATTCATCTAAAGAACTCAATTAGATTAGTTAGGCATGATCCATCTTCTACAAATCATTACTGGATTTCCTCAATTAACTGAAACCTCTTCAATTGTCTGAATGTTTTTTTCCATCTGATTGTTTCTGGAACCTACCCACTATTAATATTAAGCAACATTTGAGTAATCAGGAATGTCCTTGTAACTTTTCTTGAAGAAGGATGTCACATTTGTTATGTGCCAACTTTGGCACACCACCCCCCATATCTCGGGAACATTTGGAAGATTACAGAGAACACTTCCACCATCTTAATATCCACTTCCCTCTGCACTTTGCAAGCCATCCAAATCAGGCAACCCATATACTAAGCACAGCCCAATTTTCCAGTATACTCTTTCCATCAAATTTTACCCCACTCATGATCTCGACCATCTCTGCTCCACCCATATTTTGTCAGTTTCGCCTCCTTAATAAAAGCTCACACATCTCTCATCTCAGGGACAACTTCCCTCTCCAGGGTTTGGCCTAACTCCCATCAACTTTGGCCCCATCTCATCATATCCCAGAGTTCAACTGTGCTCCTGAAAATAACACCTTTATTCCCTTACGACACTTGCTTCTGCTCTACACTCCCCAGGTCTCAATTGTTCTTCTGCTTTCACCCCTAGCTGTACTGGCTTCACTCCCTTCCCAGACCTTGTCCAAGTACTCCCACCTCCACCCCAGCTCCTGGTGCCTCTGCCTGACTCCATTCGTGCCCACCTAGCCCTACTCCCTCCTCACACAGGCACCAGGACCCAACTCCCACCTTCCTTCCATACTGTGGAATGTTCAGATTATCTTTATCCCTGTAAATTCTCTCAACCTCTTCCTTCTTAACCTATCCATAGTCTTCAACACAATTGACTATTACACCCTACCCTAAAGACTCCTTTATTGTCCAGCTATGTGGAGTTGTAGTCAGTTTGTTTTTAAATTCATTCATGGGATATGCTGAGACTGGCTGGGCCAGCATTTATTGCCCACCTAAGTTGCCCCATAGAAGGTGGTAGTGAGCTGTCTTGAACCACGCAATCCATTTTGTGTAGGTATACCTATAATGCCATGAAGGAAGGAGTTCCAGCATATTAACCCAATGACACTGAAATGACATATTTCCAAGTCAGGATGGTGAGTGGCTTGGAGGGGAACTTCTATTCTTATCTATGGAATCATGGGCAACGATTCATCTGAAATGGTTTTTCTCTCAATTATTCACTTTAAGCTCTGGAGTCCAAGAATATATTCTTGAATCCATAACATCTAATCCTTTGGTATAGCGTCCAAAAATATCTTATTCCAGATCTGAGCTTGATTCTTACTTCTACCTCACCGCCCTTGCTTCAAAACTCTCTACAGGCTGATTTGTCACATTGATGATTGAACATTCAATATTGAATGAAGGGAAATGTTTTCCAAGGAAATATTGAGAAAATGGAACTCACTTTTGTCCATACCACAAGCACTTCTCCTTGAACACTGCTTCAATTCCTTACAATTATTTTAAGCAGAACAAGGCCAGAATAACCGATGTTTCAAACGGTAATTAACACATAACCACTTATTCTTACCATCACTAAAACTACTTGCATCCTCCTGCATATCACTGCCATCAAGCAGAAATATCACTAAGACTTCATCCATGCCAATGTTATCATCACACTTAACTATTTCATGCCCATCTGACAAGTCATTCACATACACAACATTTGCTCATTCAAAGCACAGTTATATCTTAATTTGCTGCATATCCTGTTCACTGCCCACTCAAGTTTGTTGAATTTGCATGACTCCTGATCTGACAACACTTCAGTTTAGCAACCCTAATTTTTAAACTTTTAAATTCCTCCATCACCTGGTCCATCCCCATAACCACCAGGACGTGGAGAAGCTGCATCATGCAGGTGACATTTTATGCCAACAGGGAATGAAAGCTATAAATTGGAGAAATCAGGCTCGGTGACTAGCTTGCAATGGCAACAACATAAGTTAAATTCCATACCAGCTGAGGTTACCATGAAGAACTCACCTTCTCTCACCTGAGGCATGGTGACCCTCAGGTTAAACCACTACATGAATGGTGGCTTAATTAGACAGCAGTCCTATGCTGATGATAACTTCACTCAACAATGCACTTCTTTGCCTCACTTACTATCCTTCAGCCCATCTCTCTTACCCTTCAATTTCACTCCCTTAATGCCACCCTTTACCCGGGTGTTCCACCCCTCTCCCGAATGTCATCCTCTGGCCTGCCCTTCCCCCTCAATGCTACCCTCCGATGTCCTCTTTTTACCCCATTCCTCAGTGCTGCTCTCTGCCCGACTCCTACTTTCCATTTGTCTCTTTCCCCGTTACTCACTGCTGCTGCTCCTGCCGATATTTCCTCCTTTCCTGCAGCGCTCTCGGGCGGCTCGAGAATGTGTACGTGTTGCTATTGTCCTGTTGTGGCAAGACAGTCGCCATTGCTACAGCTTAGCTAATAACTGGAACCGAGAGTAAAACTTAGGTGATGCAGTACCCCTACAGTCCCAACAACCACTGCCTTGGCAACGGTTACTAATGCAAACTTCGCGTCATTTCCGGGAGCGAGCCTCCCAATGACAAAAGGAAGTTCCCTGTTCCATAGACGTAATTTCCCTGTTTCTGTTTTAATTCCCTGGCGACTTAAGAAGTGCTCCCTCGCTCCTCTTTCACGTCCAGTGGTTTTTTTTTCTGACTGACGCCGATTTCCTTGCCTGCTCCTCTCACTGTTGGAGCACGGATTGGAGGTGAAAATTGAAAGGTTGCCCCTGGTAACAGTTATATTGGTTGTGACCCATCTCCGGTCCCTATCATTGAGAAGCTAAAGTCCACTGTTTTAGAGGATCATAGAGTTGCTCGGGCGCAGAAGGCAGCCATTCGGTCCATCGTGAGTGTATGAATTTTGTTACAAAATGAAATAACTCTACAAAGGCCAACATTTTATCTCCCCCCGCCACCCATTATTTATTTAGGCATAGCAGAAGACACTGACACAGCTAGCTCCTACAGTACACAGAACCCCTGACGCACCTTTTTTTATTTTATTAAACAGTACAAAATACAGTTAATGAACAGAAAGCAGCAGTTCACAAAGAAAAAGCATTATACAAGAGAAAGGGCCACAAAGCCAAACCTCACTGTACATCCAGTTTTCAGAGAGATGAGGACAAACCTCAAATCCCACTTTCAGTCAAAGGTAATAGTAACAAACACAGACAAGACACTGCAACCAAATGAGAAACAGTGCATAGAACACAGACCCAATATAGCTGGGAAAAGACACTAACACCAGTTCATGCTGCATACTATTCGGATCGTCCTTGGCTAGTCTTCCTTCAGAACAGTCAACTGCTTCTGGTCTCCAGCTTCCCTGTGTACTAACCGACTTTCCCCAGGCCCACTTTCCTCCAGGCTGGTTATCGACCACCCAACTCCAGTTGCCCCACATACTAACCAGACTACCCCAGGCCACCTTTCTATGAGCTGGTTGTCGGCCTTCCAGTCTCCAGCCACCCTCCGTACTCAGCTGGAAATGTGTTGCTGGAAAAGCGCAGCAGGTCAGGCAGCATCCAGGGAACAGGAGAATCGACGTTTCGGGCATAAGCCCTTCTTCAGTACCCTCCGTACTCACTCCTGGTTATTTTTTATTTATTTTTTTGAATCTTTATTCAATTCCCACCACCAGGAAGATAGGAAAACACCCGGGTGGCCAGTGACAAGCACTGCCCTTCACATCAAAGGGCAGTGCTGAGTGATCAAAACAGTGAAGGGGAGTGTAGGGACTAAATCAAAATAGAGTTGGAGGGAGGAATGATGCACTCCACTCTCTGTGGCGCCCACCTCTCCCTGAACAACTGCAGGGTGTTGGTGGACACCGTGTGCTCCTTCTCCAAGGACACCCGGGCTCTTAACGTAACCGCGGAAGAGGGGCAGGCAGTCGGCCCTAACGACCCACTCCACGGCCCGCTGCCTGGGCCTGTTAATGGCTAGTTTGGCCAGGCCCAGGAGCAGACCCACAAGGAGGTCTTCAGACCTGCCCTCCCTCCTCCGTACCGGGTGCCCAAAGATCAGTAGCGTGGGACTGAAGTGCAACCAAAAGCAGAGGATGACACTCCTGTTTATTTATTTATTTATTTATTTATTATTTTTTTTATTTCTTTAAACCCCCACACTACCACCTAAGTGCGGTAGTGCTTATTTTTTTCCCAGCACCCATGGTGTGTGTGTGCAGGTGTGAGACACAGTGAAAGGCACAAAGCGCACGAATCTTTATTCAGTTTCCACCACCAGGAAGATAGGAAAATACCCAGGTGGCCAGTGACAAACACTGCCCTTCACATCAAAGGGCAGTGCTGTGTGATCAAAACAGTGAAGGGGAGGGTAGGGACTAAATCAAAATAGAGTTGGAGGGAGAAATGATGCACTCCGCTCCCTGCGGCGCCCATCTCTCCCTGAACAACTCCAGGGTGTTGGTGGACACCGCGTGCTCCTTCTCCAAGGACACCTGGGCTCTAACGTAACCGCGGAAGAGGGGCAGGCAGTCGGCCCTAACGACCCCCTCCACGGCCCGCTGCCTCGACCTATTGATGGCCAGTTTGGCCAGGCCCAGGAGCAGAACCACGAGGAGGTCTTCAGACTTGCCCTCCCTTCTCCATATCGGGTGCCCAAAGATCAGGAGCGTGGGACTGAAGTGCAACCAAAAGCAGAGGAGGACACTCCTGTTTATTTTTTTTTCCAAGGACGCCCGGGCTGTGCTTCCTGTTTATTTTTTTTTAGTACGGAGGTGCGGATTAACTCCTGTTTTTTTTTAAACCCCCACACTACCACCTAAGTGAATCCCCTGTTTATTTATTTATTTTTTCTCCACACTACCGCCTAAGTGCGGTAGTGCTTATTTTATCCCCAGCACCATGGTGTGTGTGTGCAGTTGTGAGACACAGTGAGAGACACAAGGTGTACAAATCTTTACTCAATTTCCACCACCAGGGGAAGATAGGAAAACACCCAGGTGGCCAGTGACAAACACTGCCCTTCACATCAAAGGGCAGTGCTGTGTGATCAAAACAGTGAAGGGGAGGGTAGGGACTAAATCAAAATACAGTTGGAGGGAGAAATGATGCACTCCACTCCCTGCGGCGCCTACCTCTCCCTGAACAGCTCCAGGGTAATCTCCTGTTTATTTTTATTTATTCTTTTTGCAGAGTGAGACACAGTGAAAGACACAAAGTGCACGAATCTTTATTCAAATTCCACCACCAGGAAGATAGGAAAACACCCGAGTGGCCAGTGACAAACACTGCCCTTCACATCAAAGGGCAGTGCTGTGTGATCAAAAACAGTGAAGGGGAGGGTAGGGACTAAATCAAAATAGAGTTGGAGGGAGAAATAATGCACTCCACTCCCTGCGGCGCCCACCTCTCCCTGAACAACTCCAGGGTGTGGTGGACACCGCGTGCTCCTTCTCCAAGGACACCCGGGCCCTAACGTAACCCCGGAAGAGGGGCAGGCAGTCGGCCCTAACGACCCCATCCACGGCCCGCTGCCTGGAGCTGTTGATGGCCAGTTTAGCCAGGCCCAGGAGCAGACCCACGAGGAGGTCTTCAGATCTGCCCTCCCTCCTCCGTACCGGGTGCACAAAGATCAGGAGCGTGGGACTGAAGTGCAACCAAAAGCAGAGGAAGACACTCCTGTTTATTTATTTATTTTTTTATTTCTTTATTTTTTTCTTAATAACCCCCACACTACCACCTAAGTGCGGTAGTGTTTATTTTTTCCCCAGCACCCATGGTGTGTGTGTATACGTGTGAGACACAGTGAAAGACACAAAGTGCACAAATTTTTATTCAAATTCCACCACCAGGAAGATAGGAAAACACCCGAGTGGTCAGTGACAAACACTGCCCTTCACATCAAAGGGCAAGCACACCTGTTTTTTTTCTTTTTTTTTCTTTTTTCTTTTTGTTCTTTTAACCCCCACACTACCACCTAAGTGCGGTAGTGCTTATTTTATCCCCAGCACCCATGGTGTATATGTGAATCTCCTGTTTATTTTTTTTTTCTCTTTTTTATTGGAGGGAGAAATGATGCACTCCACTCCCTGCGGCGCCCACACTCCTGTTTATATTTTTTTTTCTTTTTTTAATTTTTTTTTCTTTTTCTTTTTTTTTCCCCCCTTTAACCCCCACACTACCACCTAAGTGCGGTAGTGCTTATTTGTTTCCCCAGCACCCATGGTGTGTGTGTATACGTGTGAGACACAAAGTGCACAAATCTTTATTCAATTTCCACCACCAAGAAAATAGGAAAACACCCGGGTGGCCAGTGACAAACACTGCCCTTCACATCAAAGGGCAATGCTGTGTGATTAAACAGTGAAGGGGAGGGCAGGGATTAAATCAAAATAGAGTTGGAGG
>NC_057718.1:70262448-70263154 GCF_004010195.1 Chiloscyllium plagiosum | reverse complement strand
GACACCGCGTGCTCCTTCTCCAAGGACACCCGGGCTCTAACGTAACCGCGGAAGAGGGACAGGCAGTTGGCCCTAACGACCCCATCCATGGCCCGCTGCCTGGACCTGTTAATGGGCAGTTTGGCCAGGCCCAGGAGCAGACCCACGAGGAGGTCTTCAGACCTGCCCTCCCTCCTCCGTACCGGGTGCACAAAGATCAGGAGCGTGGGACTGAAGTGCAACCAAAAGCAGAGAAGGACACTCCTGTTTATTTATTTATTTATTTATTTATTTTTTTCCACCACCAGGAAGACAGGAAAACACCAGGGTGGCCAGTGACAAACACTGCCCTTCACATCAAATGGCAATGCTGTGTGATCAAAAACAGTGAAGGGGAGGGTAGGGACTAAATCAAAATAGAGTTGGAGGGAGAAATGATGCACCCCACTCCCTGTGGCGCCCACCTCTCCCTGAACAACTCCAGGGTGTTGGTGGACACCGCGAATTTCTTGATTATTTCTTTTTCTGTTCTTTTTTATTTTTATATATTTTTTTATTTTAACCCCCACACTACCACCTAAGTGCGGTAGTGCTTATTATATATATATTTTTTCCCAGCACCCATGGTGTGTGTGTGCTCAGGTGTGAGACACAGTGAAAGACACAAAGTGCACGAATCTTTTTTCAATTTCCACCACCAGGAAGATAGGAAAACACCCGGGTGGCC
>NC_057718.1:70208322-70262396 GCF_004010195.1 Chiloscyllium plagiosum | reverse complement strand
GGTCAACACCGCGTGCTCCTTCTCCAAGGACACCCGGGCTCTAACGTTACCGCGGAAGAGAGGCAGGCAGTTGGCCCTAATGACCCCCTCCATGGCCCGCTGCCTGGACTTGTTAATGGCCAGTATGGCCAGGCCCGGGAGCAGACTCACGAGGAGGTCTTCAGACCTGCTCTCCCTCCTCCGTACCGGGTGCCCAAAGATCAGGAGCGTGGGACTGAAGTGCAACCAAAAGCAGAGGAGGACACTCCTGTTTAATTTTTTTGTTGTTTTTTTTTCTTTCTTTTCTTTTTTTTTAACCCCCACACTACCACCTAAGTGCGGTGGTGCTTATTTTATCCCCAGCACACATGGTGTGTGTGTGTGTGCAGGTGTGAGACACAGTGAAAGACACAAAGTGCACCAATCTTTATTCAAATGCCACCACCAGGAAGATAGGAAAACACCCGGGTGGCCAGTGACAAACACTGCCCTTCACATCATAGGGCAGGGCTGTGTGATCAAAAACAGTGAAGGGGAGGGTAGGGACTAAATCAAAATAGAGTTGGAGGGAGAAATGATGCACCCCACTCCCTGTGGCGCCCACCTCTCCCTGAACAACTCCAGGGTGTTGGTGGATACCGCGTGCTCCTTCTCCAAAGGACACCCGGGCTCTAACGTAACCGCGGAAAAGAGGCAGGCAGTTAGCCATAACGACCCCCTCCATGGCCCGCTGCCTGGACCTGTTAATTGGCAGTTTGGCCAGGCCCAGGAGCAGACCCACGAGGAGGTCTTCAGACCTGCCCTCCCTCCTCCGTACCGGGTGCCCAAAGACTCTCTCTGCTTTCTGTTAGTCAGTTAATCCTTTATCCAAGCTAATAAATTAGCACTAAACTGATTTACTCTTACCTTGTAAATTTTGTGCAGCTCCTTATCAAATGCCTTCTATACTACATCTACCAGATCTCCATTATCCACTTGTTGCTTCGAAGAACTCCAGCAAATTAGTCAAACATGATATACCTTCACAAAACCATGCAGACCCTGAGTGTTGACTCTTCAGCTGTCCTGCTATAACTTTCTTAATAATGGTTTCTAACACTCCTGTTTATTTTTTTTTTAGATAGGCAAACACCCGGGTGGCCAGTGACAAACACTGCCCTTCACATCAAAGGGCAGTGCTGTGTGATTAAAACAGTGAAGGGGAGGGTGGGTGCATTGTTTCTTTTTTTTTCTTCTTTCTTTTTTTCTTTAACCCCCACACTACCACCTAAGTGCGGTAGTGCTTATTTTATCCCCAGCACCCATGGTCAGTGTGTGCAGGTGTGAGACACAGTGAAAGACACAAAGTGCACGAATCTTTATTCAATTTCCACCACCAGGAAGACAGGAAAACACCCGGGTGGCCAGTGACAAACACTGCCCTTCACATCAAAGGAAAATCTCCTGTTCTTTTCTTTTATTAGGCAAACACCCGGGTGGCCAGTGACAAACACTGCCCTTCACATCAGAGGGATGTGCTGTGTGATCAAAAATCTCCTGTTTATTTATTTTTTTTTTAACCGCGGAAATCTCCTGTTTATGTATTTATTTATTTATTTATTTTTTTGTGCAGGTGTGAGACACAGTGAAAGACACAAAGTGCACCAATCTTTATTCAATTTCCACCACCAGGAAGATAGGAAAACACCCGGGTGGCCAGTGACAAGCACTGCCCTTCACATCAAAGGGCAGTGCGGTGTGATCAAAACAGTGAAGGGGAGGGTAGGGACTAAATCAAAATAGAGTTGGAGGGAGAAATGATGCACCCCACTCCCTGTGGCGCCCACCTCTCCCTGAACAACTCCAGGGTGTTGGTGGATACCGCGTGCTCCTTCTCCAAAGGACACCCGGGCTCTAACGTAACCGCGGAAGAGAGGCAGGCAGTTGGTCATAACGACCCCCTCCACGGCCCGCTGCCTTGACCTGTTGATGGGCAGTTTGGTCAGGCCCAGGAGCAGACCTGCCCTCCCTCCTCCGTACCGGGTGCCCAAAGACTCTCTCTGCTTTCTGTTAGTCAGTTAATCCTTTATCCAAGCTAATAAATTAGCACTAAACTGATTTACTCTTACCTTGTAAATTTTGTGCAGCTCCTTATCAAATGCCTTCTATACTACATCTACCAGATCTCCATTATCCACTTGTTGCTTCGAAGAACTCCAGCAAATTAGTCAAATATGATATACCTTCACAAAACTATGCAGACCCTGAGTGTTGACTCTTCAGCTGTCCTGCTATAACTTTCTTAATAATGGCTTCTAACACTCCTGTTTATATCTATCAGCCAGGACTCCCTGATTGGACATGGTTAACAGCCCCACTCAGAGAATTTATATTCTAAATCAACTCACCTGGCTGACATTGGTCCGATCACTATATACTTCTCTCTCTACTACATCCTTCTCCCTCTAAGTCCTGGGACATAGGCCCATTCTTTTCTCCTGTAGCTCCTCCTGGTGTGTTTTCACACTCGGTTTGTTCCTTGGATTCTGCCTTGGATATGGCAATGTGTACCAGACATTGCCCGCCTCTTGGATGCAACTTATCTTCAGGCAGTAATGCCATTGAGGCTACGATATCTGCCATGTCCATCTTATCCTCACAAGTTTCTTTGGCACAAGATAGAGAGGCAGAACCCAGGGGTTCTGACAGTCTTGTTGGATGTTCTGTGGGTCTAGGTATGTTTTGCACCTGCACTGTTTGTGAAGTTGCAGCTTTCATGTGGTCTACGTGCTTGTTCTGGACCACTTCCCCAACTCAAACTTTGTACGTCATGGGACCTGACCTTGCGTCAATCATGACTCTTACCATGAAGGGCCATTCCTAAGGTTTTGTCACCAAACCTAGTTCCCTGAAGTAAACTTTCTCTCTCTGTTCGAAGAGTCGTGATCGGCATTAGCTTGCCTGATGCCATTTCTCCAATCCCCCCTCCCCAGGAGCGGGAAAATCAGAATTAACCTGGTGTGGAGTCTTCTCCCCATTAGCAACTTTGCTGGAGCTAACCCTGTAGTTGCATGAGGGGTGGTTCTATAATCAAATGGGAACTGGGGCAGTTTGGTGTTGAGTGAAGCTTCAGGCTTTTTTTTAAACCCGCCTTCAAAGTTTGGACTGCTGTTTCTACCAGACCATTGAATGATAGATGGTATGGAGTTGTCCGTACATGCTGAATGCTATTCGACTTTCGGAAATACTCAGATTCCCTGCTGGTAGATAATGACCCGTTGTCTGTGACCAACACCCCTGGGAATTTTTGTATAGCAAAAGATGCTTGAAACTTTTCAGTTGTCATTCCTGTATTTGACAAATTAACTTTATGTGCATCCAACCATTTTGAATGGAGCGCCCACTTTGACTAAAAACATAGAATCCATGAAAGGACTGGCATAGTCAATGTGTAACCAAGTCCATTCCCACAAATGTTGGGGAACTGCTGGCGGTAATTTCTGTCCTTGTTGACACTCTGGACACTGCCCCACCTACACAACTAAATCGGTATCCAAACCTGACATAACTTCTCACCAACATCTTCATTTTGGAAGCTCCTGGATTACCCGGGTTTAATTCAGCAAGTGTCTGGCAGCTACTGTTGATCGGGACAATCACTCTTGCTCCTCCTAATAATATACTGATCTTTACAATCTCGCCAGGTCCAGAATAGTTTCAGTTCTGTTTATGATGGCCCTTTTGTCACCCCTCTCATTTTAGTTTTGCCAAGACTGGATCTGTTTGTGTCCACATTCTGATATTGTCAGTGGTGACCAGAAGTATATCCAGAAAGTTTAAAACCAGAATGGAAACTTCCAGTGTATGGACCACCCGTGGTTTATCCACCAGTGGGTGGCAGCTCAAGACATCCGCATTTGCTACTTGACCTCCTGGATGGTAAAAACAATGACTGCAGATGCTGGAAACCAAATTTTGGATTAGTGGTGCTGGATCCTATTTGTGATTTTACACGCTCACAATAAGTGCCCATCCCTGAATTCAACCTGAAGCTATGGGCAGCGCAGCCCTGTCCTCTTTAAATAGACCTTGCAGGGGTTTGTCATCCATTACTATTATAAATTTACATCAGTAAAGGTATTGGTGGAACTTTCTCTCACCAAAGCTGACCGCCCCAAATCTTCCTTCTCTATATGGGCATTTGCAATCAGCATCAGCCAACATCCGGGAAACATACACGATTGGGCGTTCTTCTTTGTTGGGCCATCAATGAGTCAACACTAACCCAATACCATACGGGCAAGAATCGCATGTCAGCACCAGATCGTGCTAGGAATGATAGTCTGCTAAAACCTTAGATGACAGAAGCTGCTTCTTCACTTCCCTAGACACTATATCTTGGTTATGAGACCATTTCCAAGGCTGAAACTTTTTCGATAAACAAGTGTAAGAGTGCCAGGAGGGAGGTCAGATTGCAGATGAATTTTCTGTGATAATTTACTACTTCTAGGAAAGACCTAAGGTCCAGTACAGACATGGGAGCCGGTCTCCTTTAATCACCCTCACTTTATCTTCCAATGGGTGTAACCTGGTCTTGTTGACTCTGTAGCCCAGATAAGCCACTTGGGGTACATGGAACACACATTTCTCCCAACTAAGGCATCCACCCACCTTGGAGAAATGTTTAAGCACCATGACCAAGTTCTTCAAATGCTCTTTATTGGTCTTCCCTGTTATCGGCACATCATACAGATAAATGGCAACTTGGGGTATTCCTTGTGAAATGTTCTCCATCATCTGCTGGAAAATGACACAGGCTGATGATACCCCAAAGGGCAGGCTCATTTGTTGGTACAACCCCTTATGAGTATTATTTGTAGGAGACCTCTGGGAATCCTTATTTAATTGCATTTGCAGGTACGCATAATGTAAGTCCAGCTTTGCGAAGGACAGCCCTCCTCCCCTCGCTCGCTTTGTGTATCCATCCTCTATGCAAGCAATTGAGTATTTATCTAGCTGCAAAAAGTGGTTCACCATTTGTTTAAAATCCCCACAAAGGCTTTACAATCAATACAAATGGTGCTACCCAATCCAGCCTCCTCATTTCTGCCTCTACTTTTGCATGCAAGAGAAATTGCACTGCGCAGGCCCTGCAGAATCATGGAATTACTTCTTGGTCAACATGTAAGGTGGCTTTAGCCCATTTGATAGTCCCCAGATCTCCCTGAAAAAAGAAATTAGGATTTCACTCTTTTTCAAAATATATTGGGCCAGTCAAGTTGAATCTTTCTGAAACAATTTTGCCCCATTGAGTTTGGGCCTAAGTCTTCTACTACAATCAGTGGTAACTAAACCAGCTGCTTCTCATCAGAGACTGGAACTGAAATTATACCTTTAATCTGTAAAGGTTCCCTGGTTTCGGTTCTCAGCCTGGCTGAGGACTTATTCAAACTTAAGCATTGGGTTCTATAGCAAATTTTGCTAAAGACTGGTTCTGCAATGACCACACCAGTATTGACATCTATTAGAACGAGTAACCATTTCACCAGTCATTTATTTTGATTGGCTCTTTGTTGGATGTCGCTAAGCAATTTAACTGTTCCAAACCAACTGTAGGTGAACTTTCTAGGGTGTGATTTGGATATGCCGGTGTTGGAATGGGGTGTACAAAGTTAAAAATCACACAACACCAGGTTATAGTCCAACAGGTTTAATTGGAAGCACACTAGCTTTCGGAGAGCCGCTCCTTCACCAGGTGATTATCACCTGATGAAGGAACGGCGCTCTGAAAGCTAGTGTGCTTCCAATTAAACCTGTTGGACTATAACCTGGTGTTGTGCGATTTTTAACTTTTTAGGGTGTGCACTCTCTTCAATATCAGCCTGAGTTTTCTTTCTCAATTCAAGACCAGTGGGACTCTTTTGCTATCTTGAGTCCGCGTACTAGCAGCAACTACAATGGCCTGCCAGTCCAAGCCCTTGAGAAAATTTTAACCATTTGGCCAAGGCTTGGCTTTGATTTGGAGTTTTACAGTGGGCTGCCCTAGTGTCCCTCTATGAGGATATGTCCTGAGTGAGGCTATGCAATTGCCTTCACTCAAGTGATGCAAGCTCTGCAGGCTTGGCAAGGATATCTGCTTTAATTGGCAACTCCTATAATTCATAAGCTCCATTTACCGCATTTTCTGATGGCAAAGCCAGTTGTAATGTCTGTTTGAAGCCCAATTGGGCTTCAGCTAGTAAATGCTTTTGAGTGGTCACATCATTAATCGCACATACCAAATAGTATCTTTGCATCTCACTTTGGGTTAAATCAAAAATCAAATGCCTCTGCCAGTCATCTTAACTTTGTCAAAATTCCAGATATGGATTCTTGATATGGGATTTTTTAATCTCATGATCACTGAAATAACTCCAAGAAGGCCAATATCTCGTCACCATGTCATCATTTACTTAAACATCATTCACCCAGCTAGCACAGAGCCAACTCCCAGAGTGAACAGAACCACTGATGTTCCTGTTTGACCTGTCAGCTGAAACTCCCTGATTGGACCAGGTTAGGAGGTCCAATCAGGGAATTCATATTCTATGAGAGATCCACCTTGTTGACATCGTTCCGATCATTACACAGATGACCACCATCGCCTTCTGCCAATCTCATGTTCCCCCCTTCCTCACAACCTTATTCAATTATTATTTTGATCCAAATAATCATTCAATAACTTTTTGAATGTATCAAATGAACCTGCCTCCAACACAGTTCCAGGCAATGGATTCCATAGTCTAACGATGTGCTTTGTGAAAAGTTTGACTTGCTCTATATTTGCTCCTTTTGTTAATCATTTTAAAGTTGTGCCTTTTCAACTCTATGACTCTAAATTAGAATGAGTGCAGAAGTGACTTATAGAAATGGCTCCAGGAATGAGAAATTTCAGTTACAAGTTGCAACTATTCTCTTTGGCAAGAAGGCTAAGTGGAGATCTGAAAAAGGTTTCCAAAATCATAAGTGTGCTAGACAGATGAAACAATCTGTCATAGAGTTGTAAAGCACAGAAATAGACCCTTTGGCCCAACTCAACCATGTCAACCAAGTTTCCGAAGTTGAACGCCGTTTGCCTGCGTTTGGACCATATCCTCCTAAACCTTTCCTGTTCATGTCCCTGTCCGAATTTTTTTTAATGTTGTAATTGTACTCGCGTTTACACTGGCAGCTTGTTCCATAAAAGCACCACACTATGTGTAAAAATGTTGCACCTGCAGTCCTTTTTAAATCTTTCTCCACTCACCTTAAACAAATGCCCTCTAATTTTGGACTCCCCTGCCCTGGCTATTTACCTCATGATTTTATAAACTTCACTAAGGTCACCTGAGCCTCTTATACTCCAGGGAAAGATGTCCCAGCCTATCCAGCCTCTTCTTATTACTCAAACCCTCTATTGTCGTTAACATCTGTTTGCACCCTTTCTAGTTTAATAACATCTTTACTATAGCAGGATGACTAGAATTGTATGCAGTACTCCAAATATGGCCTTACCAATGTCTTGCATAGCTGTAACATAATGTTTCAACTCCTGTACTCAGTGCTTTGACTGAACTTTTCCCTAGTCACTGTACCATTACTACAAAGCCTCTTCCAAGGATGCCCACCTTGAAGAAGTTCTCCTCCCTTCACAGGGATCTTAGTGAGTACCTCTCCCATTGCACCCCTTAGGTCATCTCCTCTGTCCTGAAGCTCTTCAACCACATCCTGAAGCAGACCCACTACTACAGTCATGTCTCCTTCCTCAGCACCTACCTATGCAACCAACTTACCTCGCATGGACCAGACCACATTCAGACCATCACAATTTGGACCGGGACAATCACTACCTACAGCAAACCCAAAGCCTCCAGAAACAGTTCTTCCTCCAGATTATCCACTTCACATTCGCAGCCATGTGCTGCCATCTTCCTGCAGTCAGCTGTGCCCCAGCTCAGGGCCACACTCTCCCAGACCTGCAAAACGCTCATCAAACACTTTTTCTCAAGCTTATCAGACATCAAGGAATGTAAGTACACCAAACCCTCACATACTTACCTCCAAACTCGCAATTCCTTGACCAATCCAGACCTTCCCCCGGCCTCCAGAACCAGTCGAATGCCATTATCCATGTGGCCGCTACAGTCACCACTACCCCTGAAAATGATGATGTCACTTCCGCCCTACTGACCATGACCACTGCCGACAATGCTGCCTCTGCGATCGCTGCCACGACTACCAACTCCATGATCACTGCCAGAACCTCTGCCGCCATGAACGGCGCCACAGCCTCTGCTGCCGAAATCTCCATGAACACTGCCCACGTCACATCCTCACCTGTGGTTATCGCTGCCTATGCCACTTCCGTCCCCACCAACAACACTCACAAGAACAGCCCCGAATACCATCCCACCCTCTCACATGATGCCAAAGCACTGCTTCTGCTTGTGCCACTGTAGCTACCACTTACATCCCTGCAGTTGCTGTGGAATGTGTCACTTTTGCCCCCACTGACATCACTCACCACAGCTCCGCTGACCATGTCACCTTGGCAGCCTTTGCTGAAGGTACACCTACTGTGAATGCTACACGGAATGCCACTTCCGCCCCTGTAGGTACCACCAAATGCACCACTTTCGCCACCCTGACCACTGCTATTTATGTTATTTCCTCTGGTGACATTACCAATGATAACATAATTGCCCTCATTCCAAAGACAGTCTGCACCCCCACTCCCAACTCCAGCTCTACACCAGCCCCCAGATCCCAGCCCTGCCAGGTTTTACCATCCCCCAGGACCTCCATCTCACTGATGATGAGTGATCAGTCCTCAGTAAAGGTCTCACCTTCATCCCACTACACTTCCGGTCAATTAATTCCATGCGTCAAACTTTTCTTCCGCCGCTTTCACTACCGTGCTTACCTTTAACTCCCTCGTTAGGTCCACGTCCCGACCGACCCACCCTCCACACTTAGCACCTTCACTTGTCACTGCAAGAGATGTAAAACTTTGCCCACACCTCTGCCCTCACCTTAGTCCAAGGCCCCAAAGTATCTTTTCACATTCAGCAGAGATTTTCCTGCACATCCAAATACCTCATCTACTGTGCCCATTGCCCTCAATGCAGTATCCCCTACATTGGGGAGACAGCATGCCAACTTGTGGAATGTTTCAGGGAATATCTCTGGGACACATTTACCAAACAACCCCACTGTCCTGTGGCCAGCTGCTTCAACTCCCCTTCCCAATCCACCAAGGTCATGCAAGTCCTGGGCCTCCTCCACTGCCAAATCCGAGCTACCCAACGCCTGGAGGGGGAACACATCATCTTTTGTCTTGGGACACTTCAACCACATGGCATCAACATCGACTTCACTAGTTTCCAAATCTCCCCTCTACGACCGCATCGCAGATCCAACCATTCAATTCGGCACTGCTTTCTTGACCTGTCTCATCTGTCCATCTTCCTTCCCATCTATCCGCTCTACTCTCCCCACCAAGCTATCATAATCACACCCCATCTGCATCTACCTATTGTCTTCCCAGTACCTTTCCCCCACCCCCATCCTCCTATTTACCTCTCAGACCCCTTCACCCCACATTCCTGATGAAGGGCTTATGCTGAAATGTCAACTTTTCTTCTCCTTGGATACTGCCTGACCTGCTGTGCTTTTCCAGCACCACACGTTTCAGCTTTGACCGATGAAATCAAGTGTGCCAAGTAACTTCTTCACCACCCTGTGAAGCCAAATTCAAGGAATTTGGGCGGCACAGTGGTTAGCACTGCTGCCTCACAGTGCCAGAGACCCAGGTTCAATTCCCGACTCAGGCGACTGACTGTGTGGAGTTTGCACATTCTCCCCGTGTCTGCGTGGGTTTCCTCCGGGTGCTCCGGTTTCCTCCCACAGTCCAAAGATGTGTAGGTCAGGTGAATTGGCCATGCTAATTTGCCTGTAGTGTTAGGTAAAAGGGTAAATGTAGGGGAATGGGTGGGTTGCGCTTCGGCGGGGTCGGTGAGGACCTTGTTGGGCCGAAGGGCCTATTTCCACACTGTAAGTAATCTAAAAAAAAATAAAAAAAAAACTATGTACGTGCATCCCTAGGTCTCTTTGTTCAACAATGCTCCCCAGGGACCTACCATTAACTGTATAAGTCCTGCCCTGGTTTCACTTGCCAGATGTTGCATTTGTCTAAATTAAACTCCATTCCTTAGTCCACTGGCCTAATTGATCAAGATGCCATTGGATCTTTAGATAACTTTCTTTACTGTCCACTATGCCACCAATTTCTGTGTCATCTACAAGCTTTCTAACCATGCTTTTTATGTTCTCATCCAAATTGTTTACATAAATGACTAACAACAGTGGACCTACCACTGATCCTTGTGGCACATCGCTGGTCACAGGTTTCCAGACTGAAAAACAACCTCTACCAACACCTTCTGTCTCTTATCATCAATTTTGTATCCAATTGGCTAGCTCTCTCTGGACCCCGTGTGACCTGACCTTACTAACCAGTGTACCATGTGGAACTTTGTCGAAGGCCTTAATAAAGTCCCTGAAGACAACGACTTCCATTCTGCCTTTATCTAACTTCATGGTTACCTCTTCAAACAAGCTCAACCAAGTTTGTAAGACATGATTTCCCATGCACAAACCCATGCTGACTATCTCTAATCAGTTCTTGCCTTTCTTTGCATGTAGATCCTGTCTCTCAGAATCCCCTCCAACAACCTATACACTACTGATGTCAAGCTTACCCATCTATAGTTCCCTGGCTTTTCCTTGCAGCCTTTCTTAAATAATAATATAACATTAGTCACCCTCCAGTCTTCTGACATGTCACCTGCGGCTATCAATGATACAAATATTTCTGATGGGAACCTTGCAATTTCTTCTCTAGCTTCTCACAATGTCCTGAGTTAACCTGATCTGTTACTGGGGATTTGTCTACCTATATGTGTTTTAAGATCTCCAGCACCTCCTATTCTGTAATGTGGATCCCTTGTGATTCTACACATAGATGGTCTCGTTGATCTTTAAAGGACCCTATTCTTTCCCTAGTTACTCTTTTGCCCTTAATATGCTTTTAGAATCTCTTTGTATTTTCCTTTACCTTATGTGACAAAACTATCTCATGTTCCTTTTAGCCCGTCTGATTTCTCTCTGAAATGTACTCTGACATCACCTATATTCCTCAAGGGATTCCCTTGATGCCACCTGACAAATACCTCCTTTTTCTTGACCAGAGCTTCAATATCTCAAGTCATCCAGTGTTCCCTACTCCTGCCAACTGTGCCCTTCAAACTAACAGGAACATGCTATTCCTGAGTTCTCGTTATCTCACTTTTATCATTATTTCACAGGCTTCTTATGATGTTCCTTGAGTGTTCTCCCCTCAGTAATCATAATTCATTTCTAAATGGCGCAAAACATTTACTGAAAGGAATACCACTTGACCCATTTCAATTAATTCCGTTGGAACCGTACCCTTTGTTATATTTAGTTGCACTTTTGAGTTATTAGGGTCTTTGCCTCAACTCAATTCTCTGTTTCAATTGTTGATCACTGTGGATAAACCTTCTGATATCAGTAATAAATCTACCTTTACATGTTTGTCTCTGTCCATTTTCACGAAACAATGGTTAATTCAGTAAAGGGCTCATGCCTGAAACATCAATTCTCCTGCTCCTCGGATGCTGCCTGACCTGCTATGTTTTTCCAGCACCACAATCTCGACCCTTATTTCAGTAGTATTTTGGATTAACCTTTTGCAGACTACCATAAAATTACAATGAAAATCTTAAATTCATCTAGCCTTTCCACGTAACCTTTGATGCTGCAGGGATCAGTCTTACAGTTTTCATCAATGCCTCCATTCATCGTTATCAGCAGCCAGATCAGGCAAGGTGTGGTCTGAGCACAGCATTGCATAATCAGAACACTACTTCTATTTGAATGTTTTAATTCTGTAGTTCTCATTCTCATGGCTTTGAAGATCGCTACTCTATACTGGTGAGTCTTGCTGAGTGCTAAGTAACTTCAGACTGAGAGACTGAATTCCATCAATCAAAATAAGTTTCTTCTTTGACGGACGATTCCAATTAGTGGAAAAAGTTTCACTATATTTGCTCTCATAGAGTCTGTCAGGGGACTCTGCGACAAATTTATTAAAGCAGAAATTGCACTGGTTGTTAGGGTCCAGGTTCTGACTGCAAGCTTGGACACCACAACTTGTGAAGCAGATTTCAGCCTTTCAGGAAGGTATGCTTTATCTGACTGTACATTTGGAACCTGGTATGTACAGCAGGTTGCTCAAGTCCTAAAGGTGCAGGAACCCCTTGTCTTCATTAGCTCTGTCCTTTTTGATGCAGAGGGCCATATAAGAGCAGACTGAGTTCCTATATGTAACAAGGTACCAATGAAAATACCACTGTATTACCCTGTTTTGGCAGTTTAGAGTCCCAGGTGTTCTGTTATATTTCATTTGGAGCTGTGGCAGAACTGCACTGTTTAATGCATCTGCAGTGCTATAGACTTGATTTTGATTCCAGTAGTGTAATTTGTAACGTATTCTTGCATTCAAATGTGTAAAACAGAGTATATAGAAATGCATTAGTTCTTTATATATGTTGGAAGATCATGTCTCATAAACAAAAAAGGCATTTTAATTTCATTGTCACAGGCCAGCTTTATTTACCTAGTAACGCAAATAATCCTTATTCACTAAATAACCTTGTCATTCCATAATAATCTTCAGTTGTTCAGAAATGGCTGAAGGATGTGCTGGTCGATGCATGTCCTAGTTGGTCTACCTTGAGCAAGAGAGGTTATTTAGCAGTTTGCAACATAAAATACAGTATCAATGATTTTTACGTGCAGAATTTGTGGGAATTTGTTTTATTGTTGAATAGTTCAACATAAGAGATATTTTGTTGCAGTAGTAGTAACCGTGCCTTCTTAAAGAAGGTTCAAGTCTCCAGGATTTGTTGACCACTGAAGGACTGTACATGAAACAGTTCAGCAGGCTGGTGGGAATCTTTCCACCATCTCCCTACTATTCCTCAAAGGTAAACAAATTGATGTGAAGATATATTTTTAAAAAATACCTCAAACAGAATTATGATTTTTGCAAGGTTTGTGATTGTTGTGGCTACAAAGATGGAGCTACTTTGCAATGTACGTTCAAGAATTTAATTGCAGAATTGTACTTTCTAAACTTAGGTTTATGGAATAAAATATAAATAACAGATTGGCCTGGATGTACTGTGGAGCAGTATGGGGTGGGGATAATATTGATGAGTGTGATGGTGAGGGATGTGCAATAGTGGAGGAGTTGACAGTAAGCTGTCAGTGTTCATCCTTCTAATCCCTGTGAAACTGACTGCAATTTCAAGGTATAACACATGCTAAGGTTATAACATTTGCTGAACAGCAGAACTGGCTTTGAAAATGTATTTTCATATTTCTGGAGTCCTGGTAAGTTACTTAGTAGTATTGATCATTAAAAAAAAATGCTTTTTCAATATTCTAGCTTCTGCCTTCACCTCTTTTGTATGTAACCATTTTTAATTTGTTAAGTGGAAAATTCTTTGTAAATAATTTTATTTAATTACTTGTGCTTTTCCACTTCAAGGTTACTGAAAATCTTTTATTGTGATTGGGTGTTTGAACAGTTTGATGACATGATTCCAGCTCCATGTTGGGAATTCCTCAGTAAACAATGTTGCTCTCAACTATATTACCATAACATAGCACTGGAAACAATAGATCTTTCAGTGAGGTTTTATTCAAGGTCAGCATTGACTGTCTTGGTTTCATCACTCCCCAGAAACTCAGGACTGTTATGGGCTAGATTTTCTGAGGAATGGCCATCATAATCAGATTGAGTACGATTCTTTCCTTCTCTGTGTAAAGGAAGAGTTCCACATTTCTGGCAGAATATTCCAATGAGGGCACCTTTAAATCTGACAAATCTCATGTACTGTAGGATAGTTGGGGGTCGGCAAATCATTCCTTCATTTTCCCAGCAGTAGTTGCCGTAGTCTGTGATTTAAATATTTTACAATACAGATATTGACAGCTTCTGTGAAAAGATAGTTACAGAAGATTAGTGTGAGGTTAGAGTGCTGGCGCGATGGGGTGTCGAGCATGTATGATGTCTGGTTGGCAGGGAATCAGGTGCAAAGTAGAAAGATGGTCAGGTAAGTGATGGAATGTTGTGGTAGACCTGCTGGTGGTGGGGAGTGCAGTTCGGGTCCAGTGGCAAGCTGAGAAAGTATCAGGACCTTGGAAATTGAGGGTTGGTGTTGATGTTGAGCCCCAGGAGCAGAGGCAGGTGTAGAGAGTGCCATGGCAGGGGATTTTTGATTCGAGAGGTAGGGTGCTGTGTCAGATCTTGTTGAAGAAGTAGAGTGCTGAGTCAGGCCTAGGATGCTAAAGGGTCTGTGGGAGGTATAGTTGGGGATGTGTGAGATGTGATGGGGTGGTGTCAGTTGCATAATTAATCAGGAGTTACAAAAGGTATTTAATAGTCTAACCTTGCCTGATAACTAATCATTTAATTGCAGTCGAACTCTCTGAATTGTCCAATTTAAATTGATATTTTCTGAGGGTTCCAGTGTGGGGTAACTGCTCAGTGTAATCTTCAATTTCCCAGTGATTTCGTCAGAGTCTGTTAGACAGGGGAGTCTGTGAAGTCCCAATACACAACTCCCATCCATACTGCAGAAACAATCATTAGATTAGATAGATAGATTAGATAACTTACAGTGTGGAAACAGGCCCTTCGGCCCAACAAGTCCACACCGACCCGCTGAAGCGTAACCCACCCATTCCCCTACATTTACCCCTTTACCTAACACTACGGGCAATTTAGCATGGCCAATTCACCTGACCTGCACATCTTTGGACTGTGGGAGGAAACCGGAGCACCCGGAGGAAACCCACGCAGACACGGGGAGAACGTGCAAACTCCACACAGTCAGTCGCCTGAGTCAGGAATTGAACCCGGGACTCTGGTGCTGTGAGGCAGCAGTGCTAACCACTGTGCCACCGTGCCGCCATCATCTGCCCTTTGGAACATCTGAGTCAATATTTTATGTTCTGTATATAGAAACAGATGATTAAATTTAACAAAACAACGTATATAAAGAAACATTGAACAAGATGTTACCAAAAAACCAAGAGCAGTGTTATTTCAGTGAATTATTTCCACAATGCTCAAAATCGCGAACATGTTGTATTTACTATTGTTATAAAGTTTATGGCTACATGGTTTCAAGAAGTCCACTAGTTTTTATAAAAGTAGATTCCTGTGGATTGGTTTTGTCACTTCATCAGAATGTAGCTTCTTGAACTCAAGCTAATGGTTTCAGGCTTGAAAGACAAACAGAGTTACTGCAGACCATTAAGGAAAATGGGAATTCTCTAGATTGTAAGTGTTAGACAGTGGTGCCAGTGGGCAAAGGACAGCATGGGGTGGAAACAACAAATTGTAGAAGTGCAGTTGTTATCCGAGATCCCACAATTTGAAAGTCAGATGTTTCTGTTGCCAGGTAAAAAATATTATGGAGAGGGTGCAGAATATTCAGCAAGGGGAAGGGAGGGTACCCGAAGTTGTGACACATATTGGTACCTACCACACAGAGAGGCAGGTATTGAGATGTAGGATCAGACTTTTAGGAGCTAGGGAGGAAAGCAAAATGTAAGGCAGTAACGTCTGAATTGCTGCCAATGCCATGCATCAGCAAGAATTGAAATAGTGAATATTAAAGTTTGACTTGAGGCATTGTGTAGGATAGATAGACTTCAAATGTTTGGGCATTGGGATCAGTTTTGCAGCAGGAAGAATATTTTTTTAAAAATGGGTAACATTAATGTCTACATGTGAAAGTTCACTAGTAGGGAGGGTTTAAGCTACATTAATGAGAGACTGTGAATAAAGTAATTACAGGAATAGAAAAGAGGAACAAGCTACATAAAATTAGAGTGTAAAACAAGAGAACTAGAGAAGAAAGTAACTCTACAGAGGCCAATTTCCTGTCACTCTTTATGAAGAGTTCTTGACTTAGTGGGCAGCACGGTGGCACAGTGGTTAGCACTGCTGCCTCAGGCGACTGACTGTGTGGAGTTTGCACGTGTCTGCGTCCGGTTTCCTCCCACAGTCCAAAGATGTGCAGGTCAGGTGAATTGGCCATGCTAAATTGCCCGTAGTGTTCGTAGTGTTGTAAATGTAGGGTTATGGGTGGGTTGCGCTTCGGCGGGGCGGTGTGGACTTGTTGGGCCGAAGGGCCTGTTTCCACACTGTAAGTAATCTAATCTAATCTAATCTAGAACTGCCCCATTCAGTCACAGCTCTCAAAGGGACACTCTCCTTTTTATCTGTCAGCCAGAGCTTCCTGAATAGACCCATTTGACAGCCCCAATTAGGGAACTCATATCCTATGAAGTCCAGCTGGCCAACCTCATTACAGTCACTGCATCTCTCCTTCTCTGAGACCTAGAACATAGGCTGGAGCTTTTTCGTGGAGAGTCTCCAAGTGCATTTTAGCACCAGGTCAAGTTCTCTGACACTGCATCTGATACGGTTGATGTTACATGGAAGCTCATCCCTGCATCAGGCATGCCTTGCTAGAATTTTACTCTTCTTCTAGCGGTAAAGGCATCAAAGCGGCTACATCCATCATGTCCATCTCTGATTCAGAGGACTCACCAATGTTTGGCGGAGAAGTAAACTAATGAGTTCTGGCAGTCTTTTTGACTGTTCTGAGGGCAGGGCATGTCTTGTTTCTGCACCATTTGTGAATTTGCAGATTTTATTTGGTCCACGTTCTTGTTCAGGACCATTGCACCTACCCAAATACATCACTGGTCCTGACCTTGCATCGACAATGCCTGTTACCCATGTGGGTCCACTTCCATGATTCTAACATCAAACTTCGTCCCTGTATCAAATTGTCTCTCTGACTTGGTGGAGTCTTGTCCAGCATTGGTATTCCTGATGCTCCCAGTCTGAGAAGATCAGACTCAACCAAGTGTGGAGTTTTCTACCCTTTAGTAACTCTGCCTGTGCTCTCCCTGTAGTTGCATGTGGGACAGTCCAAGACTCAAATAAGAACTGTGACAGCTTGGTGACTAGTGAGGCTGTAGGCTGTTTCTTCAAGTCAGCCTTCAAAGTTTGGAATGTTCTTTCTGCCAGGCCATTGGATGAGTGGGGTGTGTATGGAGTCAAATCCCATTTGACTTTAGGAAATACCCAAATTCCCTGCTGGTAAATGATGGCCCATTATCTGTGACCAACACTTTTGGGACTGCGTGTATTGAAAAGGATGTGCATAATTTTTCCATTGTCATACCAGTGTTTGACAAATGGACTGCATACATGCCTAACCACTTTGAGTAGGCATCTAAATGACAAAGAACATTGAACCCAGCAAAGGACTACATAGTTAAAATGCACCTGAGCCCAAGGTTTACCTGGCTATTCCCAAAGATGTGGAGGAGCTGCTGGTAGAAATATTTGCCGTTGTTGGTACTCTGAGCACTGCTCCAACAATGTGGCTATGTCTGTATCCAGGCCTGGCTATCAGACATAACTTGCCACCAAAATTTTCATTTTGGAGATCCCTGGATGGCCCTGGTGGAGTTCAGCCAGTATTCAATGGCGACCATTGCTTGGGACAATCACTCTTGCTCTCCATAACAATACGCCATCTTCTACTGAGCTGGTTTCTCCTGCACTGAAAAGGTTTCAATTCTAGTTGTGGCAGCCCTTTGGTTTCCCCCATCACCATTAATTGTTTCAGTTTTGAAAGCACTAGATCTTTCTGTGTCCGAAGTCTGATACTGTCAGCTGTAACTGCGAGTGT
Organism: Chiloscyllium plagiosum; assembly: GCF_004010195.1. NCBI lineage: Eukaryota > Metazoa > Chordata > Chondrichthyes > Orectolobiformes > Hemiscylliidae > Chiloscyllium > Chiloscyllium plagiosum. Next base: position 70,244,550 of record NC_057718.1, on the reverse strand, counting down.
GTCCAGAAAATTTAAATACCATTACAGATTCTTCCACGGGGGGTGTATCTGCTGATGGAAGGTGACCCAATGCTTCTGTATTCTCTATTTGGCCTTCTAAGGTGTTCTAACTTGTAATTATGAGCACTTAGCATTGCAGCCCACTGCTGATAGTGGCCCAAAGCTATGGGTGGCACTGCCTTGTCTTGTTTAAGCACAGCAAGAAAGAGTTTGTGGTCACTGATTGTCACAAATTTTCATCGAGAAAGATACTGATGGAACATCCTGATTTCAAATGTAACCGTTAAGCTTTCTTTCTCTATCTGGGCATATTTACATTCTGCATTAGGAAAACTCCAAGACTTTCTTTAGGTATATCAGGATTAAAGAGTGACTAGAGTAAAATTAGGGCCAATCAAGGGTAGTAGTGGGAAGTTGTGCGTGGAGTCAGAGGAGACAGGGGAAGCACTAAATTAATTTTATTGTCAGTATTTACACTGGAAAAAGACAGTGCTGTCAAGGACAATACTGAGATACAGGCTACTAGACTAGATGAGATTGTGGTTCACAAGGAGGAGATATTAGCAAGCTTGAAAAATGTGAAAATAGATAAATCCCTTGGGCCGGATGGGATTTATCCAAGGATTCTCTGGGAAGCCAGAGAAGAAATTGCAGAGCCTTTGGCTTTGATCTTTATGTTATCATTGCCTACAGGAAAAGTGCCCGAAGACTGGAGGATAGCAAATGTTGTTCCCTTGTTCAAGATGGGGAGTAGAGATAGCCCTGGTAATTATAAACCAGTGATCCTTACTTCGGTTGTGGGTAAAGTGTTGGAAATGGTTATAAGAGATAGGATTTATAATCATCTAGAAAGGAATACGTTGATTAGGGATAATTGACATGGTTTTGTGAAAGGTAGATCGTGCCTCACAAACCTTATTGAGTTCTTTGAGGGTGGATGAGAGTAAAGCGGTTGATGTGGTATATATGGATTTCAGTAAGGCATTTGGTAAGGTTCTTCATGGTAGGCTATTGCATAAAATATGGAGACATGGGTTTGTGGGTGATATAGCGGTTTGGATAAGAAATTGGCTCCTGAAAGAAGACAGAGGGTGGTGGGGGTTGATGGGAAATGTTTATCCTGGAGTTCAGTTACTAGTGGTGTACCGCAAGGATCTGTTCTGGGGCCACTGCTGTTTGTCGTTTTATCAGTGGCCTGGATGAGAGCGTAGTTGGATGGGTTAGTAAATTTACAGATGACACTAAGGTGGGTAGCATTGTGGATAGTGCCGAAGGCTATTGTAGGTTACAGAGGAACACAGATAAGCTGCAGAGCTGGGCTGAGAGGTGGCAAATGGAGTTTAATGCAGAAAAGTGTGATGTGACTCACTTTGGAAGGATTAACGGGAATGCAAAGTATTGGGTTAATGGTAAAATTCTTGGTAGTGTAGATGAACAGAAAGATCTCAGTGTCCATTTACATAGATCCCTGAAAGTTCCCACCCAGGTTGATAGGGTTGCTTAGAAGGCATACGATGTATTAGCTTTTATTAGTAAAGAGATTGAGTTTCAGAGTGCTGAGGTCATGTTGCAGCTGTACAAAACTCTGGTGCGGCCGCACTTGGAGTATTCTGTATAGTTCTGGTCACCACTTATAGGAAGGATGGAAGCTTTGGAAAGGGTTCAGAGGAGATGTTGCCTAGTATGGAGGGAAGGTCTTATGAGGAAAGGCTGAAGGACTTGAGGCTGTTTTTGTTAGAGAGAAGAAGATTGAGAGGTGACTTAATTGAGACCTGTATGATAATCATAGGGTTAGATAGGGTGGATGGTGAGAGCCATTTTCCTGGAATGGTGATGGCCCAGTACAAGGGTACATAGCTTTATATTGAGGGATGATAGATATAGGACAAATGTCAGAGGTAGTTTCTTTAGTCAGAAAGTAGTAGGGACATGGAACAATCTGCCCACAACAGTAGTAGACTCACCAACCTTAAGGGCATTTAAATGGATGAAAGGGCATTATGGATGAAAATGGAATAGTGTAGTGGGCTTCAGATTGGTTCCACAGGTTGGCACAACATCAATGGGTGAAGAACCTGTATTGTGCTGTAATGTTCTATGTTCCATGTTCTATTAGCCAAAGCCCTGGGTCGATATGCTATTGGGCATTACTCTCCTTTGTGCCACCTATGAGCTAATATCACCCTGATGCTGTACAGGGAGGCATTGCATGTAAATACCAGATCTTTCTTGGGGTCACAGTGTGCTAACACTTTAGAAGATGATAGTGATTTCTTTACTTCACTGAAAGGAAGAGTTTGTCTATGTGATCATTTCCAAGGCTGACACTTTTTAGGACTTGATGCAAAAGTGCCAGGATAGGTGCCAGGTTATGTATGAACTTTCTGTAATAATTTACCATCCAAAAAAATTGATCTAAGCTCCTTTTCATGTGGAAGTTGGAGCCCCTTTGATCGCCCTCCCTTTATCTTCCAGTAGGTGTGACCTGATGTTGTCAACTCTGTACCCCAATTTTGTCACTTGGGGTGCCTAGAGGACACATTTTGCCCTTCTCAGGTGTATGCTCACCTTGGAAAAATGCCTTAGGACTATATCTAAGATCTCCAAGTGTTCCTTATTAGTTTTCCCTGTTACTAGAATGTCATCTATGTAAATGGTGACCTGAGGTTGGCCTTGTAAACTGTCATCCACTGAAAAATTGAACAGTCTGATGATACCCCACATGGCAGTCTTGTATATTGATACAAGCCCTTATGTGTATTAATTGTAGCATACTTCTGGAAATGTAATTGCAAGTAAATGTGGCTCATGTCCAGTTTCGTGAAGAACAGCTCCCCTGCCAACTTGTGTATAAGTCCTCTGTCCAAAGAATTGGCTATTTATCCAGCTCAAAAATGATTTTACCATTTGCTTAAAATCCCTACAAAGGCGAACTGACCCATAAGGTTTCAAAATCGATCCAATCGGATGCAATTCATTCCGTAAATTTGATGATTCCTTCACTTTTTGGCCTTCTGAGTTCCGCCTCTACTTTTGCCCATAAAGCAAATGGTACTAGGCAGGACTTGCAAAATCATGGAATTGCTTCCTGGTTCAAGGTGGCCTTGACTTCTCTGATAGTCCCTAGGCCTTCCTGGAAGACTTCCGAGTATTTAATTAGGACTTAGGCAACCGTTTTCTAATCAAACATGTTGACGCAGTATAGGTGAATCTCTTACAACAATTTCACCCCAGCAAGCTTGCGCTCAAGCATTTTACTACAAATCACTGTTAACTGAGGCAGTTGCTTTTCATAAGCAACCAGAATCAAAATGTACCCTTAATCTGTAAAAGTCCCATGGTATAGGTTCTCAGCCTAACGTAGGTCTTGCACAAACCTAAAGGCTGGTTTCCAGAGCAAATTGTGTTGAAAACTGGTTCTACGATCACTGATATGGCCACGCCAATATCAATCACCATTAGAACCAGATGACCATTTAACCAGATGTTTATTTTGATTGGTTCTGACTTGGATGTGGCTAAGCAGCTTAACTGTTCCAAACCAGATGCAGGTGTACTTTCCTGAGGATAAACTGTCCTGGATACCCTCCTGGACATGCCTATGAGTTATCTTACTCGATTTAGGTCTAGTAGGGCACTTTTGCTGTCTCAAGTCTGCATACTGACAGCAACAACAATGGCTTGTTGTCCAGGATCCTGAAGAAAATTCTAACCATTTGGCTGAGTTTGGAAGAAGATTTGTAGCTTGGGTGCTCGTTGTTGTGGCTCTGTTCGCCGAGCTGGAAATTTGTGTTGCAGACATTTCGTCCCCTGTCTAGGTGACATCCTCAGTGCTTGGGAACCTCCTGTGAAGCGCTTCTGTGATGTTTCCTCCAGCATTTATGGTGATTTGTACCTGCTGCTTCCGGTTGTCAGTTCCAGATGTCCGCTGCAGTGGCCAGTATATTGGGTCCAGGTCGATGTGCTTATTGATTGAATCTGTGGTTTAGCTTCATTTGGGATTTTGCTGTGGCCTGACCTTGAGTTTCTCTGATCAGGATATGTCCTGATTGAGACAGTGCAATTGCCTGTGCTCAAGTGGCATTCTCCAAGCTCAGTCTGACTGGAGACGGGGTCCACTTCCACAGGCATACCCTGCAACTGGTAAGTTCCATTTACTGCATTTCCCAATGATAAAGCCAGCTACAGCACCTGTTTGAAGTCCACTTGGGCTTCTTTTGGCAGGTGTTTTTGCACAGTTACATCATTAATCCCATATACCAAATGGTCTCTAAGCATCTCATTAAGAGTTAAACCAAAGTCATAGGCTTCTGCCACTTATCTTAACAAAGTCAAAAAATCTTGATTTGGATTCCCCTAGTTCTGAAATTGCCAAGTAAAAGTAATAGTGTTTCAGTATTAGAGGAGGATTGGGGTCATACTATTCCCTAACTACGTCTGCCAATTCCTGAAAGGTTTTAATATCTGGTGCCTCAATGAATGTTAAACACCCAGTAATCGAAAAAGCTGTCAAGAAAATATTTGTTGCTTTTGGGCTGACACAATGTTGTTTGCAGATCATTTATGTATATGACAAACAACACTGGCCCCAGCACTGATTACTTACTTAGATTACTTAGTGGGCAGCACGGTGGCACAGTGGTTAGCACTGCTGCATCACAGCACCAGAGACCCGGGTTCAATTCCCGCCTCAGGCGACTGACTGTGTGGAGTTTGCATGTTCTCCCCGTGTCTGCATGGGTTTCCTCCGGGTACTCCGGTTTCCTCCCACAGTCCAAAGATGTGCAGGTCAGATGAATTGGCCATGCTAGATTGCCCGTAGTGTTAGGTAAGGGGTAAATATAGGGGTATGGGTGGGTTGCGATTCAGCTGGGCGGTGTGGAGTTGTTGGGCCAAAGGGCCTGTTTCCACACTGTAAGTAATCTAATCTAATCTCTGTGGAACACCACTAGTCACCTTTCTCCATTTTGAGAAACTGCCTTCAACTATTACTCTCTGTCTCCTGTTGCTCAATCAGTTCTTTATCCACCTAGCTAGAACACTGTGCACACTATGTGACTTCACTTTCTCCATTAGTTTACCCTGGGAAATCTTATCAAACACCTTACTAAAGTCCATGTACAGTACATACATCCCTTCCTTCATCTATCAACTTGATCACTTCCTCAAAGAACTCTATTAAGTTGCTAAAGCACGATCTACTCCACACAAAACCATGTTGCCTGTTACTGATTAGCCCATTCTTTTCCAAATATAAATAGATTTTATCCCTCAGTACCTTCTCCAGCAACTTTCCCACCACTGACGTCAGGCTCACTGGTCTGTAGTTACCCGGAATAGGAGAAAGTGAGGACTGCAGATGCTGGAGATCAGAGCTTAATAATGTGTTGCTGGAAAAGCGCAGCAGGTCAGGCAGCATCAAAGGAACAGGAGAATCGACGTTTCGGGCATAAGCCCTTCTTCCTGAAGAAGGGCTTATGCCCAAAACGTCGATTCTCCTGTTCCTTTGATGCTGCCTGACCTGCTGCGCTTTTTCAGCAGCACATTTTTAAGCAGTAACCCGGAATATCCCTACCACCCTTCTTGTACAGGGGGACAACATGAGCAACCCTCTAGCCCTCCGGCACCTCACCTGTGTTAAAGGCTGCTACAAAGATATCCATCAGGGTCCCAGCTATTTCCTTTCTCACCTCCCTCAGCAACATGGGATAGATCCCATCTGGTCCTAGGGATTTGTCCACCTTAATATCATTTAGCCTATCCAACACATCTTCCCTCCTTATGTCAACCTTTTAGAGGAAGCATTTATCCATTGTAAAATAAAGTAAACCAGTATATGCCTTTAATTTTCTGTAAACTGAATATTTTCTAAAGAGCCTACCCATGTATCTCCTTTTACGCCAAGTAATTTGTGCCCAGTGATCATGCATAGGAACACTTGGAAGATCTAGGTATAAGAGTAAAGTTGCCTGTGTAACATGTTATCTATAGAGCTGAGTCATCTTGAAATCACATTGCTTTAAATGCAGATTCTCTTACTACCAGTGCATTCTGCTCAAAATATAACTGATAAATATATATCATGAAGAGAGTGTTTTGAGAAAAAAAATCAGTGAAACACCACCTGTACGTGCAGATGTTACATAAAAGAAATTAAATGAAACTGACCTCAATAAAATTGGCACATTTGACTTTCACTATTACCAAGATACTGAACCCCACAGCCAGCTGTAGGAGTCTTGAAAAATAATATCCTTTCATAACTCCTTTGAACATACTGAGCTGAAACGTATTTCAGATATGTAGGAAACTACAGCAGACAAATAAATACAACTGAAACCTGAATATTTATCAAATACTGAAGATTTATCACATCATTGATGCAGGTGCAGTCTTGTCATTTAATGCGCTTTTTAATCTCTCATCGATATACAACTGTAATTTGTAGACCAAATTTGGCAAGATTTTACCTCAATACCTAAGTAATTGCCTTAAACTTGAAACAACTGTTACCAACCAGATCACCATTGACAATTAGTTTGCAAATTTAACCAAGATAAATGGAATGAAAATTTCATGGGACAGGTGGCAGGGAGAACCCTGAGTTAAATGGGTTAGCATCATAGAATGTTTATAGCACAGAAGTACAGGGCAGTGCATATACTTGGCTCCTCATGTCCATGCAGCTCTCTGCAATAATTACTCAGCTAACATCTCTCCCCTTTTCTTTAATAGTCCTATAATAATTTATTTTCAGAAAATCATCCATTTCAAAGAATCCCTAAGTGTGGAAGCAAGTCATTCAGCCCATCATGACCACTGTGATCCTCCAAAGAGTATCCCACCCAGACCTACTTCATCCCTGTATTTCCCATGGCTAATCCACATAGCCTGTATATCCCTGGGCACTGTGGCCAATTTAGAAATGGTCAATCCACCTAACTTGCACATCTTTCGACTATGGGACAAACCGGAACACCCACAGGAAACCCACGCAGACACAAAAAGTTTGTGCAATTCCACACAGTCAACCAAGGGGGGAATCAAAACTAGGTCCCTGGCACTGTGAGGCAGCAGTGCTAACCACTGAACTACTGTGCCACCCTATTCTGTTTTGAAAACAAGAATTAACTTTGTAATCTCAGGTAGCACCTTCTAGATCCTAACTCTTTAACCTTTACTTATTCTGTTCAAATTCCTCATGATTTTGAACATCTGTATAAAGTATCCTCAACCTTCACTCAGGAGAACAGCACAGCTTCCCAATCTAGCCATGTAACTCAGGATTTTGTGTGAGAGGCCACATTTCAATTCTTTTCAATAAAAGAATCTGAGCACAATTCAGAATATATTGTCTTGCACAATACTAAATGTGAATTTCAAAATTGATTCCCTCACACATGCTCGCCCTCCCTCTCAACTCCGCCCTCTCTTTCACTCCCCTATGTATTCGTGTACATCCTTCACACACTCATGTTCTCTCACTGACTCACTCCCTCACCTATGTTCCCCCTACTCCCTCACCCACACTCCGCTCTCATTTCCGCACACATGATCCCTCTATCTCACTCATTACACACATCGTTGTCTTTCATTCTCTTTCCCATGCTCTTTCTCATTCTCACATGTCATGGTGATGGTGGACAAGGCAGTGTTTGGGCTCTTGTATCCAGGGCTCATCCACTCTCCTGTTTTGTTAAATTGTCTTTTAAAATTTTTTTTTCCTCTTTTTAATCTTATTTTATCATATTTTGGCAGAAGCTGGTATCATAGAATCCCTATAGTGTGGAAACAGGCCATTTGGCTCAACAAGTCCACACCAATCCTGCGAACAGTAACCCAGCCAGACCCATTCCCCTACCCTATTACTCTATAGTTCCTCTGCCTAATGCACCTAACGTACGCATCCCTATGGGTAATTTAGAATGGCCAATTCGCCTAATCTGCACATCTTTGGACTGTGGGAAGGAAGTGGAGCACCTGGAGGAAACCCACGCAGACACAGGGAGAATGTGCAAACTCCACACAAATAGTCACCTGAGACTGGAATCAAACCTGAGCCCCTGGTGCTGTGAAGTGCTAACCATTGAGCCCCAAGCCATTTTCATTGAGGTCCGGAACATGATAGAGGCTGGTGAGTCCTGAGTGAGACTCTGACAGTTGACGACAGCTGATGAGCCTGGAATGGGATCTGGAGGACAGTGATGAGGCACCTGGTGAGACTGGAGCAGGACTTTGGAACTAAAGTTGAAGAGGCGGCAGGCAGAGGAGTGAGCATGGGGACCCAGAACCAGCTTCTACATTGGTGGAGGTTGGCGGCGGCTTTGGCATTGAGGTGCTTTCAGCCCAGCATTCAATGGCCCGGGAATCATTTGGGCAGCTTTTGCGACATTTTCCTTACCAGGATAGTTGATGAGATTGGTCCTTGGGGCTGCTTCTTTGGAGTCTTGCAGCCCAATATCCTAGCCGCTTGACATGGTGGTCTTGCAGTGGTACTGTCTTTACCCAAACCCAGGAGCCAGGGATTGAACTAAAATGTTCTTTGTCTTAATATTTTTTCCTTATTTATGTCTTGATGTATGGACATGGACCCCAAGATCTCTCTGTTCCTCCACACTGCCAAGAATCCTGCCTTTAATCCTGTATTCTGCATTCAAATTCGACTTTCCAAAGTGAATGACTTCACACTTTCCCAGGTTGAACTCTATCTGCCACTTCCCAGCCGAGTTCTGCATTCCATCAATGTCTCATTGCAACCTACAACAGCCCTCCATACTTTTCACAACTCCACCAACATTCGTATTGTTACTAACCCAGCATTCCACTGCCTCATCCAAGTCATTTATAAAAATTGCAAAAAGCAGAGGTCTCAGAATGATCCCTGCAGAACACCGTTAGTCACTGAACTCCAGACTGAATACTTTCCATTTACCACCACTCGCTGTCTTCTATGGACCAGCCAATTTTGTATCCAGAAAGCCAGATTTTCTTGTATCCCATGCCTCCTTACCTCCTCTGAATAAGCCTACCATAGGGAACCTTATCAAACGCCTTGCTAAATCCATGTACACCACATCCACAGCTCTACCTTCATCAGTGTGTTTTGTCACATCCTCAAAGAATTCAATAAGGTTTCTGAGGCATCACATGCCCCTCACAAAGCCATGTCTAATCAAACTAAAGTTTTCCAACTAATCATAAATCCTGTCTCTCAGAATCCTCTCCAATACTTTGCTCACCACTGACGTAACACTGACTGGTATGTAATTGCCAGGATTATTCATATTCCCTTTCTTGAACAAGGGAATAACATTTGCTACTCTCCAATCAGCACAGTGGCTCAGTGGTTAGCACTGCTGCATCACACTGCCTGGAACCCAGTTTCGATTCTAGCTTCAGGCGACTGTCTGTGTGGGGTTTGCACATTCTCCCCGTGTCTGTGTAAGTTTACTCCGGGTACTCCAGTTTCCTCCCACGGTCTAAAGATGTGCAGGTTAGTTGAATTGGCCTTGCTAAATTGTCCATAGTGTTAATGCATTAGTCAGGGGTTAATCAGGGTAGGGGAATGGGTCTGCATGGGTTACTCTTCAGAGTGTCAGTGTGGACTTGTTGGGCCAAAGGGCCTGTTTCCATACTGTACAGAATCTAAATCTAAATCAATCATTTGGCACTACTCCAGTGGACAGTGAGGGCACAAAGATCACCACAAAAGGTGCAGTAATCTCTTCCCTCGCTTCCTGAAATAACTGAGGGTATATCCCATCTAGCCCAGGGTATTTATCTTTCCTTATGATATTAAAAAGTTTCAGCACATCCTCCTTCCTAACAGCAACCTATTCTAGCATAACAGTCTGTTTCACACCATCCTCAGAAAAGTCAAAGTCCCTCTCAGTAGTGAATAATGAAGCAAAGTATTCATTAAGGACCTTCCCGACTTCCACTGCCTATCACTGATCGGCCCTACCCTCAGGGATGGTGCAGGAAGGAGGGTTTCGATACCTGGATAAGTGGGGATCATTCTGGGATAGGTAGGACCTCTACAAACAGGAGAGGGGTACCAATATCCTGGGAGGTTAATGCTCTTCGAGAGGTTTAAACTAATTCAGCAGGGGGCTGGGAAATTAAATTTTAGTTCCAATGTCCAGGAGGTTGAGAGCAGTAGGGTTAAATATAAGGTTTCAAGGTTGTAAGAGTTCACTGGCAAGCAAGAAAGTGGCTTGAAGTGTGTCTACTCCAACACCAGGAGCATCCAGAGTAAGGTGGGTGAACTTGCAGTATGGGTTGGTACCTGGGACTTCAATGCTGTGGCCATTTCGCAGAAATGGATAGAGCAGGGACAGGAATGATTGTTGCAAGTTCTGGGATTTAAATATTTCAGTAAGAACAGAGAAGATTGTTAAAGAGGGTGAGGTGTAGCATTGTTAGTCAAGGACAGTATTACGGTGGCAGAAATGACTTTTGAGGACTTGTCTACTGAGACAGTATGGACTGAGGTTAGAAACAGAAAAAGAAATGTCACCCTGTTGGGAGTTTTCTATTGGCCTCCAAATAGTTCCAGAGATATAGAGGAAAGGATAGCAAAGCTAATTCTGGATAGGAGCAAGAGTAACGGGAGCAAGAGTAACAGTATGAGAGACTTTAACTTTCTAAATATTGACTGGAAATACTATAGTTTGAGTACTTTAGATGGGTCAGTTTTTGTCCAATGTGTGTGTGAGGGCTTCCTGACACAGTACGTAGATGAGCCAACAAGGGACGAGGCCACATTGGATTTGGTATTGGGTAATGAACCTAACCAGGTGATAGATTTGGAGGTAGCTGAGCACTTTAACGATAGTGACCACAATTCAGTTATGTTTACTTTAGTGATGGAAAGAGATAGGTATATGCCACAGAACAAGAGATATTGCTGGGGGAAAGGCAATTATAATGCAATTAGGCAAGATTTAGGATGCATTGGATGGGGAAAGAAACTGTAGGGGTTGGGCACATTTGAAATGTGGAGCTTATTCATGTCCTTGATAAGTATGTACATGTCAGGCAGGGAGGAAGTGGTCAAGCGAGGCAGCTATGGTTTACTAAAGAAGTTGAGTCTCTTGTCAAGAGGAAGAAGGAGGCTTATGTTACGATGAGACGTGAAGGCTGAGTTAGGGTACTTAAGAGTAACAGGTTAGCCAGGAAAGATACAAAGAGAGAGCTAAGAAGAGCCAGGAGGGAACATGAGAAGTCATTGGCAGATACAATCAAGGAAAACACTAAAGCTTTCTATAGATGTATCAGGAATAAAAGAATGACTGGAGTAAGATTAGGGCCAATCAAGGATAGTAGTGGGAATTTGTGCATGGAGTCCAAGAACATAGGGGAAGCGCTAATTGAATTTTTTTTGTCAGTATTCACACTGGAAAAGGACAATGTTGTCAAGGAAAATACTGAGATACAGGCTACTAGACTAGATGAGATTGAGGTTCACAAGGAGGGGGTGTTAGCAATTCTGGAAAGTGTGAAAATAGGTAAGTCCATTGGGCCAGATGGATTTATCCTAGGATTTTCTGGGAAGCCAGGGAGATTTCAGGATCTTTGGCTTTGATCTTTGTGTCCTCATTGTCTACAGAAATAGTTCCAGAAGACTGGAGGATAGCAGATGTTGTCCCCTTTTCAAGAAGGGGAGAAGAGACACCCCTGATAATTATAGAAAGCCTTAATTCTGTTGTGGGAAAAGTGTTGGAAGAGGTTATAGCAGATAGGATTTATAATCATTTCGAGAGGAATAAGTTGATTGGGATAGTCAACATGGTTTTGTGAAGGGTAGGTCGTGTCTCACAAATCTTCTTTGAGAAGGTGCTCAAACAGGTGGATGAGGGTAAAGTGGTTGATGTGCTGTATTTGGATTTCAGTAAGGCATTTGATAAGGTTCCCCACTGTAAGCTATTGTACAAAATATGGAGGCATGGGATTGAGGGCGATTTAACCGTTTGAATCAGAAATTGGCTAGCTGAAAGAAGACAGAGTTTGGTCGTTGATGGGAAATATTCATCCTGAAGTTCAGTTACTAGTGGTGTACCACAAAGATCTGTCTGGGGCCACTGCTGTTTTGTTGTTTATCATTTTTATAAATGACCAAGTTGAGGGCATATATAAAGGGTTTAGTAAATTTGCAGATGACACTAACGTCTTTGGAGTTGTGGATAGTGCTGAAGGATATTGTAGGTTACAGAGGGACATAGATAAGCTGCAGAGATGGACTGAGAGGTGACAAAAGGAGTTTAATGCAGAAAAATGTGAGGTGATTCACTTCGGAAGGAGAAACAGGAATACAATGTACTGGGCTAATGGTAAGATTCTTGGTGGTATAGATGAGCAGAGAGACTTTGGTGTCCATTTGCATAGATCCATGAAAGTTGCCGCCCAGGTTGACAGGGTTGTTAAGAAGGCATACAATGTTTTAGCTTTTATTAATAGAGGGATTGAGTTCCGGAACCATGAGGTTGTGCTACAGCTGTACAAAACTCTAGTGCGGCCGCACTTGGAGTATTGTGTACAGTTCTGGTCACCACATTATAAGAAGGATGTGGAAGCTTTGGAAAGGGTGCAGAGGAGGTTTACTAGGATGTTGCCTGGCATGGAGGGAAGGTCTTATGAGGAAAGACTGAGGGACTTGAAGCTGTTTTTGTTGGAGAGAAGGAGAAACAGGAATAAAATGTTCTGGGCTAATGGTAAGATTCTTGGTGGTGTAGATGAGCAGAGAGACTTTAGTGTCCATTTGCATAGATCCCTGAAAGTTGCCACCCAGATTGACAGGGTTGTTAACAAGGGATATGGTGTATCGGCTTTTATTGTTAGAGGGATTGAGGTTTGGAGCCATGAGGTCATGCTGCAGCTGTACAAAAGTCTGGTGTGGCTGCACTTGGAGTATTGCATACAGTTCTGTTCACCACATTATAGGAAGGAAGTGGATGCTTTGGAAGGCTTCAGAGGAGATTTACTAGGATGTTGCCTGGTATGGAGGGAAGGTTGAGGGACTTGAGACTGTTTTTGTTAGAGAGAAGAATGTTGAGAGGTGACTTAATTGAGACCTGTAAGATAATCAAAGGGTTAGATAGTTTGAACAGTGAGAGCCTTTTTTCTCAAATGGTGATGGCGAGCATGAGGAGACATAGCTTTAAATTGAGGGGTGATAGATATAGGACAGATGTCAGAGGTAGTTTCTTTACTCAGAGAATAGTAAGGGCACGGAATGCCCTGCCTGCAACAGTAGTAGACTTGCCAATTTTAATAACATTTAAGTAGTCATTGGATAGACATATGGATAAGAATGGAATAGTTTAGGTTAGATGGGCGTCAGATTGATTTCACAGATCGGCGCAACATTGAGCGCTGAAGGGCTAATAGGCTGTAATGTTCAACATTCTATGACAATGTACACAAAGAGTGCCAACTTCCTCGGCCTGTGAAGATGAATTTGAAGATGAAACCACGACCAAAGTTGCATATCAAGGCATAAATCAGCAGATTGACATATTTCCATGCTGGCAAGTGTGGTGCTGGAAAAGGCAGCATCCGAGAAGTGGGAGAGTTTCAAGCTTAAGCTCTTTGAGAGGAATGTGGTGGTGTGGGTTGGGGGCGGGGGGTTGGGGCTAGGGGGCTGAGAAATAAATGGGAAGGAGGTGGGGCTGGGGGGGAGGTAGTTGGGAATGCGATAGGTAAACGAAGATAGGGGGTACCAAGTTAATGTGAGGCAGGGGAAATGAGGAAACTAGTGAAATCAACATTGATCCCATGTGGTGGAGGGTCCAAAGGCAGAATATGTGGCGTTCTTCCTCAAGCTGTCAGGTGGCTAGAGTTTGGCAGTAGAGGCGGCCAAGGACTTGCATGTGTGTGTGTCCCAGAGATGTTCTCTGAAATATTCCGCATGTTTCCATGCTGGGCAAAGTGGGTGAACAACTACAATGAGTACCACCTGGAAAGCAGCACATGCCACTATTTGTTAAATATTTGTTTGGGAGACATGTTTCCAGTAGCCAAGACACATTATTATTGCCCATTTGTAACTGTCTTGAGCCCTGTGGAAGCAATCTCCTGGTGGAAGACAGGGGTTCCAATGGGGCCTGTTTTAATCCAACTAGGTAAAAACAATGACTGCAGATGCTGGAAACCAGATTCTAGATTAGAGTGGTGCTGGAAAAGCACAGCAGTTCAGGCAGCAACCGAGGAGCAGGAAAATCGATATTTCGGGCAAAAGCCCTTCATCAGGAATAAAGACAGAGTGCCTGAAGGGTGGAGAGATAAATGAGAGGAGGTGTCTGTATTCCTGATGAAGGGCTTTTGCCCAAAACATCGATTTTCCTGCTCTTTAGATGCTTCCTGAACTGCTGTGCTTTTGCAGCACCACTCTAATCCAGAATCTGTTTTAATCTAATGTCAGTATCCAACTCATGTGGATACCGGAGCATGCCTATAGTCATTCTGTTGTAGGATTTGCAGCAGTGGCGACATTTTTTTTTGAAAACATGATAATTCTTCAGAGGAATCCTTAGTCTTAAGATGTCCTCCTAAACCCGGCTGTTGAATTTAGTTGAATGGCAACCACATAGACAGTTTTGCTGCAAAGGCAGTGCCTCTTAAAGCAGCACAACTGGGCGTAAGGATCAAAGGTTGCAAAGAAAGCAAATTAGAATTATGATCTTGACAGTGATGGGAGACAGTCTGGCAGGCCATTCAATGCAGCCAGTATCTCAGTATGTATCGCCATTAACTGCTTTCCTGCAAAGCTGCCTCACTGAAATCATCCTGAGTCCCCCTCAACAGAGCTCACCTGCCACTTCTCCCTCAAGTAAGCTGGCAAATGAACTCTCCTTTATCCTTGGCCTACCACTCACATTTTAACATGCGCTGATCCCAATTGCTAACCAAACACCAACATGTATAAGTCTGAGCTGATATTTGCTGGCATAAAGCAAAGTGATTGGGCCTTTTCTCCTGTTCTAGGATTTTGTCCCTTTCTTGTTCCTGGGCTCCTGTGGCTGGACAGTTCTTGGGTGTCTGAAAGTAGGAGCTAAGGAGTGAATGAAGTTGGATCGGGTGAGAGTCATAGAGTCATACAACATGGAAACAGACCGTTTGGTCCAACCAGTCCATGCTGAACATAATCCCAAACTAAATAATCTCATCTTCCTGCCCCTAGTCCATATCTCTCTCAACCTTTCTTATTCATATACTTATCCAAATGTCTTTTAAATGTTGTAGTTGTACCCACATCTACTACTCCCCCAGAAAGTTCATTCTACATGTGAATCACCCAATGTGTAAAATATTTGCCTCATGTCTTTTTTAAAATGCTCTCTTCTCAACCTAAAAATGTGCCCCCTAATCTTGAAATCCCCCAAGCTAGGGAAATGACAACCACCATTAACCCTATAATACTCCTCATGATTGTATAAACTTCCATCAAGTCACCTCTCAACTTCCTACACTCCAGTGAAACAAGTCCCAGTCTATCCAATCTTTCTTTACAACTCAAACCTTCCATACCCAGCAACATCCCAGTAAATCTCTTTTGAACTGTCTCCAGCTTAATAATATCCTTCCTATAAATGGGTGACCAGTACGCCCAGAAAAGACCTCACCAATGTCCTGCACAACTTCAACAGGATTTCCTGACTCTTATACTCAAAGGACTGAGCAATGAAGGTAAGCTTGCTAAACACCTTTTTAATCACCCTGTCTATATGTAATGCAAACTTGAAAGAATTATGTACTTGAACCCCTAGATCCCTGAATTTCACAACTGCTGATCTTGAACACACCATCTTCAGCTTGTTCATGCCAGATAACAGTATAACATTGAGCTGTGAATTCAGAAGGGCCAGAAGGCAGGAGCAAACATACCTTCAGCTAATACTATGATGCAGAGAACTATCTCCTTCCTCGTGCTTAGGAGATACAGGTATCATTGTCCTCTTTTGATTCTGCTCTATTCTGTTCTATTATGAGTCACCTTGTCCAACGGGAGAAGAAAAAGTGTCTGCAGTTACGTAGCAATGCATTTAGTTAATGTACCTGGCATCACCGGATAGCTGGAAGTGTGTGGAAGCAGCAAGAGCTATGTAAGGCTGGCAGCATTGGCTTATGTATGAGGATGAGTGAAATATCTGAATGTTAATTAGGAATTCTAAGTGTTAAGGAGGAGTGTTGTGGTGATTGACAGAAGTTTTGAGCAGTGAAGGAGGCTGGTATTGTGGCAAATTGAATAAATAAAATAAAGATGCATTCAATAGTATTGACCTTTCAACTCTAGTGTCACTACTTAGATTAGATTAGCTTACTTACAGTATGGAAACAGGCCCTTCGGCCCAACAAGTCCACACCGACCCGTCGAAGTGCAACCCACCCATACATTTACCCCTTTACCTAACACTACGGGCAATTTAGCATGGCCAATTCACCTGACCTGCACATCTTTGGACTGTGGGAAGAAACTGGAGCACCCGGAGGAAACCCACGCAGACACGGGGAGAATGTGCAAACTCCACACAGTCAGTCGCCTGAGTCAGGAATTGAACCCGGGTCCCTGGTGCTGTGAGGCAGCAGTGCTAACCACTGTGACACCGTGTCGCCCTACGTCTATTCCTTCTTGGCCATACTCTAAGCGTTATCCTTCCTGATAACCTGCTTCCATTCCCTTCTGAAGATGGACCTTGAGTATTTTCTGGGTCTCTGATGTCTTCCCAGTTCCTGAACAAGGTAGGCCACATTTGGGAATAGAGCATAATCTTGGCAGTACAGTCTTACTTTCCTGCTGGGACATGGATGTCTCTGTCTCCATAGGACTGATTCCAATCCTTGCTGGCAAGGACCAAGATCCTCTTTTTGTAAGATATAAGTAGCTGAATGTCAGGTGCCCACCACTTGTCCTGGTTCGTTTTGTGCTGTTTTCTCCTGGAATAAGACAAAGGTAGCGATTGATTCAGAAAAAGTTGCTGTTAATGCCAGTGCATGTAGGGTAAAAAGTGGAGAGATGCAATTTAAATTTGCAAGCTTTGCTCTGGTTTAAAATAAACTCAGTCATGTGCCTATACAGAACAGTTAACTGCTATTTCTATTCTTGGAACATTGTAATGAATATTTGAAAGAAAAAGGATTTTCTCTTTCTACACATTGCAGGACAGTGAGGCACAGTTCATCTGCTGTCCAAGGTACATCCAGTATCACCAACAACTCAAGCAAGATTCCAGCCTCATAGACAGGAATTCTGTACCCTGGAGCTGTGGAAGTTTAATCATGGAGGAGGTTAAATATATAAATGAGTAGGTTTCTGGAGACTAATGATATGAAGAGGTTTGAGATAGTGCAGGAAAATAACTTTGAGGTAAATGATAGGCCAGAATCAAATTGAATGAGAAAGAAGGCAGCATAGAGGGCATGCAAGGTTAATGGGGGCATTGAGTGGGTGAGAGAAAGTGAGACAGGATGTGGCATGCATTAATGAGTGGTGTGTGCAGTAGCAGAGATGGAGTGAGTGTGGGGTAGCAGAAAAAAGATGGTAGCACTTACCCTGGCAGAATGGAGAAGGTCACAAAGTCAAAGAATCACACAACACAGAAACAGGCCCTACAGCTCATCATGTTTATGCTGATCAATGAACACAAAACTATTAGGTGATCATGTAGATGCTTTTTACATGTTGCAAAAGTATCTGCCTCTCAAGCAGCATATTAACTATGTCTATCAACCTCTGGATGAAAACCTTGCTCTTCAGATTTCCACTAAACTTATGCTTTCTGGTCTGAGACATGTCTGCCATGGAAAAAAAGATTCTCATGATCTACCCAGAGTATTCTGTTCATAATTTTGTATATCTCATTCAGATACCCCCTCGGCCACCACTGCTCCAAGGAAATCAAACCCAGTCTAACCCGTCTCTCCTCATAACTGAAGCATTCCATCCCAGGTAACATCCTGTTGAATGTCCTTCTGCACCCTCTCTTTCTGATAGTGTGGCAACCAGGACTGCATGCTGTATTCTTTCTGTGGCTTAATCAAAATTTTATGAAGTTGCAACAAGACTTCCCTGCTGCTATATTCTATGCTCTGTCTAATGAAGGCGAATACCTCATATGCCTTCTTCACTAACCTGTCAATCTTTGTGGACACCTTTCAGGGATCTGTGGACTTATACACCATATCCCTTTGTTAGATTAGATTAGATTAGAATCCCTACAATGTGGGAACAGGCCCTTCAGCCCAACAAGTCACACCGACCCATTGGAAGAGTAACTCACCCAGACCCATTTCCATCAGACTAATGCATCTAACACTATACATGGCCAATTCACCTAACCTGCGCATCTTTGGACTGTGGGGAAACCGCAGCACCCGGAGGAAACCCACACAGACACAGGGAGAATGTCTGTGGGAGTTTGCACAGTCACCCAAGGCTGGAATCGAACCTAGGACCCTGGTGCTGTGAGGCAGTAGTGCTAACCACTGAGCCACTGTGCCACTCCAAATTCCTCAGTACTACCATTCATTGTGCATAACCCTCCTTTATTAGATCTCCTAAAGTGCAACATCTCACACTATCACAATTCCATCCACCATTGCTGTGCCCAATTTACTAGCTGATCAATATAAGACTGTAGCCTGAGACCATACTCTTCATTATCAACACCACCGTCAATTCTTATATCATCTGCAATCATACTAATTATACCTTTTACAATCACATTCAAGCTGTTAATGTACATAACAAACACCAAAATTCCTGATCTGGAGATGCTGGTGTTGGACTGGGGTGTACGAAGTTAACAATCACAAAACACCGGGTTATAGTCCAACAGGTTTAATTGGAAGCACTGGTTTTCGGAGTGCTGCTTCTTCATCACGTGGTCCACAACCACCTGATGAAGGAGCAGCACTCTGAAAACTAATTTTTAACTTAGCAAAATTCCTCATACGGAATCCTGTGGTACACCATTGGTTATAGGTGTAAGTCATTGACCTTTAATCTACACTGCTGCCAAGGGAATACTAATTGAATAGCAGGATGCTAGGAAGATCAGAGAAACAAAGAGATATTGGGGTGCTTGTCCACAGATCCCTGAAGGTGGCAAGAGAAGTTAATAACATAGTTATAAGGTGTACAGGTCCTTGCCTTATTGGTCGTGACATAGATTATAAGAGCAGGGAGATTTTATTAGAGCTATAGAAAAAACTTTGGTTAGGTACACCCCAGTCCAACACCAGCATCTCCAAATCAGGAATTTTGGTGTTTGTTATGTACATTAACAGCTTGGATGTGATTGTAAAAGGTATAATTAGTATGATTGCAGATGATATAAGAATTGGCGGTGTTGTTGATAATGAAGAGTATGGTCTCAGGAATGCTCTGCACTGTTCTGGTCACCACACTAAAGAAAGATGTGATTGCAATGAAGAAAGTGCAAAGACGAATTCATCAGGATGTTGCCTGGGATGAAGCATTTCAGAGATTCTGGAAAGCTCGGTTGTTTTATTTGGAACATTGAAGCATGAGACATGTCCTGATGAGATTAAATGGGGCATGGACAGGGTGTATAGTGTTAACACACGACAGTGAACCCTTCTGCTAATTAAACCAAACAGCCAGAAAAGTTTACCTCACCTCATAATCTGTTAAAGTATGAGTGACAGAGAACTCCCAAATTCCACTATTTAAAGAAAACAGAATCAATTTATTTTTTAACTCTAAATGTGAACATTAAACAACAACTATTTACAAATCCAAGCCTCTTTTCTCTTAAAGTTCTGTTATCTACCTCCAACTCTATAACAATATACTGATCCAATAAAAGCCCCTATTAAAATTACATCAACTTAATTGTTCAAAACCGGACAGCAGCTGTCATCATTGGCATTTGTCTTCATTTAGCTACAGATTTCCCAGGGCCATCTTTGGTATTTTGCTGTAAAGATGTTTCATATGAGAAAGGTACCTTTGATGGAGAGTATTTTCAATGGCAGTCTCTGTAGATGGCAGATTGTCACTCTGTTTCTGGCTAACTCTCAAAATGCCGGCTTATGTATACCCAAAACAACGGATTGTCTCATTGGTTCGATGTTCTCAAACCAATAAAATTCAAATTCAGTTGGATTTTTGTATCCTGGGGCATAAGTTAAACCGATTGATTAAATTCACATGATAGTCAAAAAAGCTGAAGTATCTAGTTTACAGCCAAATGTTACATATTTTCAATTTTCCAGTATACTCCGAGACTGCTAGTCAGTTACATGACAGTTGCCTGCAAATTCTCACTGCTAAAACATCTTTCACTCTCTCTTAAAAGTAGAGAACACGCCTTCAATTTTGTAATACCTCCCCTCTTAAGGAACAAAGAACCAACACAATGAAAAGGTGGCTTCTTTTTTTTCTAATTCTTAACTCCATTACAATGAAATACACATACATATAACAATCATATCTATAATTCAATCATATCTATACTTTATCCGTTAAATCTCACTGTCAAAACAGCCTTCATACTCTCTTAAAGGTATAATATACACCTTCAACTTCATAACAATAGAAAGCCATTGTCCCTTAGTCAAAGTGCCAATAATAAAGGGGAAAAATTTTAAAGTGAGAGAAGGAGGTTTTAGAGGGAATTTGAGGTAGATGTCTTTTCATCCGGGCGGTGTGTGACTGGAATGCATTGTCTATGAGAGTAGTTAAGGCAGGAACCTCACAACCATAAAAAGTACTTCAGTGAAGTCTTGAAGAGCCATAATATTCAATGCTGTGGTCCTGGTGCAGGAAAGAGGGTTTAATTTAGGTCATGATTCTTTTGGCAGTTCAGATGTTTTTAGGCTGAAGGGCATTTTCTATACTCCATGATTACGAGTCTAGGCAAGAAGAGCTGGAAATGTTTACTGCACTTATACAAATTGGAAATTGAATCCACAGACAAATTAAAAACTGTTTCTTATGGGAAAAAATATCTATGATTGTACAACCTATGATTCTTATTATCAGTTCTGCAACAAAGCAAAGGTTTTTGTTAACCAATTTTCAACTGCAATGCATCTTTTTCAAACTGAAACTGTACAAGTTTGAGCATGGTGAAAGACACAGGAAATGTTTCAAAACTTGTGCCAAGCCACAGTGACTATTTATCTGGTTGAATTTCATAGAAAAACCAATCATGTGTGCCATCTTACCTCTGGTTTCCTTTTCCATTTTCACTCAGAACAACATGTACCCTCAAGAAAAATTTGCCAGCGTTTCACTTCTCCTTTCTCTGCATAGCATTGATAATTAGCAAAATATTGAAGTCAATATTTTACAAAATTCAGTAGCTACAAAACAACTTTACAAAAACTGCAAACATTATTTGCCTTTCCTGTTTGTTATGCAATTTAAGTTTCCAAGCTTTGCTTTGTTTCACAATAAGCTCAGTCATGTGACTGCACAGGACTGTTAACCACTATTTCTATTTTTGGGACATTGCAATGAGTAATTGAAAGAAAAAGTATTTTTCTCTTTCTGTACATTGAAGGACAGACGCACAGTGAGACACAGACAATCTGTTGTCCACAGTACATCAAACATTACCAACAACTCCTGCAAGATCTCAGCCACATTTCTGGATGATAAGTATAGAAACGAATTCTCTACCCTAGAGGCTTTGGAAGTTTAATTACGAGTAGGTTCATGATATAAATCATTAGGTTTCTGGAGAGTAATATGAAGATAGTGTATGAAAGTGACATTGAGGTAGATGATTAGCCATGATCTAATTGAATGGCAGCGCAGGATTAATGGACTGAAAGGAATCTCTGAGTAGGAGTGGCCAATGCTCCAAGGGTTCGGAAACCTATAACTCCAGCACTGCACCCAATTTTTTGCAGCTTCTGTTTGGTAATCTTTAGTGATCAACAGTTTTGATCCTGTTAGGCTATTGAACTTTGAATCAGAAAAATATATAGTATTTTAGAAGAAACATTCTTTCCTATCCCATGTGTGCAATTCAGTTGACTGCAGCTAAAGGATTGCTTTTCACTGGTTCATTTTGTTATTGCAATAATTATTCAAAGATCTGATTTAACTGTAATTCAAAGACATTTAGCATCTCCCACAGATATGCTGTTTCCACACTTTCAAGTCAAACAATGTAGTTAAACTCATTACAAATAGTTAGCACAACTTGAAATATTTGCCTAAAATTAGCCATCTAATGTGGTACAACTGTGTTATTCTAATTCTCAAGGAAATAAAGCTGACAAAGCCAAAGGTAAATTCAAATTTCATAATTGAATTCTGGAAACAAATCTATTCCTACATTGTAGAAAATAGATCTTTGCTCAACCTATGTATTATATTGAAATGAAATTAAATGAATTGCAGTTGTAAAGTCTATGCTTTTCATTTTTCTATTTTTTCATTGTGGACTGAATAGGAAAAGAGCTGTTTTAAAAACTGAGGATTGCTGAATGATTTTTCCATGCTTTGAAAGCAAGTAACCTGACATTCATTGTAAGTACTGTTTGCACAGCTGCTGGTTCTAGCAGTAGTAGATGAAGGTGCAGGCAAGCTGTAGCCAAGGGTTTATACAAATGGAGGTTCCGCTGGCAACAAGGAGCTAATTGTTTTGTGGACAAGTGATCAGTTATTGATGACAAGGGCCTTCTGCCTGCTAACAGCTGTGTATTGGTTCCCAATTAGTTGATCAGCTTGTGCCTGTGAATAAGATGATGAGAAGCCATCAGATTTCTATCAGTTCAGAAGCTCTCTCTGGAGCAAAATCTGTTTTATGTCTGAAGGGAAAAAAAAATCCCTCAGCAGTTGCTGCAAGGTTTTACTTTTAGTTAACAAGTCAGAGACTTTTTATAAGAGTTAACCAGACACCCTGTGTCTCGTGTAACTCAATAAAACATCTGGAAAATGAAGACCAAAAAACTGTGTTGTGAATAGTAGAAGAATCACTCAGCAGATCCTGTGAACAGAAACCACTGAATTACTTTCTTAATATTTCTTTCCACCTATAATGCCATGCATTTTCTTCTGTCTGTGTTGGTTTCAGTGTGTAAGAGGGAGTTTATAAGGGGGAATTTATAAAGGGAGTTTGAGTTTTAATGAGGAGAATTTTATGCCAATGGATTATAATAGTTTGCCCGTAGCTAGTGTTTATTTATTTATAATAAGTCGTAATTCTTGTTTAGTAACCTGGTCTATGCTTTCTATCAACCTGAGTCTGAAAGCCAAGGTCATTGAATAATTCTGCAATTTTTTTAAATAATTGACTCTGAGAATAGCATTGCTTCATTTCCAACACACTACTCCAGTGAGGCGTAATCCCTATTAGGTGTAATAAATTATTAATTAAAACTACTAATTCTTTTATGTGGCAATATATTTAATGCTATACTATCACTGATTCCTACTGTAGTGATTGGAAGGAGATCAGCCAGGTGGAGATCACAGAATATGAATTTTGTGATTGGGGGATGTTAAGCTGGTCCAATCAGGGAACACTGGATGACAGATATAAACAGGAGATTTAAACTGGTTTGTAATTTGTTTAATAAAATAAAAAAAAATAAACAGGAGATTTAAAATAAGCACTACCGCACTTAGGGGGTAGTGTGGGGGTTAAAAAAAAATGTTTTTTGTAAATTGTTTTGTAATTTGTTTAATAAAATATAACCAGGAGAAAAAAAAAAAAAAATAAGCAGGAGATTTAAACTGGTTTGTAATTTGTTTAATAAAATAAAAAAAAAATAAACAGGAGAGTAACAGGAGTGTCAGATGTTCTGTTCACTCTGAGACCTGCCTCTGAGGGAGCTGGATCAGTGTGAAAAGAAAAAAAAGAACAAAAGTGTCAGAGGTTTTGTTCACTCTGAGAGCTGGCTCTGAGGGAGCTGAATCAGTGACAAGGACTCTACAAAAAAAACAGGAGAGTATATATCTGTTCCTGAATCCCAAATACTGCTTCAGTACTGTGACTTCAGATTTCTCATTTTTAAAAATGTAACCTTACTGGCCACAATTGTTTAAAATAATGCTGCTATATGAATGAGAATTAAATAGATTGAGATTTTTGTTTTGTTTGGAAGTTATTGTATGACGAGCTGTTTCCTTAATTAAATGTTTCCATATTTTGTATAATTAAATAATAAATGTTGTCTTGAATAAAAAAAACAGGAGAGTAGCTGGAAAACGGGTAGGCCATCCTCAGCACCGTCACCCCAGGTGCGTACCAGGGTAGGCTGTCCTAGAGGTGGCTGGAAGGTGCTAAGGGCGGTTAGGGAAGCCGGAAGGTGGGTAGGCCATCCTGATCGCTGCCATCCTGGGGGGTGCGGGGGTGGGGTGGGGGGTGGGGAAGCAGAATGGTCCGCTATAGAGGTGGGTTGGAAGGTGTGTCAGGGCAGACCAAGAACTGGAAGAGACATGAGGTGGACCGAGAGCCAGAAGGTGTGTAGGGTCAGGTTGTCTTAGAGTGGCCAGCAAGTGGGAGGAACGGGGAGTTTGCTGGATTGCTTGGGGTCAGTATTACGTGACTGTCTTATATCTACAAATGTCATTGTTACTGTTTGTAATGATTGAAACTGGGATTTGAGGTTTGTCCTCATTTCCCTGAAAACTGGTTGAACATTAAGGTTTGGGGTCTGGCTTTTCCATTCCTCTCCCTTGTAAAATTGCTGTTTCTTTGTATACAGCTGTTAATGTTAATTGTTTTGTAAACTGTGTATTTCATAAAATATTATAAACGGGAAAAAAAACAGGAGAGTCAGGGTTCCTATTCACTCTAGGAGCCTGCTCTGTGCTGGCTGGGTCAGTGTCATGAACTCCATACGTATAAATAAAAGGTGACTTGGTAATGGGATATCAGCCTTTGTGGAGTTATTTCAGTGGTGATGAGACACAAACATGGCCCTGAAGAGATTCCCTCACAACAGTTGTCTTTGAATTGGGATAAATATTTCTGGCATTATGCCACTATTTGTGAGCTTTGACTCTTTTGATCCTGCAATCAAAGAGTAGGTCCAAAATGGGCAAATGATATTGGGGCAGATGAAAAGCAACCAGTAATTTTCCTGACTGCTTGTTTGGTTATTAGGAGCCTAACTTTTCTGGAAGTACCAGATACTAAAACTTTTCAAGAGTTGGCACATTTAGCTAACCAAGCGTCTTCTAATTTTGAGACGCTATCAATTTTACTCTACAGCTCGAATGTATATCGGGATTTTTGACGAGCTTAAGAAATCTGGCAGAAAGAACTATCCAAACTTTGAAGGCAGGCTGAAAGAAACAGCCTACAGCTTCACTCAATACCAAACTGTTCCAATTCCTGTTTGATCATAGGACCAACCCTCATGCAGCTACAGGGACAGTTCCAGCAGAGTTGCTAATGGGGTGAAGACTCCGCACTACGTTAAATTTGATCATTCGTGAGTGCGGCTGGGTTGGTAGGGGTTGAAATGCCAACAGCAATGCCATTGCTAGCCATAAGACTCCTTTAAATGGGAGAGGCAGTTTACTTCAGGGATGAAGTTTGGTGTTAAAACCATGGGAATGGATCTGCATGGGTAATTTGCATGGTCAACATGAAATTGGGTCCTGTGATGCACAAAATTCGGCTAGGCAAGGCAGGAGCAAAACATACCTGGCCACTCAGAACATCTGGCAAGGCTGTCAGTACCTGAAGGTTCTCCCCCTCCGTTTAGCATCAAAGAAACCTCTGACAAGTGGTAACAGCCTTGATGCTGTTACCACTTGAAGAAGATGAGTTTTGACTGAGACGATCTGGGCACAAGAGGTGGACTACAGTCTGGTACATGATGCCAGAATCTGAGGCAGAGTCTGAGGAATTGGACCTGGTGCAAAAATGGTCTAGGAGAAGCTACAGGAAAACAAATGGGGCTGCATCCCAGGATTTAGAGGGGTAGGGATGTATCAATTGGAACAAGGTCAGCTCGGTGCACCTCACAGTATGTGAGTTCCCTGACTGGGGCTGTTAACCTAGTCCAATCAGGGAACCCTGGCTGAAAGATATAAACAGGAGTGTCAGGAGTTCTGTTCCCTCTAGTAGCTGGCTCTGTGCTAGCTAGGTCAGTATCATGTACTGTGCATGAGTAAATAAAGGGTAACTTGATTACCAGATACAGATCTTGATGGAGTTATTTCACCTACAACAACCTTGACTTCACATCCTCCATCCCTGCATCCTGTAAAGACTCAATTCCATTTTCCGAAATTGTCTATTTCCATTGCATCTGTTCTAGTGATACTACCTTCATACCAGTGCTGGCAATATGTGTACCTGGGCTCCCTCAATCGTGATTGACTCAGCTCTTCATTTTGACTGTCCAAGTTCCAACTCTAATGCTCTCATTCTTTCAACTCTATTCCAAATAATGATGGGGCTCACCTTCCATCTCAGTAGTCCATATATTCATCATTCCAAGTACAGTGAAACCACCCAATATAATTTATCCCCTTTCAGCATTCCAAAAGGGCTACTCACTCCACAATACCCTAGTCCATTCTTCAGTTGCCTCCAATCAACCACTCCTGGCAACTTCCTATGCAGGTGCAAGAGAAGGCAAAGTGTCCTTTGCCTTGTCCTTTTCCATCATAGATCAGACACTAAATTCATCCAGTTTAAGAGGCAATTTTCTAGTTCTACTTTCAATTTTATATACTCCACTGGGATGGATTAAATTCAGTCTGGCTGGTCATTTTGTGGAACACCTCACTTTTCTCTGAGAGTGGGACCATGAGCTTCCCGACACTTGCTATTTTAATCTCGCTCTCTACTGTAACTCTGACCTCTTTTTTTCTCTTCAGTTAATGACAAAAAAAATTGTGAATGCTGGAATCCAAAGTGGAAAAGCAGAAGGCTAGAAGAACACAACAAGCCAGGTAGCATCACGAGGTGGAGAAGTCAACATTACAGGTATAATCCTTCTTCAGGAATGGAGGTCAGTTAGGGGGTGCTGCAGATAAAGGGGAAGGTGGTGGTTTGGGTGGGAAGAGGGGTGGAATGATGAAGTAGTGATAGGTGAACACAGGTAGTGGGTATGACCTGATTGGTCGATGGGAGGAAGGAATTTGCTTGGTATCTGGAAGGAAGGATCAGTAGGTGGAATGGAAGGGAGGAGGCAGGACAGGAAAGGGAGTTGGAGTATGGGTGGGAAGGTTATTTGAAATTAGAGACGTTCCATTCCCAATGTTGAGTCCTTTGGGCAGTAGGCTGCACAGGCAGAAAATAAGATGTTGTTCCTCCAATTTGTGGTCTGTTTCACTGTGGCAATGGAGAAGGCTAAGGATGCTCATGTCCGAGAGGGAATGGAAAGGGGAATTGAAATTGGCGGTGAACAGGAGTTCAGACTGGCCCTTTCGGGTCTGGCTGAGAAGCTGGGTGAAATGTTCCCTTGGTTTATATTTGGTCTCATTGAGGTAGAAAAGACCTAATCGGGAGCACTGGATACAGTAAGTCAAGGTTGGAGGGGATGGAGGTGAACCTCTGTTTCACCTGGAAAGACTGTTTGGGGTCTCTGGATAGAGGTGAGGGAGGTGGTATGCTGGCAGGTTTGAATCTTTTACAGTTGCAGGGCAAGGTACTGGTGGAGAGTGTTGGTGGGGAGTGTGGCACTATCCAAGGAGTGACAAAGGGAATGGTCCTTGCAGAAGGCAGAAATCAGTAGGGAGGGGAGGATGTTGTTGTTGGTGGGGTCTAATTGGAGTTGATGGAAGTTTTTGAGGATGATATATTGGATGCAGAGGCTGGTGGGGTGGAAGGTGAGGACAAGGGGAACCCTGTCTTTTTATTTTTGTTGGGATGTAGTTTTGAGCAGTGGAGCAGGGAATGGAAGAGGTGTGGTGGAGGGCTGTCTGGGTGACAGAGGGGGGAGAAAGGTATTGTTTAACATAGGTGGACATCTCGAATGCTTGGGAATGGAACGTCTACCTCATCAGAGCAAATGCAATGGAGGCAGAGGAATTGGGAAAACAGGATGGAGTTTTTCAGGATATGTGATGGGAGGAGGTATAGTTCAGGTAGTTATGGGAGTCTGTGGGTTTATAGTAAATGTCGGTATGTAAACTGCAACCAGAGCTGGAAGTGGAGATGTCAAAGGGAAGAGGGATGTGTCCAAAATAAACCAAGTGAATTTGAAGGCAGGGTGGAAGTTATTGCTGAAGTCACTGAACTGCTTCAGTTCAGCCTGGGCACAGGATGAGCACTGATGCAGTCATCAATGTAATGGCAGAAGAGTTGGGGAACAGTACCAGTGTATGTAATGAAAAGGGACTCTTTGGCATGACCAACAAAGAGACGGGCATAGCTAGGGTCCATGCGAGTGCCCACAGTCATCTCCTGGATTTGGAGGAAATGGGAAGAGTCGAAGGAAAATGTATTGAGGATGAGGACTAATTTGGCAAGGCGGAGGAGGGTACTAGAAGGAGAAGGGTCTGGAGGGTCCTTTGGAGAGAAAAAAGCTGAGGGCCTACACATTTGTTGAATATGGACATGTATAAGGACTACATGTCCATAATGATGATGAAGCACTGGGGCTGGGGAACTGGAAGTTTCTGAAGAGATGGAAGGCATGGTTTGTGTCCCAGATGTAGGTGGGAAGTGCCCCCACTGCACCATGTCTAACCCTCACCTATCACATGCTATTGCCCTACCCCCTCTCCACCTTGAGTCTCCTCTAGATCCCCACCCCAAAATCCTACCCCTTGATCCTTCACCATTCTCCCTGACATCGAACTCTGAGGCCAAACATTCTATCCTTAGTAAAGGGCTCACGCTTGTGCCCCTCAACCCCGACCCCAACGAGTTCCATGCCCACCTTGATGTAGAGGTCTTCTTCCACTGCTTCCGCCACCATGATTTCTTCCTTGTCAAAGACTCTCAATCATCTTCCAAAGACCCCTTTACCTGTCTCCAACCTTCCTCCTCCTTTTGGACACTCCCTCCTGACCTCTTTCCCACCCTGGACCTCTTTATTGCTGACTTCTGATATGACATCAACCACTTTGATTTCTCCACCCCCCCTCACCCACTCCAACCTCACCCCCTCTGAATATGCACCAATTCACATTTCACCATCAAACCTGCTGACAAATGAGGGGCTGTGTTAGTCTGGACCTCCATGTTGCTGAGAGCAAACCAATATCATGTCCTACCTCCACTTTACGATCCTTGGATGTAGACTATCAGGGCCAGAGGACTTACCTACCTCTAGTTCAATTAGTTTGTCTAATACTCCTTCTCAGGTGATGGTGATGGTATTCAAATCCTTCTGTATTCTTTTGTATTAATGGGATGTTTGAAATATCTTCCATTGTAAAGACTGATGCAGAAGATCTGTTCAACTCCTCTGCATTTCGTTGTTCCACAAATTCATTTTCTAGGGGGACTATGTTCACTTTGAGCTCTTTCTTTTTATATTTTTTAAAATGCTCTTATAGTTTGTTTTTGTATTCCTTACTAGTGCCCTCATAATTTATTGTCTCTGTCTTTATTATCTTTTTGGTCCTTCATTGCTCAATTCCATATTTATCCCTAACTTTGGCCTCCTTATATACATTTTCTTTCAACGTCATATTCTCCTTAAGTACGTTAGTTAGCCATGGTTGGTTTTTCCCTTTCTTACTGAGATGTATTTTTACTGAGAGTCAAGAATTATCACCTTAAATATCTTCCATTGCTTGCTTATTGTCATTTCTGCTAATCTATCCACCCTGTTCACTTAAGTGAACTTTATCCCCATTTCATTGTAATTTCCTTTATCTAAGTTAAACACAATAGTTTCCAATCCAAGTTTCTCCCTCAAACTGAATATTAAATTCTATTATGTTATGATCACTGTGTCCTAGGGGATTTTTTTTTGTTTTACCCCCACACTACTGCCTAACAGCGGTAGTGCTTATTTTTTCCCCAGCACCCATGTTGCCTAGGGGATTTTTTATTCTGTGGTCATTTATTAAACCTGCCTCATTACACATTTACAAATCCAAGATAGCCTGCTCCCTGGTTGGCTCCATGACATATTACTATTGGATACTATATCTAACACACTCGATGGATTCATTGTCATAATTATCCTTTCCAATTAAATTAACCCAATGAATCTGAAGATTAAGGACACCTATAATTATTGCTCTATTCTTTTTACATGCTCCTTTTGTTTGTTGATTTATAGTCTTTCCCACAGCGTGACTATTGTTTAAAAGTCTGTATGCTATTCTTACCAAGGTTTTCTTTCCCTTGCTGTTCTCTATCTCCTCTCAAATAAGCTCCTAGTTTTGATCTCCTTGTAACAGTGTTTCCATAATGGCTGTAAGAACATATTAATTTCCCTGCATTAAGTTCATCTTCCTGATTCCAAATGCTTCATACGTTTAAATTCATTCTATTATCCAATTTCCCAACACTTTTACGGTTCCTTTGCCCTATATGACATTTGCACAATCTATCCCTTCCTTTTATGTTCTTGTAATGATCATGCCTGCAATCTTACCTTCTCCTTTATCTTTGATTTTATAATTTTCCATGCAACTGAACCCAACTCCAACTATTTAGCTTAAAGTTCTATCTACAGCCCTAGTTATGCGATTTGCCAGGACTCTGGTTCCAGCATGATTCAGGTAGAGTCTGTCCCAAGGGAACCACTCCCTCCATCCTACAACTGGTGCAAATATCACACAAATTTGAACATGTTTCTTCCACACCAATGTTTACCTCTTTAATCTTTTTAACCCTGTGCCAATTAGCACATGGCTCAGTGATTCAGAGATTATTATCTTTTTGGTTCTGCTTTTCAAGTTAGCCCCTAGCTGCCCATATTTTTAGATTAGATTACTTAGATTAGATTAGAAGATCAGATTAGATTATTTACAGTGTGGAAACAGGCCCTTCAGCCCAACAAGTCCACACCGACCCTCCAAAGAGCAACCCACCCAGACCCATTCCCCTACATTTACCCCTTCACCTAACACTACGGGCAATTTAGCATGGCCAGTTCATCTAACCTGCACATTTTTGGACTGCGGGAGGAAACCGGAACACTCGGAGGAAATCCACGCAACAGAATCTCCTTCCTCTTTCTACCTATATTGCTGGTACCTAAGTGGATCATAACAACTGGGCCTTTCCCCTACAATTTATGTTCCTCTGCAACCCAGATGAGATAGCCTGAATTGGGCACTAGGCAGGCAGCATAGCCTTCAAGGTTCTTGATTCTGACCAGCAAGAACAGTGTCTATTCCCCTCACTATACCACCCCAATTACAACTACATTTCTCTTTACTCCCCCCTCTTGAATGATTCCCTGTATCTTTGCTCATCCTCTCTACAGCCTCATTGTTGCCCACACAAGGAACAAGAAAAAGATCATAAGAACATAAAAATAGGAGCAGGAATAGATCATCTGGTCTCTCCAGCCTACTCCGCAATTCAATAAGACCGTGACTAATGTTTTCGTGGACTCAGCTCCACTAATCCTAAGGCACATCACAAGCCACTGATCGCCAACCAGAAAAATACCCATTTATCCCCACTCTTTGCTTTCTGTTAGTTAGCCAATTCTGTATCCATGTTTATGCAATACTCAAACATGTTAGACAAGCTCAAGGGCTGAATCTCCTGCAGCACTACCTCCTAGATCTCTTTACCTGTCCTCCTCATAGTCACATTTTCTTATCCCTGAGCACTGATCAAATTTGAAGTAGTTAGTCTAAGAGGTGTGACTGCCTC
Organism: Chiloscyllium plagiosum; assembly: GCF_004010195.1. Taxonomy (NCBI): domain Eukaryota; kingdom Metazoa; phylum Chordata; class Chondrichthyes; order Orectolobiformes; family Hemiscylliidae; genus Chiloscyllium; species Chiloscyllium plagiosum. The sequence goes on along the minus strand of NC_057718.1, from coordinate 70,212,811 downwards.
CCGACACAGTGTCCAGGTAACTCACCCCCTTCCTAATGTGTCTCAGTGTTTGAAGTTCAGACTCCAACTCATCAACTCTAAGCTGATGTTCCTCAAGCAACTAACACTTATGACAGACGTGGTTACATGAATCATAATGGGGTCCGCCAACTCTCACATCGTGCAGGAACAACTTAACATTTTGTCTTGCATCTCAATTTTATTTACTTAGTTCTTAATTTGTTTTTTTTAAATAAAGGAATTGTCACTGGTCTTTAGTTCTTAATCTGTAAATATTTATCCCACTTATCTTTAACCTGAAAGTATATTAGCAGCTTTTAATAACCAATGAACTTACAGTATTCTTGTAATGTCACTCAATGCTGCTTTGTGCTGGGCCTATGATCCTGGGCTTCAATTTATCTTGATTAAAGACCTTACAATTTATAATTCAAAAGAGCCCCCTCCCCTTGCCTCACCTCGCCTCTCAGATGGACCTCATTGATGATGAAATCCTTGCTTGCCGTTATTCACTAGAGCCAGTCAGGAGGCCTGGCCGACAGATTTAAACAGGAGATTCAGAGAGTCTCCTCATTCTAGGGACTGGCTGTGAGCAAGGTATTTACAGTTCATGTTGTGTGTATGTGTAAATAAAGGATGATTTGGTGATGGGATTTTTGCTTCCTTGGAATTAATTCAGTGGCTACGAGAGAAAACAGTAGTCCTGAAGAAAATTTGCTCGCACCAGTTGACTCTGAGCTGAGGAATGCATTTCTGGCATCTTGCCTTTATTTGGAAAGCTTAACTTGTCTAGTCCTACAGTTGAAGAAAGGGCCTAGCATGTAGAAGGATACACTATTTTTTTCCAAGCAAATGACATTGGGGGCAGATGAAAGGCAATAAGTAATCCTTCTGACTGCTTGCAGACCCACAGCATTTTTGGTTAATAGGAGCCTAACTTTCCCTGAGGCACCAGCTACTAAAACTTTTCAAGAATTGATGAATTATTATGACACCAAGCCTCCTCTAATTCTGAGGTGCTATTGGTTTATTTGGCAGTTGAAGAACTAGGAGCATCCATATTGGGATGTTTGACAAGTTAAGACAATTAGCAGAGGCATGTTATTTTGGGCTAATCCTGAATGAAATGCTGTGAGACTATTTGATTATATGTGGGATTAATGACGTAATCATGCAAAAGTGCCTACTAGCTGAAACCCAACTGGACTTCAAACAAGCACGACAACTGGCATTGACATTAGAGAATGTGGCAAGTGAAGAATGTGAGCTACAGGGGATCCCAGCGGAAGTGGACTCTTTCACCAGAATGACTGAGCTTGAGTGTAGGCAATTGCATATTCTCATGCAGGACATATCAAGAGCAGAGGGACTCTGGACCAGCTCATAGCAAAACCAGAAAACAAAACCAAAGCTTGGCTGAGTGTTTAAAATGCTTTTCAGGATGTGGCAAGCCATTGTGGTTGCTGTCAGTATGCCAACTGGACATTTCAAAGGAGGCCTTTGAGGCCTGACTTGAGTCGGAGAGCTCACAGGTTGGTATCCAGGTGAATCCGTACCCATAAAAGTCTATCTACATGTGGTTTGGCTCAGTTAAATTGCTAAGTTTCATCCAAATCAGAGCCAGTCAAAAAATGTCTGGTTAAATGGTCACCTGGTTTTAATGGGGGTCAAATACCTATGCAGCTGTTTCAGTGATTGCAGAAGCAGTATTTTTCAAGATTTGAAAACCGAAAAGGTTGGAAAAGCTCACCAGGTACTGAGGAAGGGTCACTCAACCCAACACGTTAAGTCTGATTACTCTTCACAGATGTTGTCAGACCTGATGCGCTTTTCCAGCCATTTGTTTGTTTCAGTATTCCAATGTCCACAGTTCTTTTGGGTTTTATTCAACTAGATTCACTCTGGACTCCAACCCTTAAGTTTGGCCAGGCTGAGAATCTATATTAGGAACCCATTACAGTTTAAGAGCATGATTTTGGTTCCGGCCTCCAATGAGAAGTAGTTGATACAAGTTATCACTGATTGTAGTAAAATGCTTCGACCCAAGCTTGATGGGACAGAATTGATTAAGATTTACCTTGATTGGTTCAACGGTTTTTGATTAAAAAGGCTGCTTGAGTGAAGTCCTAATTAAATACCCAGACATTTTTCAGGAAGGTCTAGGGACTATCTAAGGAGCCATGGCCACCTTACATGTTGACCAGGAAGCAATTGTGATTTTTGCAAAGCCAGCCCAGGGCCATTTGCCTTATAAGCAAACGTAGAGATAGAAATCAGGAGGCTGGAAAGGAGGAATCATCAAACCAGTACAGCTCTCTATTGATTGTGAAACCTGATGGCTCGGTTTGCTTTTGTGGGGATTTTAAGCGAATGTGAAACCGTGGGAAAAATACCCAATCCCTTGCATAGAAGACTTGTACACAAAACTGGGGGAGGCTGTCCTTCACAAAGCTGGACATGAGTCTTCTGTATTTGCAATAGTGACTAGATGAGTCCCGTAAGTATGCCACAGTTCATACCAATAAGTGTTTGTACCAATATACAAGACTGCTATTTGGGGTATCAGTAGCTGCGTCCTTTTCCGGTGAACCTTGGAGAAGATTTTACAAGGGCTACCCCAGGTTGTCATTTATCTGGATGACATTCCAATAACAGGGAATACAATAAAAAGCACTTGGAGAATTTAGAAATAGTGCTTAAATGCTTAGCGCAGTTGGGCATATGTCTTAGAAGGGAAAAATGTGTTCCAGGCATGCCAAGTGACCTACTTGGGCTACAGTTTACAAGACCAGGTTTCACCCTTTGGAAGACATGTGAAGGTGATAAAAGGTGCCCTGGCTCCCACATTTGTACCAGAGCTCAGGTCTTTCTGAGGCTTGATGAATTAAATATGAAATTCATACTCCTAATAGTCCTAGAATCATTGAAGAAAGGATAGGGAAGGTGATTCAGGAGATGAGTGACAGTAATAGGGTGGTTGTTATGGGGGACTTTAACTTTCCTGATATTGATTGGGAAAGCTATAGCTCAAGTTCGTTAGTTGGGTCAGTGTTTGTTCAATGTGTGCAGGAGAGTTTCCTGACACAATATGTAGACAGGCCAACAAGAGGTGAGGCCATACTGGATTTGGTTCTGGGTAACGAACCAGGCCAGGTGTTAGAATTAGAGGTAGGTGAGAACTTTGGGGATAGTGACCATAATTCAGTGATTTTTACTCTCGTGATGGAGAGGGATAAGTGTGTACTACAGGGCAAGAGTTATAGCTGGGATCAGGGAAATTATGATGCGGTGAGGCATGACTTAGGATGTGTGGCTTGGAAAAGTAGACTCCAAGGCAAGAGTGTAAATGATATGTGGAACTTGTTCAAGGGGCAACTACTGAGTGTCCTTGATAATTATGTACCTGTCAGGCAGGGAGGAAAGGGTCATGCGAGGGAGCCGTGGTTTAATAAGGAATTGGAATCCCTTGTTAAATGGAAGAGGGCGGCCTATCTCAAGATGAGACGTGAAGGTTCAATTAGGGCGATTGAGAGTTATAGGGTAGCCAGGAAGGACCTGAAGAGAGAGCTAAAAGCAGCAAGGAGGGGACATGAAAGGTCCTTAGTAGATAGGATTAGGGAAAACCCTAAGGCTTTCTATAGGTATGTTAGGAATAAAAGAATGACTAGGGTAGGAATAGGTCCAGTCAAGGATAGTAGGGGGAAGTTGCGTGTGGAGGCGGAAGAGATTGGAGAGACACTGAATGAATACTTTTCTTCAGTATTCACTCAGGAACAGGGCATTGTTGTCGATGAAAATACTGAGGCACAAATAAGTAGAAGGGATGGCTTTGAGGTATGTAGAGAAGAGGTGTTGGAAATCCTGGAAAAGGTGAAAATAGATAAGTCCCCTGGGCCTGATGGCATTTATCCTAGGATTCTCTGGGAAGCAAGGGAGGAGATTGCAGAGCCATTGGCCTTGATTTTTATGTCCTCTTTGTCTACAGGAGTAGTCCCAGAAGACTGGAGGATAGCAAATGTGGCTCCCTTGTTCAAAAAGGGGAGTAGGGATAGCCCTAGTAACTATAGGCCGGTGAGTCTCACTTCCGTTGTGGGCAAAGTCTTAGAGAGAATTGTAAGGGATAGGATTTATGCACATCTAGATAGGAATAATGTGATCAAGGATAGTCAGCATGGTTTTGTGAAGGGAAGGTCGTGCCTCACAAACCTTATTGAATTCTTTGAAAAGGTGACGAAGGAGGTTGATGAGGGGAAAGCGGTAGATGTGGTATATATGGATTTTAGTAAGGCGTTTGATAAGGTTCCCCATGGTAGACTACTGCAAAAAATACGGAGATATGGCATTGAGGGTGAGTTGGAGGTTTGGATTAGGAATTGGCTGGATGGAAGAAGACAGAGGGTAGTAGTTGATGGCAAAGGTTAATCTTGGAGTGCCGTCACTAGCGGTGTTCCGCAAGGATCTGTTTTAGGACCATTGCTGTTTGTCATTT
>NC_057718.1:70167381-70207504 GCF_004010195.1 Chiloscyllium plagiosum | reverse complement strand
CGTATGGAGTCAGCTATTACGAGGGGGCATAGCTTTAAATTAAGGGGGGGTAGATAAGGACTGAAGTTAGGGGTAGGTTCTTCACTCAGCGAGTCGTAAGTTCATGGAATGCCCTGCCAGTAGCAGTGGTGGACTCTCCCTCTTTATGGGCATTTAAGTGGGCATTGGATAGGTATATGGAGGGAGATAGTGGGTTAGTATAGGTTAGGTGGGCTTGGATCGGCGCAACATCGAGGGCCAAAGGGCCTGTACTGCGCTGTATTCTTCTATGTTCTATGTTCTATATACGTAACCTTGCCTGCATCTTGGCATCCTTACACCTGCTATTAAAAAAGATCAGCCTTGGAAATGTTCACGTAGCCAGGAAGTAGCTTTTAGGGAAGTGAGAAAGCAGCTATTGTCATCTAAGGTATTGGCGCACTATAATCTCAAGTAAGAGGTTGTGCTGACGTGCATTGCCTTCCCATATGATATTGGGGTACTGGTGGCTCACCGGTGGTCCAACGAGGAAGAACACCCAATAGCATATGCTTCTTGGACTTTGGCTAATGATGAATGAAGACATATGCAGATAGAGAAGGAAGGTTTGGCAGATATCTTTAGTGCAAGAAAGTTCCATTAATACCTTTTGCAGATGTAAGTTTGTAGTAATCATGGACCACAAGCCCCTGCTAAGTCTACCTAAAAAGAAAAGTCCATGCTGTCTACAGCTTCTGGTCGAATTCAGTGGTCGACCCTTATTCTCATTGTGTATAAGTTGGAAAACCGTCCAGGAGGCAAAGTTGCAAATGCAGATGCCTTAAACTGCCTCCTACTGGGTGAAATGGCAGCAGGGACACTATACTGGCTACGTGTCTCCTCTCAGCAAGACAGTTTACTTCAGGGGACGAAGTTTGGTGTTGAAACCATCGAGATGGCCCTGCACGGGTACAAGGTGAGGTTAATGCAAAGTAGAGTCCTGTGACATATAATATTTGGATCGTGAACAAACATATGGATCACATGAATCTGCTACCTTGCAAATCAGGCAGGAGAAAAACATACTGAGCCCCTCAGAACAGCCTGAAAGGCAATCAGAAGCTGTGGGTTTGACCCTTCCGTTCAGCTCGAAGAAACTTCAGAGTCTGAGATGGATGCAGCCTCTACCATTATTACCTGTACAAGAGAAGGAATCTCTCCTGAAACGTTCTGGGTGCGTGAGACTGGCTACAGTCCAGTACACACCACCCATGTTCAGCTCCAAGTTGGAGGAACCAGACCTGGGGCAAAAAATGTCCTAGGTGTGGCTACAAAAAAAAATGGTCCTGCATCCCAGGATCTGGGGAGAAAGAATGTAGTGATTTGAACGAGAGCCAGGTAGATCTCATTAATGATGCAATCTTTGATTGTGGTTATTAACTTGGATTAATCAGGAAGCCCTGGATGACAGATGTAAACAGGAGGTTCAGAGTCCCCTCATTCTGGAGACTGGCTCTGAGCTGTCTGGTGAGAGCCCATGTGAAGTGCAGATGTAGACTAAGGTTGGTTTGGTGATAGGATGCCAGCATCTTTGGAGTTATTTAAATGTTCCCTCAGTTGTGCCTCACTCTGATCTCCCCTTCCTGACTGTGTGCAAAGTTTCTGATCATTTGGTTTCAACAAACCTTCTCTTCATTAGAGCCAAAAAAAGCTGAGATGAGTAATTATAAGCTTTAAAAGTAATCAACACCACTGGACTCTCAGTTCAAGCTTCAGACTGATAACTGTCCCTCAGTAAGCTGAGTCAGCAACATTTAAAATATTAGACCATAAGACCATAAGACATAGGAGTGGAAGTAAGGCCATTCAGCCCATCGAGTCCACTCCGCCATGGCTGATGGGCATTTCAACTCCACTTACCTGCATTCTCCCCGTAGCCCTTAATTCCATGTGACATCAAGAATTTATCAATCTCTGCCTTGAAGACATTTAGCGTCCCAGCCTCCACTGCACTCTGCGGCAATGAATTCCACAGGCCCACCACTCTCTGAGAAAGTTGAAGAAATGTCTCCGCATTTCTGTTCTGAATTTACCTCCTCTAATTCTAAGGCTGTGTCCATGGGTCCTAGTCTCTTCGCCTAACAGAAACAATTTCCTAGCGTCCACCCATTCTAAGCCATGTGTTATCTTGTAAGTTTCTATTAGATCTCCCCTTAATCTTCTAAACTCCAATGAATACAATCTCAGGATCCTCAGCCGTTCATCGTATGTTAGACCTACCATTCCAGGGATCATCCGTGTGAATCTCCGCTGGACACGCTCCAGTGCCAGTATGTCCTTCCTGTGGTGTCTTTATGAATTTACTCACCGTTTAGAAAGTAGTCCATGCTTGTATTCTTTTTTCCAAAGTGCAAGACCTCGCATTTGCTCACATTGAATTCCATCAGCCATTTCCTGGACCACTCTCCCAAACTGTCTATTGAAATACCATGACCATTGTAATATAGTAGGAGAAATTTATATTATGTTGCTTACTCAATGCTAATAGCCACATGAAATATTTGCAGTTCTAACAACACTGTAAAAACATATTTTCCAAATCTCACCTATCCTTCTAATATCTTCAGAATATTAATTCCTAAATCAATGAAACCAACTTTCATTAAAAACAAAGCAATGATCAGTAGGTCTGGGTGTATCTACAGAGAGAGAAATAGAGTTGACCATTTGAGTTGAATATGGCGCTTTGTCAAAAAAGAATGATATTTGGCTTGATATTTGAACTCTCTTCCTGGCTCCACAACGGCTGTCAAGATTTGCTGGGTATTTTCAGCATTTTCTTTATTATTTAAGATTACCAGCATTTGCAGTACTTTATTTTTGTATCAAAACAGTTTTTTACTTCTTATCTTCTCAAATCCTGTTTTATTTCTCTCAATCTCTATTAGATTCTCCCTTTAGCTTCTTTGCCTGTGTAAAGAGGCTGCCTTTTTATTTACAAGCCTTGTTCGTTATTCCTAGTATCATGACCTTTCCTCCATCATAAGGTTAAAGTGGGATGTTGGCTGATGATTGCACAACGTTCAGCATCAATCATGGTTCCTCAGATGCTGAAGCAGTCCATGATCAAATGCAACAAGATCTGGACAATATTCAGATTTGGGCTGACAAGTGGCAAGTAGCATTTGAGCCACAAAATGCCAGGCAGTGATCATCTCAATAAGAGACAATCTAACCCTGCCCCTTGATATCTAGTGGTGCTACCATTACTGAATCAGCCACTGCCAACATCCTGGAGGTTATCACAGACCAAGAACTCAATACTTGCTAAATAAATACAATGGCTATAACAACAGGTCAGAGGCTAGGAGTACAGCAGTAAGTAGTACACCTCCTGACTCTACAAAGTTTGTCCAATGTCTACAAGTTATAAGTTAGGAGAGGAGGAATATTCTTCACTTACCTGGAGCTAGCCAGTGGCGTGTTGCAATTTAAGGAGGTCTACTGCTTGCTAAACATCATGTTAACAGCCAAACTTGCCCCATTAATATTTGGCTTCCTAATGTGTCAAACATGTCAAACAAGCTAAATATTGAGAAAGGAGAAAGTGAAGACTGCAGATGCTATAGATCAGAGTGGAAGAGTGTGGTACTGGAAAAACACAGCAGGTTAGGCAGCATCCAAGGGGCAGGAGAATCAATATTCTGGCATAAGCCCTTCATCAGGGTATAAGCCCTTCCTCAGTACTATACTCTTTGACTCTAGACATCGAGAAATCCAATCTGGAAATCATAAACCATCCCTAGTGAATTCAGCTTGTTGTTTGCTTTGATCGACCTCCATATTGAACTCCATGCATTATCATGGGTAAATCACCAAAAGTAACCTTTACTTTGGCTACTTATTAAGAAATCTCATAGACAATGGGCGGCACAGTGGCTCAGTGGTTAGCACTGCTGCCTCACAGCACCAAGGTTCAATTTCAACCTTGGGTGAATGTGCAAACTCCACAGAGACATTCTCCCCGTGTCTGCGTGGGTTTCCTCCGGATGCTCCGGTTTCCTCCCGCAGTCCAAAGATGTGCGTGTCAGGTAAATTGGTCATGCTAAATTGCCCATAGTGTTAGCTGCATTAGCCCAAAGGAAAATGGGTCTGGGTGGTTTGCTCTTCGGAGGGTTGGTGTGGACTTGTTGGGCCGAAGAGCCTGTTTCCACATTGTAGGGAATCTGATCTAAAACAATCAAGTACTAAAATAATGATTTAAACTTTATGTAGCAACCATAATAACATCCCTCAAGTAAACAAGTTAAGCCTCATAACTTAACCTGGCTATTACCTAGTTACTGGTGGAATTTAACTATGATTCCAGCCCGCAATGTCTGTCTGTAGAAGTGTTCAGGGGTTGATCCTTGTGCAGGGTTGCTCTGTAAAGTTCTGCTGCTGAATTGTTCTGGTGTTGGTTTTCATCCTTCAAGTCTATGACATGATATTATTGATGATGCTTTAGATTCTTACATCCAAATTATTGCAAGTGTGCAGCTTGCCTTCTTATCAGAAGTAGCTTAATTGTTCCTTGTTAAATTTGGTTTTGACTATTTGAACACAATTTTTCTGTGATTAACTCTTCAGTAGGGCAATCAGTTGTCCTTGTGGCGATACAGCAGCTAGTTTTCAAGTAGAAGCCAAAACAGTTTATTCATGTAGCTTCACTTTCTTTTTCTAGACATGAATGATTGCTTTTGATTCCTGCAAACGTGTCATTGTCCCTTAAAGTTTATTCCAGACAGAGGGTTATTACTGATCCCTTTGAGTTTAACAGTTTATCTTCGTTAAAAGCCAAAAGAACTGTTGATGTTGGAAATCAGAAACAAAAATTAAATTGCTGGAAAAACGCAAGGCCTGACAGCATCTGTGGAGAGAAATCAAAGTTAACCTTTCGGGTCCACTGACCCTTCCTCAGGATTGATGGTAGCTATGTTTTATCTTCATTGATTCTTTCAATCCCTGAACAGCTTGTAAAGTTCTGAAGTTTATAATGTCAAAGCATGCTCCATGGGCACTAGTCACATGTGCTTCACACACAAGTACATTGACAAAGGTTGAACATGTTACTGTACAGCTAATTACTACATCAATCTCATCCCTGCAGCATTTGCTGTCAGTTAAATTGGCAAATTCATTGCATGTGCTTCAAGCAAACAGCCATATCACAATGTCCAAGGAGAGTAGTCCGAGTCAAATCTCGGAAGATATCTATCAGTGAGGAGGTTCCAGCGTGGTATGTCAAGGGTAGTATCCGATATCAATCCAGGGTCTTGGAAATTGTCAGGTGTGCCACTTGGGATAGTCACAATACCTTTTCAGTTTGGGGAGACAGTCATGGTCAGCCTGTGTGCCCAGTGCAACTAGTCAGGAAAATCATGGAAACACAGGTGGGGAGCTATAGAGAGGGGTTTGGTCACTTATTGTTTACAGGGCTAGAAAAATGTTGTACACCTGGAAGACTATGCCTAACAGTGACAGGGACCCATGCTTGTTTCCAACCTTGGGTGACTATCTCTGTGGAGTTTGCACATTCTCCCCGTGTCTGCTTGGGTTTCTGTCAGGTGCTCCAGTCTTACAGTCCAAAGGTATGCAAGCAAGGTGGATTGGCTATGCTAAATTCTTTTCTCCAGTTTCTCCAATTTCCTCATTTCCCCTCCCCCCACCTTGTCTCAGTCCCAACTCTCGAACTCAGCACCACTTTCCTAACCTGCAATTTTCTTCCTGACGTCTCCGCCCCCACCCCAATTCTGGCCTATCATTCTCACCTTAACCTCCTTCCACCTATTGAATTTCCAACGCCCCTCCCCCAAGTCCCTCCTCCCTACCTTTTATCTTAGCCTGCTGGGCACACTTTCCTCATTCCTGAAGAAGGGCTCATGCCTGAAACGTCAATTCTCCTGCTCCTTGGATGTTGCCTGACCTGCTGTACTTTTCCAGCAACACATTTTCAGCTCTGATCTGCAGCATCTGCAGTCCTCACTTTCTCCTATGCTAAATTGTCCATATTGTCCAGGGATATGCAGGTTAGGTGGAGTAGCCATGGCAAATGCAGGGTTACAGGGATAGGATAGGGGATTGGGTTTGGGCAGGATGTTCTTCAGAGGGTCTGTGCAGACTTGATGGGCCAAATGGCTTTATTCCACACTATGGGGATTCTATACTCTGCTATGAACTCAGAAAGAACCAAACAAGCGTGTAACAAAAGGCATGGGAGAATTTCTGCTGCTGGCAAAGTGAAACTATGAAGATTCTTTCTATAATACATTGCAGGTCAGAGGCATCAAAGGCACTGTTCAGGAGACTGAGCCACAGACAAGTGCAGACTCTACTCTCCCTTGGGATGTTAAGATTGTTGTGTGTGAATTACCACAAGCTACCTTTAATTTGGTTACTTATTAAGGAATATTTCAAACAATTAAATACTGAAACAATGATTTAAACTTAATTATATGTAGAAACCAAATAAGATCCCTCAAGTAAGTAAGTTAAGCCTCACAATACAACTTGGCTGTTACTCAATTAATGATTTAACTATGATTCCACACAACAATGTCTGTCTTTGGCTTTGATCCTTGTACAGTGTTGTTCTTCTTAGTTTTGCTGCTGACGCGTTCTGGAGTTAAATCCTTAGACAATTTTCTATCCTTAACATTTATTGATGATTCTTTAGATTTTATTCATCCAATATGTTGAAGTACTTCTCTGAAACTATCAAGTCTACAGCTTGCCTTCTTATCAGAAGTAGCTTCCCCTGTTCTTTGTTACATAGAACATAGAACATAGAAGAATACAGCGCAGTACAGGCCCTTCGGCCCTCGATGTTGCGCCGATCCAAACCCACCTAACCTACACTAGCCCATTATCCTCCATATGTCTATCCAATGCCCGCTTAAATGCCCATAATGAGGGAGAGTCCACCACTGCTACTGGCAGGGCATTCCATGAACTCACGACTCGCTGAGTAAAGAAGGAGTTACATTTGACATTGTCTGTTTGAAGAGAGAGCTTTTCTGTGATTAACTCTTTTTAAATTTTTCTGCAGGGAAATCATTTGTCTTTGTGGCATAAGACAACTATTTCTCAAGCAGATGGCCAGCAGACATAACAAAGACCATCACACTGAAGAATGTGACTGAAGCAGCCCAACAAGGTTGAAGAGTCCCACAGAAGTGCTTCACAGATCAACTCCTATGAGGAAATGACACATGATGCACCATCGGGGCACTGTGAGTGGACCTGAAGCACTATTTTCCTGGTAATTATCACTGTGGCCATTTCTTACTCAAGCCAGACTGGAAAAAGTCCAGTCAGATTAACCCAACAAAACCCAGGGAATAATGATAAATTGTTCACCTCACCAGTACAAGCAATGTATGATGTTCGGCTATAAAACAGTTCCCCAAAGAAAAGGAACAGACAACAGTCATCTTCTCTCCTAACAGAAAAACACACAGACAGTACCTATTCCTCAGAAGCAGCAAGACCACTATTGGCAATTGAAGCTTTGCCACAAGACACTTTGTGGAGAGGAGAGGAACACAAATTAATGAATAGAAGGAAATATACTGAGCACAAGTTAATTATAAAAGAATATAAAGATTCATGGACAGAACGAATACTCGGTGGGAGGTATAGTACAATGGAAGTGGTTATCAATAGGATAGTTGATGACATCACCAGCAGTGACATTGGTCATGTAATAGGCAGTGTGTGAAAAATCTTATTGTCAGATATCATGCAGGTATTTCTTCCTACTATGTATATCTTGGATGTAGTTCAATAAACTCCTCTGGTTACAAATACCTGCTTTGTGAGCATATGTACAACATCTCTCAGTCAGAGGGTTGTATGATCAAGTCTCATTCAAGGGATCTAAGCACAAGAATCTGGGCTAATACTCCAATACCGTACTGAGAAAGTGTTATATTATCAGTAGTGCTATTTTTTGAATGAAACATTAAGATCTGCTTTTTCTGCTGAGGCACATCCAGAATCCGGGTGAACATTCCTTCAAATAAAAGTGTGGTAACTGAGGAGTTGGCACTGCTGCCTCACAGCACCAGGGACCTGAGTTTGATACCAGCATTGGGCGACTGTCTGTGTGGAGTTTGCACATTCTCCCGTGGCTGCGTGGGTTTCCTCCAAGTGCTCCGGATTCCTCCCACAATCCAAACATGTGTAGGTTAGGTGAACTGGCCATGCTAAATTTCCCATAATGTTCAGGGATGTGTAAGTTAGATGCCTCAATCAGGGGTATATGTAGAGTAATGGGCAATGGGTTTAGGTGGGGTACTCTTCCGAGGGTCGGTGTGGACCTGTTGGGCTGGACGGTCTGGTTCCACACTGTAGGGATTCTAATTTTAATTCTAATTCTAAAAAAAACTTGTGGGTTCTTGATAGTAGCAAAATGGCTGCTGCGATTATCTACATAACATTGATTACATAACATAACAAAAGATAGTTTCTTACGATCATAGGAAGCTAGACACAAGAGTAGGTCATTCAGCCCCTCAAGCCTGTTCTGACATTCAATGAGAAGATCATGGCTAATCTGGTCTTTCAGAGACTAGTCATGGCCCACATCAACTCTAGTCTCCCAAAGTGTCTCGTTCCTCTACAATTTGCCCATTGAGGTAATAGGTCCACAGTGGGTGCCATTTCCTTAGCCCTGCTCTCATTCCTGGAACATCTGGGAAACAAGGACATCTATGCCAGACACCTGTTCATCACCTACAGTTCTGCCTTCAATACCATTTGCCCCTTCAGACTGATCTCAAATCTCTAAGACCTGGGTCTCAGCTCTGCCCACTGCAACTGGTTCCTCAGCTTTCTGACTCACAGACCGCAATCAGTGAATATAGACAACTGCACCTCCTCCACGATGACACTCAACACTGGAGCATCTCAAGGATGTGTACCTAGACCCCTACTGTGATCCCTGTACACCCACAACTGTGTTGTCAAATTCTGAACGACTGCCATCTGCAAGTTTGCTGATGAGATCACCGTTTGTAGAATGGATATGAAACAATGACAAGGCAGAATGCAGAAAGGAGATAGAGGGCTTGGTGTCATGGTGCAATAAGAACAACCTCTCTCTCAATGTCGGCAAAACTAAAGAACTGAAGGTAGAATTGACTTCAGAAAGAAGGTAGGAGAACATACCCTCATCTACATCAACAGAGCAGAGGTTGAGAGAGTGGAGAGCACCAAGTTCCTAGGTATGACAACTTGTCCTGAACTTCAACCATAGTTATAATGATCGAGAAGGCCCAATGCTGTTTCTTTCCTCAGGCAGTTTAGGAAATTTGGTATGTCCACAAGGCTCCTCACCAACTTTTACAGATGCACCATTGAAAGCATACTGTCCAGGTGCATAACAGCCTGGTAAAGCAACTGATCTGCCCAGGACTACAAAGAACTGCAGAAGGGTGTGCGCACAGCCCAGACCCTCACAGAAGCCAACTTTCCATCGATGGACTTAATTTATTCAGTTGTAGTTTTCTTTTCACCCTATGATCTGTAGGTCCTTGTTTACTATGATCTGCCTGTACTGCTCATAAGCAAAACGTTTACTATACTTAGGTACATGTGACAAATCAAAGCTTAATTCTATATTCCTGTCTTTGACCAAAATTTTTCTATCTCAGATTTAAAATGAACAACTGATTCTGCATTCACTGCTGTTTGTGGGAGAGAGTTCCAAACCTCTACTACCCTTCATGTGTAAACATTCTTCCCAATGTCTCTCAATAAAGGGTCTGGCCATAATTTTTAGACCATGTGTTATGACATGGCGGTGAAACCTTCTGTTAACTAGACCAAACACCCAGAAAAACTGACCTCATCTCGTAATCTGTTAAAATATGAGTGACAGAGAATTCCCAAATTCCACTATTTAAAGAAAATAATATCAATTTATTATTTAACACTAAAATTAAATAAAAACTATTCACAACTCTAAGTCCCCCTTTCTCTTAATTGCTTTATACCTGCCTCCAACTCTATAATGATATGTTGTTCCAGTACAACACCTATTAAAATTACATCAACTTAATTTCAAAACCATACAGCGGCTGTCGTCTTAGGTGTCTTTCTTCTTCCAACTGCTGAATTCCCTGGGTCATCTTCTTTATTTTTACTGCAAGTATGTTTCTTATGACAAGGTACCTTTGATAGAGAGTGTTTCCTAATTTCTTGGGTCTCTCTCAATGACAGTTGCTCCCTCTACAATTTTAAAAATTCGCATTTTTATATCCCCAATATAGGATGGTCTCATTGGATTGATGTTGGCAAAACAATAAATTCAAACTTGATTGAATTTTACTATCCAGCGGCATAATTTAAATTGATTTGAATTAAATTTGAATTGATGTCAAATAGCAACCAACTCATACATTCTTTTCATAGCCAAATGTTACGTACTTTCAATTTTCCAGTACACTCTGGACTGCCATCTGTCATGTCACACATCAGTTCTCAGTTCAGAATAACATTTACTCTTTCTTAAAGATACATGGTTTCAACTTCATAACAGCTGCCTCCCATTAAGAAAAAAATGAACCATCATTATGAAAAGATCGGTTCTTATATTTCCTAATTCTTAATCCCATTACAATGAAATACATAGGTCATTTAACTACATTATACTTTCATATTATTTTTTGCACAAAACATTGAAATCTGCCCAATCTTATCTATACTTTTCCTGTTAAGTCCTTGATAACACATCTGCTATCACATTTTTATGACCCACAACATGTACAACTTGTAAACAAAAAGTCTGTGACATAAGACTCCAACAAATTAATCCCATATTTTTGTCTTTAAATCTTTCCAAGAATGTAAGAGGATTGTGGTTAGTGTACACAACTGTTTCCAACATATTGTTCATCACATAAACACTATTGTGCAGGTTAGGTGAATTGGCTATGCTAAATTGCCCATAGTGTTAGGTGCCAGGATAAATGTAGGGGAGTGGGTCTGGGTGGGTTGCTCTTCGGTGGGTCGGTGTGGACTTGTTGGCCCGAAGTGAAATCTAATCTAATTTGAAACACTTGAAGCTTTTCACCCTCCTGGGTATCTTTTTTTCACTTGTAGTTAATTATTACCAGTGTGCTCTTCTCTTTGTTTTGTTGTGTAGAATCTCCCCTTTTCCCAATTTCTATCTCTCAAGGATGAAAATACTTGCCGGAAGTTAAATTTTGCCTTATGCACCAATATATATTCATCTGCCATCTCTTCCACTCTTCTCACTTCTTGAACTTCTGTTCATCCACATGAATTCTTACCATCTCTGGAAGTGAGTTTTTAAACTCCTCCAGCAGAATAATCTCCCCGAGGTTCTTATAGGTCTTATCTATTTTTCTCAGACTGGATTTGTCCAAACCTGTCCAAGTCCTAGACAAGTCCCCAAACTGTTACGACACAGCGGTGAACCCTTCTGTTAATTAAACCAAACACCCAGAAAAGCTCACCTCGCCTGTGACAGAGAACTCCCAAAATCTTAGAAGGACTGTTGCTCAAAAGATGTTGGATCTCAAGGCATACAGATTAGGTGGATTGTCCATTTATAAATTGTCCATGGTGTTTAGGAATGTGCAGACTAGGTGGATTAGCCGTGAGAAATGCAATGTTACAGTGATATAGTAGAGGGGGGTTGGGCCTGGTTTGATTGCTCTTCAGAGGCTTCATATTACTTGATGAGTCACATCGCCAGCTTCCACACTATAGGGATTCCATGGTTTTATGACATACGAGTGGCATAAGATGAATTGCTCCTTCAGAGAACTGGCGCATGCATGATGCACTGAATGACTTCCTTGATTCTGAATTATAGGAAATGTGAGGAAAATACACTTGCACAAGAATGGGAAAAAAAAACTATGCTGTTGACACAAAGGAGTCTTGGTTGGCCGAGACCCAGGTGATCAGTAGCATGAATGCAGTACCACACTCATTATCTCCATATGCAAATAGCTTTAGTGACCTAACCAGGTCAGGAAGGGTGGGTGCAACTTGCTAAGCTTCTCCATTCCGTCATTCTCCACATTCATTTACCTTTCTTTGCACTTTCTTTCATGCATTCATGAATTGCCAAACACACGCATCTTTGAGCAATTTCATGCCTCTCCCTGATAGTCACTCTCATCAAATGCGCTCTCATCAGTTAAACACATGTTGTTGTTGTCTTAAATCATTTCTCTTCATCATTTCAGGAGGAGTGAGCATGGAGTATGAAGCAGGGCATGACCATAGGAAGAGGCACTAGAAATCAGTGGTGTTTTGACATCCCTGTTAATCAGAGATAGTGAATCAGGGATCTCCGGGCTATGTGGTGACACAATTCACTATCAGAGATCCACAGAAATCAATGCTAAAGCAGCAAGCTCCCTATTGTAGTACCATCGAAGAAGGGCAGGTATGCTGAGGCCAGAGAAATTTATCCTAGCAATTATAGTAATGAACGGTAATGCAACACAACAATGCCACTGGAAGGTCACCTCAATGCTGCTTGTGGCCCGTTGCGTGCAGAGGGAGGTGTTCCAATGCCAGTCACATGTTGGATGGGTGATAAAATATCTATCAATAGGTCAGTAAATTTGGCTTAACTGACTGCTGCTTCAGAGAGCTGATGAACTGCTGCTATATGCTAAGAGGAATGAAAATAATCTAGAATGTTCCACTCTCCTCCTGGTTTTATATGCTCTTGTAATGTCCTCTGGCAGTGGGATACATGAGGTTTCCTTCCTAAAGCTTTGTGCTGCCATTTTACCAGCCCTCTTGACTTCTAGCCAATGTATAAAGAGCTGGTATAATTCTGATTAATACATTACAGCATTTTAAGCTAGTTATTTATACTTCAGTTAAAAATCACACAACACCAGGTTATAGTCCAACAAGTTTATATGGAAGCACTAGCTTTTAGGGCTCTGCTCCTTCATCAGGTGGTTGTGAAGGAGCAGAGCTCTGAAAGCTAGAGCTTCCAATAAACCTGTTGGACTATAACCTGGTATTGTGCGATTTTTAACTTTGTACACCACAGTCCAACATCGACATTTCCGAACCCTTCATAACTTACACCTTTTATTTTTGTCAGAGCAGTATTTGGTGATGTGATGAATGATAATTCCTCAAAGGAGCTTATTCCTGCTGAGGGTGCATTGTCATTGAACCATGATCACCATACACTATTCTAAAACTTGCCCTTCAGCAGAGCTAATAAATTGATAGCTTGGTTTTCACCAGGTGACTTTCATGCAAAAGAGACCATAGCAGCATATAGTGGCAGGGACAACAATGAAGAGTCTGTGTCAGAGACCTCTCCAAGTTCTGCTTAACTGGATATAAATATTGCAATCGCTGATGTATTAATTGAGTAGCAAGTGAGACTATGTGACATAATGACACAAACATAATTTTCAGAAAGATGGAGAGCTTACTTCTTGCAGAAATGGATTAATATCTCGGGTGCAAGATGGAGCAGCCAACTCAGTGGAACAACAAACAAGTGTGTACACAGGCATTGACATCTGCAAACCAAAACAAACTTTAGACATAGAAATGGCTTCTGCCATAAATATGAAGACAGATATCCTCAAATTGGCCTTAGAACAGACCTGCATCAAAATGCACTCTGGCCAATAGACAACTGTGATTTGTGGCTGGAATGCTGGTGAAAGGAGTTATGGAAGTGGGCAGACAGCTGAGGAACTGCCAATTCCTATCCAGTGCCCTCAATCCCCAATCCTGTCAAACACCCATCATCCACACAACCACAGGATAGTCAGTATTCCAAGAGTTGCCTCCCACCTCTACGGTCAAGTCAGACATGGTAAATGCAAGCAGAGCAATCCTTATATGTATTACACAGATTCTAAAGCTCAGAATGTTAAACATGAGTATTCCAATGGAATGAGTGAGGATGATTGCTTCTACTAAAGCTACAGGAGTTGTATTATGGAGGAACAGTAGGGAAGGGAAGAGTAAATCTTTTGGCTAGATGGTATTCATTGGAGAGTTGTTGGGCTGCATTGGTTGAATTTCTAATGGGTATCGTCAGACAAGTTTGAAGTGTATAATCCTAGTGTCTCAGTAACTATATCTTAAGTCTGCTTAGTAGATCCAAAAGCAACAAAAGAATAGACTGTACCTGTGCAGAGCTACAGAGCAATTCCCAAAATCTTGACTTCACCAAAATGAATACATTTTCATTATTCTATAATTGCAGCCCATCAATGGGGTGTAAATCCTCGCCATTCATGAATGTGATCGATCTGGAAGAGCCCAGATTGCAAAGACAGTGCAGTTGGTTACTCACAGCCCCTTAGGAAGTCAGACAGATGATCAAATCTCGTGCCCACTAGCATTCTTCTAAATTTTTTCCTGGCTGTGTGGGACTCCAAGGCCTGTGCTTCTAGAACTGAAAGTCAATGCCATAATCAGCATGCCAACACCAATTGCCATGTGCAGAACATGAGAGTGGCTGTGTGTTCATGCAGGCTAGAATGAACAATTGGTACAAACTTCTTTTACCTGGAATCATTGCTGAATTCATATAATTATCTACCCTTGCAATGAAATTGTAATTATTTGTCTTCTGCATTTGTGAGCCATTGCTTACAATGTCAGTCCAAGGATATCACTACAGGAGTTCCTCATGGTTATGTCCTAGGCCCAAGTATCTTTAGCTGCTTCATCGATGATCTTGTCTCCAATACAGATTAGCAGTGGTGATGTTCACTGAAAATTGCACAATGTTAAATATTGGCAGCCTGCTACTAATGATGTGGTTGTGCAGTTTCCGACAGGAATTAGGAAAAACTGAATATTAGTTAAATGCAGAAAGACTACGGAAACTCCAGTATAGAGGAATTTAGGAGTCCTTGTGCATGTATCACAAAAATCTAGTATCCAGGTTTAGTAGGTAATAGGGGAGGAAACTAGAATGTATTAGGCCCAGACCAAACCCCCTCAAACCATATGAAGGAAATAGCCTGGACCTTAATTTTTACCTTATTTAAAGGCGAATATAAGATGCTTCATTCCAGGTATGGTTTGAATGGTCAAACTAAAAGGCTTGAAGCAAGCGCACTTTACTCTTACACCACATTTAAACTAAAAACACAGAAAGAAGAATTGGCATAACTGTAAATCTATCAAAATACTTAACAAAATAATATATTGTTTAACTACTACTTATCAATTGTTCCAATATAACAGCATCCCATAAACCAACCCTTGGCAGAGGCAAATTCAGCGAAACAGATTTCCCTCACTTGCTATCTCCTTCAGTCCAGGAGAAGGAACAACAACAGAATGAATCCGGTAGCAGAGAGAGAGCTCAAGCTTTTTGCAGCAGCAAAGATAGAGAGAGCTATATCTACCAGCTTCAATTCCAAAAGCTATAATTTCAACAACTGAAAGCAAAAACCAGAACTCTGACTCTGTGTGAACCTGACTCCACCCACTTATGCTTCTTTTGTCTTATTTTTTAAAAACCCAAAGCTATTTACTTTGCTTTCCAGGGAGTAGACCAGGTTTACCACACCTCTCTTTGAGAGCAGCAGGACAGAAAAATCCCTCTTAAATACATATATCAACAAAAATGTTAGCTTTTATTTCAAAGGGAATGGAATATAAAATAGGGAGGCTTTGCTAAAGCTATACAAGGAACTAGTCAGACTGTAGCCCCTTATCTAAGGAAAGATGTACAAGCCTTGGGGTATTTAAGAGAAGGCTCATTAGGCTGATACCAAGTGGACTGTCTTATGAGAGAATTGATTAGTTTGGGCTTATATTCATTGAAATTTAGAAGAATGAGAATTGACCTTATTGAAATATGTAAGATTCTTAGGGGACTTGAAAGGGTAGATGTGGAGTAGCTTGTTTCCCCTTGTGGGATAGTGTTCAACCAGAGACCATAATCTAAGAATAAGGGGTCACATGTAAGAAGGAATTTCTTCTCTCAGTGTTGTCAATCTGTGGAATTCCTTACTACAGAGGTCTGTTGAAGTTGGTCTTTATATTCAAGGCTGAGATAACAGATTTTTAATCAGTCAGGGGATCAAGGGTTAAGGGATAATAGCAGGAAAGTGGAATTGAGTGTTATCAGTCATGGTCTCATTGAATGATAGAACAGACCAAATGGGCTGAATGACCTACTTCTGCTCCTATGTCTTTTGGTCTATTAGATATTGATGCAGTTTACGCTTGTAAGCAGCAACACTTGAGCAATATTCCGGCTTGAACTAATAAGTGGCAATTATCATACATCTTGCAATGACCATCTCCAACAAGAGAGAATTGAATCATTTGTTGTGGACATTATATGAATTACCATCACTAAATTCTTCATTACCAACATCCTGGTGCTTACCATTGATCAGGAACTGTCCTATAAATACCATGGCTACAAAAGCAAGTTATAAGAGATAATTTAAAATCACAGAATTGTTACAGCACTCAAGAAGATCATTTGGCTCACTACATCTGGGTTGCCACTCCATAGGAGCAATTTACCTCGTGTCACTAGCCTGTTTTCTCACATAGTCTGCACTTTCTTACTTCTCCATTAAAAATTCAATTTCCTTTCAAATGATATAATGCTTCACTGCTCTCTCAGGCAGCTCAGTCCAGAAGCTAACCACTCACTATGTAGAAAGGTTTATTCCCATGTCAACATTGTTTCTTTTGCCAATAACCTTAAATCTGTGTTATTTTGTTCTTGATCCTTTCTCCAATGGGAACAGTTGTTTTCCTATCTAATCTGTCCACACTCCTCATTAAATGTCTATAAATTTTGAAGGAACAGAGTCTCAGGTTCTCCAATCTATCTATGTAATTGAAGCTCCTCTTTCCTGCATGGTACCAATCTCATAAATCTTTTCTGCACTCTCTCTAATGCCTTATATCCTTCCTATTGAGTGCAATACTCTAGTTAGAACTAAACCAGTATTCTCTATCAGCTTAACATAACTTGATTGCTTTTATACTCAATGTCACTATTAATAAAACCAAAGGTTCTACATTGTTTATTAACCACCTTTTCTGCAATCTTTAAATATGTATAAATCCTCTTCAGTTTGTGGTTTGTGGCTCAGTGGTCAGCACTGTTGCCTCACAACACCAGTGATTGGGGTTCAATTCCAGCCTTGGGTGACTGTCTCTGTGGAGTTTGCATGTTCTCCGTTTGTCTGCATGCGTTTCCTCCCACAGTCTAAAGTTGTGCAGGTTAGGTGAATTGGCCATGCTATATCCCATAGTGTTCAGGGATATGTCGGGTAGGTGCATTAGTCAGGGGAAATGTCAGGGAAGTGGATCTGGGTGGGATACTCTTTGGTGGGTCAGGTGGACTTGTTGGGCCAAAGGGCCTGTTTCCACACTGTAGGGATTATATTCTTTGTGCTGTTTATTTTATATTGAGTTTCCAATTTTTTTCGATCAAAATGAATTGATTCACATTTGTCTGCATTAAGTTTCAGCTGCCACTTCTGTGCTATATGACTCTATGACTCTATGACCTATCCATCCATTGAACCAGCCTGACTATGTCCTCTTGAGCCTCTATGCTATCCTCAACATAGTTTGCAATTTTACCAAGTTTGGAATTATTTGGAGATTTTAAAAATGTGCCCTGTACACCAAGGTGTAGATCATCATAATACATGAGGAGGAACATGGTTGATAAGTCCAATTCCCGGGTCTCTTTCTCCAGTCCAAAAATAAACATGCATTTACCCCAGCTTTCTGTTTTTTTATCATTCTGCCAAGTTTGTATCCATATTGCTGTGGTCCCTCATTCCATGAATGGTAACGTTTCCCAAATGTCTGTTGTGCGGCACTTTGTGAAATATTTTCTGCAAACACATGTACATCAACAGCATTACCCTTTCAATCTTCTCTGTTACCTCATTTAAAGTCTCCAGCAAGTTAGTTAAATACAATCCTCAAATAATCTAAGTTACTATTAATTGTGGCTTAAATGGTCCTTTCTAAAATTTTCCACTGTGTGAAACTAAACTGACTGAACTATAATTGCTGGGCTTAGCTTTATGCCTGTTTGTAGCTACAGTGTAATATTTGCAATTATCACTTCTCTGGCACCTACACATGCTTACGGAAGATCACAGAATTATGCCAGTGCCTCCTCTCAACCAACATTTCCTTCAGTATCCTTGGATGCATTTCATTTATCATGGTGCGATATCAACTGTAGGTAGAAACAGTCTATCAATACTGCCTCCTTACCAATTTTAAATTTTTCAAGTGTCTGAATTTCTGTAGTATGTAACACCCCTCTTGTCTCCCAAAGTTTGCCCAGAAAGGCACAATTCAGGATTGCAATGGATTACTTTCCACTTGCCTGATTGGCTTCAACTCCAATAAAACCCATGAAGTTTAATGCCATCAGAATAATAAAGCCAAATTAATCAAACGTTAACACGTCAACATAGACATGCACTCACTCCATTGCAAAAGTACAGTTGCATCAGTGTGTACAATATGAACTATTCATTCCAGCAATTCATCAAATCCATTTTAACAGCATTGTCCAAACTCCTGATCTCGACCACATAGAAAAAATAGGGCAACAAATGCATGGGAGCATCACCCTCTAAGTTACACATCATCATGACCTGGAACTACATTGTCGTTCTGTCACTGTTCCTGGATGAAAATCCTGAAACCCCATTCCTAAAAGCACAGTGGGTATACCTACACCAGGCAATTGCAGCGGTTGAAAAAGTTGACTGCCCAACTGAGTCTCAAGGGAAATTGGTCTTGACAACAATGCTCACTTCCCACAAAGGATGAAAAAATTACATGACTCCAGCAGAACCCTTAAGAAATCCAGAGGCTAAAATGTTGAGGGAGATGATGACTTTGACTTTGTCAATCATATGGTCATTAGCTTCAGCATGTACCCTGTCTTTTTCCAGCAGGCAGCAGATAACTGCCATAACTTCATGCATAAATCAGAATATCCTGAAGAATTGCTGTCTGACACTACTGGGGAAGTCTGTAGATCCAATTGTGCAGGTGGTGCTCCTAGGAAGATGAACCCCTCTGCTGCTCACCTCTACTGTCGAGTGACTGGACTCTCATCAGCACAGCTGTTGCCAGTGAAGATCACACTGTCCCAGATCTGAGATCTAATTTAGGAAAAAGTGGCACTCACCCTGTTGTGAGTCAGAAAATCTCTCAGCCGAAGCATCACGAACAAATCCTTTCCCGCTCAGCCTGAAAGCAGCTGTAAATACTGAGTATTTGTTTACAATAATTCCACGAACTGAGAGACCTAGAAGTTCTTTGGAAGTTGCATCACAGGTAGACAGGGTGGTTAAGAAGGCTTCTCTTCAATACTAAGGCCATTAGGTACAGGAGTGTTGTTTCATGTTGAAGCTGTACAGGACGTTGGTGAGGACACTTTCAAAGTATTGTGTACACTTCTGGTCACCCTGCTATAGGAAGGAAATTATTAAATTGGAGATGGTTCAAAAAGAATTACCAGGAGGTTGCTGGGACTAGAAGGTTTAAATTATCAGGAGAGGCTGGAACTTCTTTCTCTGGAGCTTAGGAGGTTGAGGGGTGACCTTATAGAGGTTTATAAATCATGAGGGGCATAGATAATATCAATAGCAAAGCTCTTTTCTTTAGGGTGGGGGAGTTTAAAATGGAAGAAGAAAGATTTAAAAGAGACCTGAGAAGCATCCTTTTCACAGAGAGTAGTTTGTAAGTGGAATGAACTGCCAGAGGAAAAGGTAGATGAAGGGATAGGTTAAAAACAAATTTGGACAGATATATGAATAGGAAAGGTTAAGAGAGATATGGGTCAAACTCAATTTAGTGGGACTAGTTTAGTTCAGGAAACTTAATCGGCATGGATTAGTTGAACCGAAGGGTACGTTTCCATGCTGTTAATTCTATGACTCGGTAACTTGAAGTTACCACTTGTTGGAGCTATTACTGATTTTTCACTATTTTTTGTTTTATTCTGTTGTGGTTCTGTTTGCCGAGCTGGGAATTTGTGTTGCAGATGTTTCGTCCCCTGTCGAGGTGACATCCTCAGTGCTTGGGAGCCTCCTGTGAAGCGCTTCTGTGATCTTTCCCCCGGCATTTGTAGTGGTTTGAATCTGCCGCTTCCGGTTGTCAGTTCCAGCTGTCCGTTGCAGTGGTCGGTATATTGGGTCCAGGGCGATGTGCTTATTGATTGAATCTGTGGATGAGTGCCATGCCTCTAGGAATTCCCTGGCTGTTCTCTGTTTGGCTTGTCCTATAATAGTAGTGTTGTCCCAGTCGAATTCATGTTGCTTGTCATGGCATGGCACTCATCCACAGATTCAATCAATAAGCACATCGACCTGGACCCAATATACCGACCACTGCAACGGACAGCTGGAACTGACAACCGGAAGCGGCAGATTCAAACCACTACAAATGCCGGGGGAAAGATCACAGAAGCGCTTCACAGGAGGCTCCCAAGCACTGAGGATGTCACCTAAACAGGGGACGAAACATCTGCAACACAAATTCCCAGCTCGGCAAACAGAACCACAACAATGAGCACCCGAGCTACAAATCTTCACACAAACTTTGTTTTATTCTTTTGTCAATTTAGGCTTGGAGTTATGAACTGGGAACTTTTATTGGTATTTGGACAGTGGGTAACAAATTTTATGAAAAGGAAAACAGACCAAACAAATTTTTGCTTATTTGTGAGGCCAGCCTGGAAATTATTTGCTGGTTGGTTCTTGGTCAAAAGGTTCTGCAAGTGCTTCGTCACTGGGGAAGAGCCTTCTGTTTAAGCAGATAGTAGAAGTTGGCTATTAATGAGGTCTGTACCTGAGAATTCATTCAAACAAATCTGGAAAAGACCTTATGGAAGATGGTGCATAGTAACTAGGACCGTGTGGAGGAGACAGTCTGCCAGGCAGTAGTCAGAGTTTGAATTGGCTTTAGCATTGAGTTTTCTGTAAGAAGCAATCTGGCTATTGATGCGACAACATGGATACTTTGAAGCTCCCTGCCTAATTACCCATTAGCAGCTCTTGGATACTGAGATATTAGGAAACTAAGTTATAAGTATAGCATTATTGCCTTTATCTGAGAGAATTGTAAAAGTGACTGATTGACACTTTCAGAACATCAACCAAGAACCTATCATCTGCATCTGTGGAACAACACATCCTGAAATCTGGACAGTTTAGTTTTTTTTTCTTTTATTTATCCCTGTTTGTTTGTCTGTGTTTTGTGTAAATTCAGTGAGAAAAAGGCTTTTGGGATCAAATCATTGACTAGATTACTCTGCTAAAGTTTCTGTGTTATCAATAAATTGCTAAGCCTTTTGTTTAAGATACAATCGAGTGCCTGGAATTGACTGTTCACAATGTCTGGGATTAGTTATTCAAAAGTATGGTTAGGAACTGTTTGGGTTAATTTTGAGGGTCTTTGAAGATTTTAATATCACTGTATTGCAAATACAGAATTAGAAAGGCTGTCTGTCTCTGTGTCATAAGATGATCAGAGGAATAGATAGAGTAGACAGTCAGAAACTTTTTCCCCGGGTACAACAGAGTGTTACAAGGGGACATAAATTTAAGGTGAAGGGTGGAAGGTATAGGGGAGATGTCAGGGGTGGGTTCTTTACCCAGAGAGTGGTGGGGGCATGGAATGCGCTGCCTGTGGGAGTGGTAGAGTCAGAATCTTTGGTGACCTTTAAGCGGCAATTGGATAGGTACATGGATGGGTGCTTAAGCTAGGACAAATGTTCGGCACAACATCGTGGGCCGAAGGGCCTGTTCTGTGCTGTATTGTTCTATGTTCTATGTTCAGCTGCTCTTGTTTTTTTTTTCACCTTGTATCAGGAAGCCTGGGAAACCCATGAAAGTTCCATTAAATTTGAAAACAATACTGAAATATCCTTTCAATCGAGCAATTAGCTTATGCTAATAAATGATCTGTCTCTCCATATGAGTTTATTTACTTAAGTTATGATTTGGAGATGCTGGTTTTGGACTGGGGTGTACAAAGTTAAAAATCACACAACACCAGGTTGTAGTCCAACAGGTTTATTTGGAAGCACACTAGCTTTTGGAGCGACGCTCCTTCATCAGGTGATAGTCACTATCACCTGATGAAGGAGCATCGCTCCGAAAGCTAGTGTGCTTCAAATTAATCTTGTTGGACTATAACCTGGTGTTGTGTGATTTTTAACTTTATACTTAAGTTACGTGAAGAAGTTGATGAGTTGGCACCAATAAGCTTGAATTTGTCATATCTTCCCCTTTCCTGCATCCAAATCCATGCATTCCTTACAGTTAAAATGCTTCCTCATGAGTCCTTATACACTTTCCCCAGACTGATGTATCAGATTGCAATGTAATTATATTAATTAACCAAACTTCAAATATTTGAATCTCAGAATACTGTTTCAAAAGTTTTGAAAGACTAGAATATTAAACCAACAATGGGCTAAAGGTACTATGATGGTGTTTACATAGCAGTAATTTAAATTATGAAACAAGTGGAACAGGATCCAATGGAAACATTTTTATTATCGTAGTGAAAAAGTTTAAACATTTTTGCAAAGACCTTTACATACGTAGAGATATCTGATAATTTTATGTATACTATTTACATGAAATGTCACACAAAATGTACAATGCTTAGTGATATCACTTCAAATATGACTCATGGCAACAACTTTGAGTCCCTTCCATCATTTCCTATTGAAATTACATGACACAGATTTTCATTTCAATATTGTGTAATTATTGGTAATAGATAGGGAGGGAGCGGGGGACAGTTTTACTGCAACTCACTGGGTGAGAACTTAACTAGATCAAGTGGAATGCTGATTTTAAACCTTGTCCAATATTATACATTGACCTCAATGGGTAAACTTAGCCAGGTTGTTTTAAGCAGTCTCATCAGATTCCAAACTGACAGAATAGGTTGAAAATGCCCCTATTTGGGCAGAGTGTAAAATCAGGTTTTCACCTGATCCTGTTAGTTTCTTATTCAGAAAATTAGGTTACAATTGTCCCAGGGAGTTTCAAAGATTCCAAATAATAGTACATTACAATGCCATTTTATACCATAAGACTTCACTAATTGAAGATCAACATGTAAGAACTTTGCAACATGACAAAAGCTTTTTTTGACTGTATTAGTGCTTTAATCGAACACTACCATAGAAAGAGTAGCTTTTGCCCATATTACACATAAGATTCTTTAGCATGCTGAATCTGTTCAGAGTCCTCAAGGCTTTGACTGAAATGTCTGCATAACTGTTCATGATTGCTTCTTCTTATGCATTCAGACATCGCTCTCCCCCTATATTGTTGTGCCTTTTCAAATCCTGTAGGGTGCATATCGTTTTCAAAATTGTTGTGTGACTCTTTACACTGATCAGCAGGTTTAGGTTGTCCCTGCTTAGCACAAGAATCAAAATGGTTTGTGCAATGATCTTGCCACAAAGAATAGAGTAGATCCTCTGTTAAAGAACAAGGTCTAGTTTTCTGCCCAGCAATAATTGGACAATAGAGTTTTTTTACTTCTTCCAATTGAGACAATCTTCTCATGTTTTTCACAGTCATTCCTTTCCTTGTAACATCAGGGGGAATTGGATTATTTTCTTCAACAGCTTGTTGATATGGAGGTGGGTTACAAAGTCTTTTGCTATCGACTTGCTGAAAAACCTCATCAATAGAAATTGTGCGTGCCCTGTACCTGACAGCATTGCTCTGATTGACTTGGTCTTCGTGCACTGTCTCACAAGTGGGAACTTTTTCTTTCCAGCTATTTTCCTTGCAGGATTTCTGGTTTGTGTTAAATGTCCTTGCAGGGTCCCAGCTTTGAGTTTTTCTCAGCAGTTTCTTGACTTTTTCTTTCATAGGTTTTGCATTATTATCAGGGACCTGAATAGAATTTGCTTGAGGTTTTTCTGGACACTCTGAAAAGGAGGAATTCTCCTCACTGCAATAAGTCGGGGAGACAAGTGGCGAATTGATAAAAACAGAGTTTTCTGATATGTTTGAATATGAACTAGCCAAAGAGGAAATGGAAGAGGCCTTGGAGGAGGAGGCTATAGAAAGCTCAGAATGTGAACTGGCATTAAGGTTGCCTGCCATGCTGCCGCTAAACTTTGTGAAACTTTCCGCAGATACCTGTTTTGCCATTTGTTGCCTATTAAAATGCAGGCCATCAGATGAGATTGAGCAATCATCATGACTTCTTGCTAATAATTCCTGCTGGTTGATCATTTTTGAGCTGGAGTTGAAACCTATTATTGGTAATGAGCAGCGTCTGTTTATCCTTACAGTATAATGTTCAATTGTGAGTGCAGGCGGGGGTGTGGCCTCAGCTCTCAAGGGTACTCCATAAGTAGCATCCATTGATTCAGTGCTACAAGAAGTTGGAGTGCAGTCTCCAGCATCAATGTCCATTTTACCATTCTGTTTTCTGTCCATTCTCAGCTCTCCATTGCTCCTCAATAGTTGGTAACAGCTTGAGTTTGCACGTCGTCTTTTCTCATTCCACCCATCTTTCCAGTCATCCTGGTCAGTGCTATCATAAGCAGAGTCATTTTGCTGAGAAGATAACATGTCTGTGAATAAAATGACAAACACTTTGGTTTAGCTAGAAGCACTCTTGGTTATGAGTGAGAGGGTCAAGAATTCAAGTCTATTTACAGAGCTTAGAAACATAAAATTACAGAATAAGACCAGGCATAGGCCATTCAGCCCTCTGGCCTGCTCCACCATTCATTTTGATCATGGCTGGTTCTCCATCCTGATGCTATATTCCAGCTTTCTCCTCATACCACCGAATCCTTTAAAACCCAAAAAACCTAAAATAAATTCTCTTTCTTGGATATATTCAGTGACTTGGCCTCCACAGCCTTCTCAGGTAGAAAATTCCATAGGTTTGAGTGAAGGATTTTAACATGCGCACAGATGTCACCTTTTGGGTGAAGCATCAAACCAGTCTCCTCTTAGCTTGAATGTGAAAAAAAACCTATTGTTCATTTTAAAAAAGAAATATTGTCCCAAAGTCCTGACCACATTTTTCCATCAGGAACAAAATATAAACATCTTAGAAACTCTACATTGTGGAAACAGGCCGATTGGCTCACTAAGTCCACACAAAGTCTCCAAGAGCATTCCACCCAGACCGACACCCACCCGCTCCCTGTAACCTTGTATTTTCCATGGCCAAACTACGTAGCCTGCATATTCCTGGACACTTTGGGCAATTTACCATGATCAATCCACCTAACCTGCACATTTTGAACTATGGGACAAAACTGGAGCAAACCCATGCGGACACAGGGAGAATATGCGAACTCCACACAGACAGTTGGCTGAGGGTGGAATTGAAACCACCATGTCACCCCCAACATTTTGTTTTCTGTTTATGGAAACTTGCTGCACGTAAACTTGCTGTGATATTAGCCTTCAATACAATAATAACTACATTTTAATGTAATTCAAGTATCAGTTATGAAATACTTGTATGTGTTACACCTTACCAAATGAAACTCTTAATGTGATGTACTAGACAAACCATGTTTGACTTACCTGCTTTATCACTGCATTCTGGTAGCACTAGCACTGGTTCGCCAAGAAGTGTGGTTATATCATCCCCAAGTATTAGACAACAGTTCTCAATGAGAAACTGCATCAGATCCACAACCTGTATAGAAAATATTTAGCTTTGATAATCATACCAGAAACATCAATCAGAATAAACCTAAATTGTTCCCTAGTGAATATCTCTGATATTAAGGACGATTTAGCAGACAATTTGAAAATCAAATTAGAAATTTTTAAAAAATCATTCATGGAATGAGGGAGTTGCTGGCTAGGCCAGCATTTATTGCCCATCCCCAATTGTCCAGATGGCAGTTAAGCATCAACCACATTGCTATGGATCTGGAGTCACATGTAGGTCAGACCAGGTAAGGACAGCAGCTTCCCTTCCTACAGGACAACAGTCACAGCCACTAACTAGGAATTAAGTACTGTAAAATCATTTCTTCAAAATCTTTGTATACCACACAGTTGTCTTTCTCCGCCTGTCATTGTTCCTTGATATTTGATGGCTCTTACAATTGGCCTGCTCTGTAATGGTCTTAAAGCACTTAATAAATTCAAAATAGCTTTCTTACATTACTATCACAGAATTATTACAGTGCTGAAGGAGGCTATTCTGCTTAATCAGCTCTGTCATCTAATTCAGCTCAATTATCTGGTGTTAATCTCCTGTCTTTTCCCCAAATCCCTGCACACCACTACTAGCCAAAAAAAACATCCAGTGCCCCTTTGAATGCCTCAATTGAACCTGTCTCTATCACACTTCCAGCCTGTGCATTGGCATTCCATACTAATAACTCAATCTGTGACATTTGCACATTACTTAAATCTATGCCCTTCCATTCTTGTTTCTTTTACAAGCAGGAACAGCTTCACCTTATCCACTCTCTTCAGCCCACTCATGATTTTAGAAACCTCAATCAGCTCTCCTTTCAGACTTCTTCACTCCAGGGAGAACAGTTCCAACTTGTTCAAGCTATCCTCAGAGCTGAAATTTGTCATACCTGTAAACACTATGAGCTGAATAAGATCCCCGACCACCGTGTGTCTCATGTCAAAATTTCCATCTCTATTCATTTCTATGTGTTCAATGTTGTCACAACCAGTATTTATCATTGACAGCTAAATCACCCAGATATGAAAAATTTAATAATCAAATCAAATGGCCCCAGCTGATTGGTTTTCAGATTTAAATTTCCTTAGATTTCTCATCTACTTCATAATGCTATTTTATAATGTAGTTTCACACACTGTAAAGATTTTAGGTATCATTGTCTTTTAGTATTACAATTGCTCCCCTTCAAGATACTAAGAGTGAATCATGTGCTGAGCATTACGCTGGCCCAACTGATATTTACAACATCAAAGGAGACTGCCACACAATGAACAGGCAACAATAATCTTCTGCATCTATATTGGGCTTTGACATAGAAAATGTTCCAATATTCCTTACAGGGGAGAAAAAGAAATAAATCAAAGAGCTAATGAGTTGTAGAAGATGAGTTCAGAGGGGTGTCTAAGGAAGTTTAGTTGTGATGATTCTGTTTGACATTCAACTTAAATCAAAAAATTCCACATTTTTTGTATATTTTTGGTTAGAGGATAGAACCTTTAGGGTTTCATATTAAAGTGATCGATAGAATGACTATCAATGATTATTGGTTCAAATTATTTTTTTCCCCCTGTAATTCAGCATTCTTAATGTTTACTGTATTACAGAGTTATACAAAACCTAGAATGTTCTGCTTTCCCTGATGCTGGGTTAAGAGGTAGGAAGGAAATTTATGTAGGCAGGATGATAGTGTATCTGAATTTCTGCACCTTTCCCCTTCTACCTGAAATGAAGTTCTGGGAAGGAAGACCATGGTCAGTCTTCCCATCTTGCTGCAAACTGAGGCCCTTAAGTTTTTTTTTACTTCATTAATGGAATGTGAGTGTCACTCTCTGGTTGTACCAAAATTTACTGCTTCTTCCTAATTATTCTTGATAAGCTGGTGGTGAATTGTCTTCTTCAACGTCATCAGTCTTTAGGCTGTAGATATATCCACAGTGCAACTAGGATGATGGTTTTGACTCAGCAACAGTAGAGGTTCAATGAAGGTGTTAATGACTAATTAAAACCCTATCCTTTGCCACTGATATTAACTCAGTGGCATGCAGGCCTGTCACCATTATGCAGGCAGCTTGTCACCTCAGAGGGGGTATGGGGAGGTCTTTCCTCAATAAAAGGCCCTCAGTGCCTGATCAAAGTCCTTGACATTAGGAAGGGGTACGGTTCACTGAAAACAAGCCCCCTTTCTTTTCTGCCAACTCCTCCTACATCTATCTCCCTATGAAACCCACCTGGCAAAAACCTCACTCCCCATATTAATTATCTGTGACCAGAATCATATTATAATTCCAGGAGTTCAGTGCATTTTCTTAGTGCAGCAGACATGTGGCACTACTGAAAACAAGAGCTGCTGTCAAGTGGGCCAAAAATTCTGTTCCAATATTCATGCTTCCAGTTGAAGGCTTGCCAATGTTCATGATTGCCAAAACCTGCTTAGCTTGTGATTCAGAGCTCCATCTTCTAAAGGCACAGTGTGGATCTATCACTAGCCCTCTAGCCAGCAGGCAAGGCCATCGATGTATCAACAAAAATCTGCCCTCAGTCTTTACACATCCAGGAAATAATACCTCTAGGTCAAAATGGACTGCAACAGCTCAAACAGACTACTCGATCACTTTATTAGGGCAGTTAGGGATGGAAAACAAATGTTGGCCTAGCTAGCAATGACCACATCTCAACACTGAATATATATTAAAAAGCACACGGTTTATTTACCCTTGCAAGGACTTCTTTCTGTAATTCAGCAGTCACAGGTTTGTTTGGCCAGAGCATATTTGGGCCAATGCAGATGGCAAGATTGTGTGCATTCATCTTGTTCACTTCTGAATGTTTGTTGATATAATACAGCACACACAAAAAATAGCGAAGCAAAATAGTGTTGTGGCTTGGAAGTTCTGTCAGAAGCCTATGGGAAAATAATAGAATACCGATTTGGTTAGCTGCAAATTAAAACTGTGCTTACTCAATTAAATACTTCTCCAAAATAGCTATACTTCTGTAAATATGCATTGGGAAATCCCCTGCTATGGGTTTCAAATCTTTGTAACTGGTTTGAACAAAATCAAATGAATGATTCTCAAATTTTGGCAAAATATCTCATATCACATGAGTCCAGTCTGCAGAAACCATGCCCATATTTGGAGACCTATTTCACAATCTGATAGTCAGAACAGTTCATTTTAACGAATAATTGTATGAAAAGAAAATGCAGTGATTGTTGATATACTTGAGAAAGCATGGAGGAATATAGACTCCAATGTATTTAATTATTTGTTTTGATAACATTTTTAAAACTGTTACATATTCCTGTTGGTGTTCACTGTAGGTCAAAGATATGCTGTTTTATAATAATTGCAGTTTATGCTATATTATCTATACCATCAAAGCCATTAATTTCCCAAGCCATTTCTTAGGTCTTTTTATTTGTCATGTGACCTTCTGATTCTGATTTGCTGTTAGTTTATTTTGAGCCAATTAATAAAATATAACAGCAGAAGTATGATAGGAATTCATGCAATACAGATTTTTTTGAGAATCTTCTTGATCTTGACTTGAAAAGCAATTTGGTATCATAGCCTAGCAAGGACATTTCAAAACATAAATGGTACTCCAACAAATTAGAGGTCCCAACTTATTTCTCACAATAGGGTGAAACGTACTGTTTTAGCTTCACAGTTCTTTCATTAATATCTTCCTTTTCCATGGCTGCCATCCAGCTGTCATACAGTTCTGTCGACAACAAGCTATCTGGAATACGACGTAGGAATTCCTGCAAGCATTTACTTTAAGTTAGTCATGAGGATGTCTAATATGGAAAAAGAACTGCAATTAAAGTGCTACATTGCTCCTTAGAACAGTGATCTACCTTGAAAACAACAGCCAGTTGAACAACGGGCAACTCCTCCAGGGTGACATTGTTTGCCGTATTTAGTTTATCAATTAATTCCTTGCAAGCTTTGGCATTTGCAGACTTCCGAAATATTCCAACAAATGAGGGCCCTTTCTTGAACAGCACAGTCAGGATGTTCTAGAGTGAAATGAAACACAAAATCAGAATTCTTAATTGCTTTAAGAGATAATTTACTACAAAAGCAGCTTTCAGTTTGCAATTCTTTGCTCTCATCTGGATCTGTAGATTCTAATGTATGCAGGAAAATTGTATTATCTTTTAATATCAAAGTTTCTTTAAATCATTATCATGAATGAACACATCAGTTTGATATGACGATTGAGCCAGTTCAAATATACAAACTTGGGATAATTGGGCCAGAATATGAGCTTGGTTCTTCAGTTTAGTTTAGCTTAGTTTAATGTCATTGTTCATTGTCTGGTAAGTGCTAACTCTTTCTCTATTAGACCAAAAATAGGTGTTATTGTTAACTTACAAGAATTGGCTTTGCAATCATCTCATCATGATCGCAAATATCTTTAAGATCCCGATCAAAGAGACCTTCATCGTGTGAAGACATGGATTCACTTTGTGTTGAGTTTTTGCGGGAAGACCAAAGATTTTTAAGTTTGGTTTTCTTGTTCTGCTTCAAGCCAGCCTGTAATTCAACTGGATGAGAAAGAAAGAAAATGTTCATACTTTACCATGTATGAATCCAATTTTATCCATCAGAACATCGAGTTCAAAATGTCTGATTTTTATATCAATCTTCATTCTGATAAAAAATGTTTTCAGGGGCCAAAATAACCATAACAAAACTCCTAGGAAAATATCTGGATTTAGGGTACAAAGTGGGTTTGCGCCTCTCAGTTATTAGACAGCAGTAAAATGCAATATCAGAATTTGCAATCCTATTACATAGTTTTCAGCACAAAGACAGAGTGACACAAAGCAAAATACTGGAGATACTCAAAATCTAAAATAAAGATAAAAATGCTTGACTAGAAATATTTAGCAGGTCAGGCAACATCAGTGTCAAGTGAATCAGAGATAATATTTCAAGTTGATAAATTTTTTTGTAGAAGAGTCATGTGAGATCTGCCTGAATTGTACTTGCAGACTAAAGACCGTATAAAGCATTCTGCAATGCATTAAAAGCATTTTGCAATATTGCAATACATTTTTGGAATAGCTTTTGGTCTCCCTGTATTGTTAGCAGAGCTTCCAGAAGCAGTTTGCACCAACATACTTGAATTTGACTGAATTTGACATCGGTGTTTCTCTGATGGTTTTGAAGGCTTTCTTCCTGACTTGAGAGTTGACATATCACATTTTGCTTGCTGTTTGGCTGGTATGTGGAGTTGATTCATTTTAGTGGCAAAGGGGCATTCATTACCTACAAGAGTATATAATGAGGTTAGAATACTTGGCACACCCTAAAAGGAGCTTCCGTCTTTACACTTCCTCTATTCTCTGAGTTTTAAAATAACAGACGTTATTTTAAAATACTGATGGAGGAGTGCAGTTTTTAACACACTCCAGTTTGAACATTGTGGGAAAATTGCCCACAATGGATGACATACGAATCATCTGTAACCTCTCAGAATATTTTAAATCAGCAATTGAAAATTGGATTTGATAAGAAATAATTAAAAATAGAGAAAAAGTCTTCACTTTAAAATTCAATTTGGATCACACTGAATTTGAAAAGAAAATCATTGGAACTAATACCAACAAGCTGACTTTATACAAATCATTGGTTCTCCTCCTAAAGAGAACAGCTTCTCTCCAAACTTAGCATATGTACATGGGAAGCTAACATAGTAATAACATGGAAAAATGAACATAGAGAATGCTTTAATCATTACAAACTAAAACCTACCGTGGATTTTTTTTTGAGGATTCCCTTTCCATTAGTAATAACAAATGACATGTGCACACTGATAGATTGTCAATCACTGGTATAAATTGATCAGTCCTTTAAAGACTCCTAACAAATTGTCTGCAACTTGCCTTTAAAATATTATCTAAGTTAAATGCTGTGTCCAATAATATTTGATTCAAAAGCTTATGTTTTCTAATATGACTTTAAATATTTTAAAAGTTAAGTTGATGATGCATGGTGCTTTATAAATAACTTGCTTCAAGTTTACATCAGCACAAAAACAGCCGACAAACCACAGGCTGCTGCATCTGGCGGGAGAATGTGTTAGCTTGTTTTCAAACTCACCAATCAGGGAATTTGACAAGTCCTCACTCTTTGGCAGCACCATTCCACTGTTCTGATCATGTCTCTGAAGGTTAAAACATACTGCAGTGAGATGCTTGAGGAACTCTGAAACACCCAAAAACAAAACTGAGACACTGTAGTGCCACCCCATCACCAGCAGACCTCACTTTCTCCCCACCCCATCACCACTCACCACCACCCAATAATATTTTATCTTGAATATTTTTTATCTACCTTATTTACCCACCTCAATTTAAAATATTCAAGACTTAATAAAAATAGTAAGAACATGAATCTATCAAATAGAATCTAAGTATGTCTACTTAGAACAAACTAAACATAGTCTAAAGGTTGGAAATCCCTTAGAGTAAAAAAATTACTTATTACTCACTAGCTCGACAGGTTCTTGTTCCACTCTCTTCACTGTCTCGCTGGCTTCTTCCATACTACTTATAGTTAGTGTTTTAGACTGTCAAAAGAAAATAGCAAATTTATTTTGGTTAAATGTGGACAGAAGTACTTCAACACTAGAAGATAGATGACAATTGCTCAGTACCTTTCATTTCTGTCCATCTATCTCACCATCTCATTTCTCGGGATACCTGATGGTATGGTATAAGCCTCATAACTAACAGTTCATGTACTAATCA
Organism: Chiloscyllium plagiosum; assembly: GCF_004010195.1. Lineage (NCBI taxonomy): Eukaryota > Metazoa > Chordata > Chondrichthyes > Orectolobiformes > Hemiscylliidae > Chiloscyllium > Chiloscyllium plagiosum. The sequence continues at coordinate 70,175,022 of NC_057718.1, read as the reverse complement.
TGTAAATTGCAGAAAAATATTAATTGTAATCTTCATTTTGATCAGTTCTCACACATATATATAAAAACAAGATCCCCTTCATACCATTATACCCCTCCACACTTGGACACTGTTACACCCAGAAACACAGAAACAACATCGCCCTCTTACACATGCACCTACATAAGTACACACCCACAATTACAAATATGCCTGTAACTCACAAAACACACACTTATGTAGTTCCACAACTAAATTTCTGTATTTCAGCTCAGCAGTAACCAGAGAGTACACACTCTCACTAATTATATATGCAACAGTATGTCACACAGACAAGAATGTCACACAGATAACTGGGCAATTTAAATAATACTTTTTTTTTCAAAAGTATTTCATCTCATTTTTCTTTCATTAAAAATAAATAGCAAATATCCACAAGCATAAAATGCGAGAAAAAACTTTTTTTCATGATTTAGGGACTTTTGAAAATCTTTTATTGAGCTGTTTAGTTTTGTTTCAGTATGATTCAGTATCATGTTTCAGTATCATAAAGACTTATTCTTTTACTAATAATGTCATGCTATGGGCTGCTTGTTGACTGATATTCTTTACAATGGTTACTGCTAGAACCAAGATAACTTTTGTACAGTGTTGAGTAAATAAGGTTAAATGGCGATGTGATTGAACTCAAAAAGCAATTACATGCAAAATCCTGTAACTTACCAAACCAGAGTTACTTAAAAACTTCATTAGTATTGCTGGTGATGTAAAGCTAGCCTGTTCGTTCTGTTCTTATATTTCTAAAGACAAGGAATAGAAGTTTGTCAGTGAAAAATGTATTCAAGTTGGTACATTAATCTCCTTTTAATATGAGTGAAAACATATTAGAATTGTTTTTGTCCTTTCATAGGATGTAGGCTTCACTGGCTAGACCAGAAGGGCCTAAAGATTCCTGAAGAAGGGCTCATGCTCGAAACGTCGATTATCCTGCTCCTTGGATGCTGCCTGACCTGCTGCGCTTATCCAGCAACACCTTTTCAGCTTTCTTCACTGGCTAGACCACTGTTAATTGCTCATTCCTATTTGCCCTGGTGATGGTGAGCTACCTTCTTGATCTGCTACACTCTGTGGAGTGTGAGTGCCATCTGCAATGCTGTTAGGAAGAGTTCCAGGATTCTGACCTCCCCACAGTGAAGAAATTGTGATATCGTTCCAAGGAAGGATGTTGAATGGCTTGGGTGGGGTTTGGTGGCGAAGGATGGAGGAGATTAAAATGAACTCTATTGATCGTGTTGCATAGGAGACTACATTATGAAGATGATTGCTGCAGTGGAGAGGATCCCATCCAAATTTTAAATTTCAGACAAGCCAGCTTCTGTTGTCATTTCTTGAACATCTTAATGCGCGTCACATAATTTCAATATAAACACCAACAAATTGCATTCACCGAGCACCTTTTACATAGTAGATCATCCAACATGCTTCTCTGGAGCATTATTAAACAAAATATGATACTGATCCACAGAAGGAGATATTAAGATAGATGACCAAAAACTTGTTTGAAGACTAAAGTTGAAGGATCACAGAAAGGAAAGTGAGTAAGAAGTTGAGAGGACAAGAGGTTTAAGAAGGACATTACAATCTAAGCTGAAATCATGACTATCAATGATGGAGAAATTGAAATAGAAAATGTGTAAGATGCCAGTGTTGGAATAGCGTAGAGGTCTTGGAGGATTGTACGATTGGGTAACGTTGGGGTTACTACCTAACCTGAAAGCAGACAAATCTGTCAAACACAACTATCATTCTCATTTTAATTTTATCAGCTTACTTACTTATTATAATTGCATAAATAGTTGATTAAATTACTAAAGACAAACTGCTTACCTATGAAGAAAATTGTGCCAACTCCCATGCCCTTACTGCATGTGAACAGCATTTAAAGTTTGAGCCACGTATAAAGCTGGTAATCCAACATGCAAGTACGAAGACTCTAAACAGTGCAACTATATCACATGGTTTATATAAAGGGGCAGGTGGAAATACTTATAGTTCAGGAAGGAAACTACATCACGGCATTTTACTGTACACTTTCAAAGCTGTAAATTAACTTCCTCCTACCATATAAAGCAAGCACCATGTGACAACTGGAAAAAATGAGATGTCATGGTACTGTTTCATTCAGTAGTGTAACTGTAGTTATTCACCAACAAAGGTAAAAATATTTAGATTAGCTGCAGAGACAGAGGAACCACAGCAGACAGCTTCTAGTGTCTGATACTTGTGAGATGACAGTGATTGAGAATGTCCTTAGGTTTGAGAATATCCTCTCCACTGCTGGAACTTCAAAGGAAGTTGGGCAGAAACCCCATTTTAAAAAGTGGAAGGTGTTCTCATGAAATTCCCTGTCTTTGTTATGCAACCTGAATCTGTATTTTTTTCTAAGTAGCATGGTTATAACATTTTAGAGAAGTATCACTTGAGAGGCCAAGTTGGAGTTCGAAGTTTATTGCTGGGAAATTTCATTTTATTTAAATAACTATTATCAGGAATAAAAATCTAGCCTCAATAATAGCCATGAAACTATCAAACTAATGAAAAAATAAATTTACTGATGCCTTTCAGGGAATGAAGTATGTTAGCTTTATCTTGTCAGCTTTATACACGATACTGCATCCGCAGCAATGTTGTGAACACTGAACTTCCCACTGAATGAATGTTTCAGTTCATGAAATCACCACTCAAAAGCCAAATAAGAATAAAACTGGACAAAGCATTCAACATTGACCAAGACTCTTGAATGGACAAAATCTTATTTAACTTAATCAACCCAGCAAAGTCCTTTTCTCAAACATTTGGAGCTGGTATCAAAATTGGGAAAGCAGTTCTACAAAAGAGGCAAGCAATAACCTGTTCGTGTCATCTTACAGAATCATAACTTTGAGCTATGTCTCAGGCGCTTTCATCTCAAAGCTAGGACTGAGCCAGATGCAACTGTCTACTATTGCATTGGTACAAGTGACAAACTGACCACTGCACAGTCCTTGTTGGGACAACATCACACTTCACACTGAGGTTATCCTCCATTTGTCATGTTGTGTGACACCACATGAGGAGTGATTCAGAACACACCTAGCAGTTCAAAACTGGATATCCATGAAGTACGGTGGGCCAACAGCAGCACTTGAATTGTCTTGAACCACAATCTGTAACCTCATGGTCTAGCATAATTTTCATTCTTCTAAATACTGTGTTATGGTCACTGTCATGTATATTATCATGCTAATACAGTCATCAACTTTGACAAGTTGATTGATGAGGGCAAGGCCAAGTCGGGTTTTCCCTCTTATTCATTCTGTAACGACCTGCCACAAACCCAGTCTGGCCTTTAGGACTTAAGCTGTTTGGTCATTAGTGGTATTCTGAGCCACTCTTAACAATGCACGTTAATGTTCAACATTCAGAGTACTTCCTTTGTCACCCTTAGTTGTCTTTTTTGTAATTTTCAATATGGAGAAGTACTGTTTTGTCAGTTGTGGAAAGGTGGTAGTTCAGAATCAGGAAAAGATTTGTTTGCCCAAGTTTGATCTGATATCATGTATCTCTAGGGGTCCAGTGTCAATGTTGAAGAGTTTAAGGACTACTCTCTCTAAAATATGAATCTCAACAGGACAGGACACATCAGATATTAATGGAAGAATCTGAGACATTGGCTTTAAGGTATTCTTTGTAACACAGAAACATAAAAAATAAAACCAGCAATAGGACATTTGGACAATTGAGCTCGCTCTACCATTCAACATAATCATGGCTGATCCTCTATCTCAACTCTATTCCTATATTCCTTGACACATTTAGCTTCTAGAATTCTATTTATGTATTTCTTAAAAATATTCAGTGACTCTCTCCACAGGCCTTTTCTGGTTGAGAAATATAAAAGTTCACTACTTTGAGTGAAGTAATTCCATTTCATCTCTGGTGGAAATGACCTACCACAGATCCTGAGATGTGGTCTTTTTTTCAGATATATCCCCTGGCCAGGGGAATCATCATCCCTGTCTGTCAAGTCCTTGGAAGGATCTGTAATTATTCTTTTTGAGTTTCTAACACTTCCTCCTGGGAATAATAGGTTCCAAGTGCAATGCCATGTTGAAGACAGGCCTCTCAAGTCTCTTGGCAGTAACAAAAGTCTACATGTCAGGCCTGACAATATATCGAGCATCTCATTGGTGTTTGTTTAGTCTTGTTCTCCTGTCAACACTTTATCAAAGTACTTATCCTAACTCCCAGCAACAGAACACACCTGCAATTTTGCTCTTCAATTAGTGATACATAAGCTATCCAAAATAATCAACTCTGCTGCATAGATCAGACATTTCACTAGCTTCCAGAGTTTGTGTTGTGCAAGTATTTGAGCTGACAGTCTCAAATTTTATGATGATGCTTCTGACTGTAGCAAGTAGAAAATCAGAAGGAGTTCAAGAGATTTGGGGCATGAAGGTTATGGCTAGCGAAGGTCAGTGTAAAGGAAAATGTCCATGGATACACCATCTTCTCATGCTAGATAACAGGATGAGGGGCAAATGGGAATTGAAAAGGGGTAGAAGGCAGTTAACATAATTTTACTCTGAATACTTATATCAATGCTGCATGCTAGAGGTTGCATTGATACTGGTTTCTTGATAAACAGTACCACATCTTCTGTAAGGCTGAGGAGTTGAAGATGTAACTGTTCTCTGTTGCACTCTTCTTCCTTGGGCAACACTGCTCATTAAGACAAAGGATAGAAAGTTAAAGTCTGTATTTGGAAAAATGACAATTGTGTTCTGCGGTTATAAATTGTATTTAAATATAACAGTGCTGCTGCTGATGCACAGTGTTTGTGTGATCTGCCTGCTGCAGCTGAATAGCACCTGAAAAGTGAATGTGAAGTTGGTATCATTGAAAGCTGTGTGGGTGAAGTAGAGCATGTGACTGTTAGGGGTCAATCTTGAGTTCTTGGGAGTAATTGGAGAAACATGAGAGTTTGGTGTAACATTCAATACAAGGATATGGTGGGACAGGCAAGAGGTAGATTTTAAGGAAGGTAATAAAGGAGGAGAAGATTTTCAAAATTTCTGGCCTGGACAGTTGAAAATTAACATCCCCATCTACTCTAGCTTATGAGTGACTCTACCCACATTATGTGATTGGCTCATAGGGTGACTAGGTTATGTATTTTCATCTTCTAAAAATAAATTTGAAAGAAACATAGACTGGAGGAGGGCGTGGGACTAGTCTTGCAATGCTCAAGAAAAGTAGTCAGGCCTGATAAAGGTTGTGTTGAAAAGGTTTTTGGTTAATGTTCTGAAAGGCTGCCCCTGCAATGGAAATTTCTTGTGGTATCAGGAGCTCAGGTTGAAACTTGTTGTCATTTTAAAGTCCATTATAACTAGTGTTATCAATCCAGCAACTGTTGCAGGCAAGCCAGTGTGTATCAATGCCAGATCCAAACACAGATGAACAGGGATGGTGACGTAGAGAGGGCATTCATCTGTAAAACTTGCCACCATGAATGGAAATAATGCTCACATTAGGATTTATCCTGTAAATGAAATGCAAGGACTCTGCCGAATATTGCCAACAATGGACAAATGTTATCATCCAATGAACAAGAATGACTAAAGAAGAAAGCCAAAGGGGAGGGGAATTTATGACAAAACAAAAAATAGCAAGTCTAAATGTTGATGACCCAACATGGAAAAGCTGTGTAATAACTGACCTGATAGTGAAGAAAGAAATGCATATCATGGGTCTCCAGGAAGCAGAGTGGAAGGGCAGCAAATCAAGATAGACTGGTTGTGTATATTATTTCTATTACCATGAGACAGAAGAAAAGGTGTTGGAACAGCATTAGTTGGTGAATTGAGGGACAATGTAAATAGAATAGTTAAAGTAAATCTGTAAGGCAGGGACAAAATATGAAACATAGATGGTTGTTTTGTATCTTAGATCAGGTTAGACCAAAGGAGAAAGAAAAATTATTGGAAAAAATAGAAAGTACAATTTGAACAATAGCAAGTAGTAATAGACTTGTGGTGAGAGGTCACCTAAATAGACATGTAGAGAGAGAAAGATGGGGTATGAAGTTATTTGTGGTGATCACAGTTTTAGAGAAGCAAATGAAGTTAGAACCAATATAGTGAATAAATCATCTTTAACAATATAGTGGTCTGAGCAACAGCATATTTTGAAAGTGTGTAGAAAGATAGCAAAAATCTACAAACAAGTCATTAGCCACCAACACAAAATCCTGACAGCAGAGCTAATAGCAAACAAAACAAGATGGCAGCAGGGAAGAGGTAAATAGAATATCAAGTGGAAGAAGTTTAAAGATTTGCAAGTAAAAGTGACATTCAGATGGTTGAAGGAGAAATAGCCAAGGCACATTGAAGATGCAATGAAAAAGTAATGGAATTCAGTTGAAAGCATGACTAAGAAAATTTGTGAAGGAACAAAAGAAAGATCATCTGGGAGAAGACGCCTAGTGAATATAAAGTGCAGTTAAAATGAAACAGGGCTCAAGAGGATAAAGAACAATTTTAAATAGGGCAAAAGGAGTTCAAAGGAAGTGATTCCTAGAAGATATACAGGAACATCACCATCTGCATGTTCCCCTCCCAGACATTCAAAAGTCTGAGTTGGAATTATATTGCTGCTCCTGGACTTTTTCTGCATCAAAATCCTAGAATTTCTTCCCTCATGGTGCATTGTCGGTCTACCTACATCAACGTGGGATGGACAATAAAATATTGGCTAGCCAGCAACATCCATGTTCCATGAGTTAATATAAAAAAAAGGATCCCTGGCCATGGAAAAAGTGTGTGGATACTGAAAAGGGACGAAAAATCTCTTCTGTAAAGTATATGCTCAAGGATGTCTCAGAGAGGGTGCAGAATGTTCTCACAGGGGAGAGGGGCCAGCAAGAGGTCATTGTCCACATTGGAACCAATGACAGAGGAAGGGATTCTGAAGGGAGATTAAAGGGAGTTAGGCAGAAATTTAAGAAGGAGGCTCTCGAGAGTAGTAATATCTAGATTACTCCCGGTGCTACAAGCTAGTGAGGGCAGGAATGGAAAGATAGAGCAGATGATTGCATGGCTGAGGAGCTGGTATATATGAGAAGGATTCACATTTTTGGATCATTGGAATCTCTTTTGGGGAAGAGGTGACCAGGTCAAGAAGGACAGATTGCACCTAAATTAGAAGGGGAAATACTGGCAAGGAAATTTGCTAGAGCTGCTCAGGAGGATTTAAACTAGTAAGGTGGGGGGTTGGGATCCAGGGAAATAGTGAGGAAAGCGATCAATCTGAGACTGGTACAGTTGAGAACAGAAGCGAGTCAAACAGTTCAGGACAGGCAGGGACAAGGTAGGACTAATAAATTAAACTGCATTTATTTCAATGCAAGGGGCCTAACAAGGAAGGCAGATGAACTCAGGGCATGGTTAGGAACATGGGACTGGGATATCATAGTAATTACAGAAATATGGCTCAGGGAGGGCAGGACTGGCAGCTTAATGTTCCAGGATACAAATGCTACAGGAAGGGAGGCAAGAGAGGAGGGGAAGTGACATTTTTGATAAGGGATAGCATTACAGCTGTGCTGAGGGAGGATATTCC
>NC_057718.1:70156711-70163946 GCF_004010195.1 Chiloscyllium plagiosum | reverse complement strand
GTTCGGGGTAGATTCTTTACTCAGCGAGTCATGAGTTCATGGAATGTCCTGCCAGTAGCAGTGGTGGACTCTCCCTCTTTATGGGCATTTAAACGGGCATTGGATAGGCATATGGAGGATAGTGGGCTAGTGTAGGTTAGGTGGGCTTGGATCGGCGCAACATCGAGGGCCAAAGGGCCTGTACTGCGCTGTACTTTTCTATCTATCTATCTATTTACCCTGGGGTCAGGGAGTCCAGAACTAGAGGACATAGGTTTAGGGAGAGAGGGCAAAGATATAAAAGAGACCTAGAGGGCAACCTTTTCACGCAGAGGGTGGTACATGTTTGGAATGAGCTGCCAGAGGATGTGGTGGAGAATGGTACAAGTGCAACATTTAAGTGGCATTTGGATGGATATATGTACTGGAAGGGTTTGGAGGGATATGAGCCGGGTGCTGGCAGGTGGGACTAGATTGGGTTGGGGTATCTGATTGGCATGGACAGGTTGGACCGAAGGGTCTGTTTCCATGCTGTACATCTCTATGACTCTATATTCACGTTGGCTATCTGCAAAACTAACTCCCTGATTTCTCCATGTCGTGTTTTTAAAAGATTTGTTTGTGAGACATGTATGTTGCTGGCTGCACTAGCACATATTTTCCATTCCTAGATGCCCTTGAAAAGGTGGTGGTGTGCTGCTATGGACATGTTTTTCCTTCAGATAACTATTGAAATCTCTTTTGAAAGCCTCAGTTGAATCTGCCTCCTCCCAGGCAGTGCATTCCAGATCGTAACCACTCACTATACAGTAGAGTTTTCTTCACCTTGTCATTGCTTCTCTTACCAATTAACGTAAATCATTGGCTTCTGCTTTTAGACTCTTCCACCAAAAAGAACAGTTTCTCACTTTCAAATTACCTCTTCATCTTTTATTTTTCAAATGAACAGCCCCAGTTCATTCACTATATCTCTACAACAGAAGAACCTCAAGCCAGGATCCATTCCCTTGAATCTTTTCTGCACATTCATTTAAGAGGCATTTGGATGGGTATATGAATAGGAAGGGTTTGGAGGGACATGGGGGCATAGACGGGTTGGACTGAAGGGTCTGTTTCCATGCTGTACATCTCTATGACTCTATGACTCTATGCTTTGGGGATGGATATATTTAACATGTCCATTTAGGAGACCTCTCACCACAAGTCTATTACTGCTTGGTATTGTTCAAACTTTATTGTATATTTTTTCCAAAACTTGTTAAAGTTATGAGAAATGTATGTAAAATCAAGGATGCAGATTTCAACTTAAATGAAATAGAATAAAATCAGAGAAGTGGGGCCAATGCATTAAATAGCTTATGAATGAAGAAAACCCCAAAACAAAGACAGGAGAATCTAGATTGGTAATTATTGCCCATCCCTAAAAGCCTTGCAGAAGGTTTGGTGAATAATGGATACTTGTGAGTTGTTAAATTGGAACAATCATGGTGAAATTCAGAGAACTCTAGCCCTCACCAAACTTGTTTTCTGGGTCCTAAACAGAAATTTCTCTGCAGCATGAAATATTTCTCACAATGTAGATTCTGTTTTAGTTTTTGTAGTTTACCTCACAAAATTCAGGCAATAATAGACAAGCTTGGAGCCTCTGATATATTTATATATGGATGCACACAGAAGAATTAATTCTTGTGTTTACTCAGAGTTATCAACAATTAATGGCTGGGAAATAACATGACTGATTATTAAGAAACTTCAGTTTCAATTCCCCATCAATGGAATCCCCCTCAACAGACATTACTGCTGCTTGGAATTTCCTCTTTTCTTAACCTCTGCCATCTGTCTTCAATTTTTCAATGTAGCGAGAAGGTAAATTTCTGATGCTGCAACACTTCCTTCCCCATTTAATGTATGTCTATCTTATGATTAATTGGTAATTAACAAGAATCCCACTTTCAATTCCTAACTCCTTGTTGTTATAATAATTGTAAACCATGATAACTTACAGGAAATGTCTTAGAAAACTAGAAAGGAAGATGCAGGGCTAGGGGCTGTAAAAAGATTTTGAAAGGTGGATTGCCTGTACATTCCCACCACCCCAGCATTCCACTCGCAATGATGAAGGCGAACTTGTTTCATTCACTTGTGAGAGATGGGTGTCACTGGCTCACCATTTATTGCCCATTCCTAGTTGCACTTGAGAAGGTGGTGGTGAGCTGCTTTTTTGAACTACTGCAGTTCACTTGTGCCCAGGTTGATGCCAAGTGGTGCATCCAGTTTCATTTCTTTGTTGAGACTTTGTAGTCATTAAAACAACGTAGTGGCTTGCTATCCCAGTTCAGAGGGCAGTTGAGAGTCAACCACATTGCTGTGGGTCTGGAGTCACATGTAGGCCAGACTAGGTGAGGATTGCAGATTTCCTTCCCTAAAGGATATTGATAAATCTAGTGGGATTTTCAGACAATTGACAATGGTTCCATAGTCATCAGTAGATTCTTAATTCCAGATATTTTTTATCCAATTATAATTCCCATTATCAGCTATGGCAGAAGTTAAACTCAGGTCCCCAAAACATTGTTGAGTTTCTGGATTAATAGTCTACTGATAATACCACTAGGCCTTTGTCGCTTCATAACCAGAGATGTCAAGACTTTTTCACACAAGCTGAGCCATCCAGGATGTGTGAAAGTTGCTTGCTGAACACTGATGGCTTACCTGCAGGCACAGCGAGATTTGGTGAGGTTAGGGTGGTGGTTCTGGTAGATTGGACAGACTCCTCCACAACACACACTGTGTTGTACACTGGTGACCATGGTTTTTCATTGTAGATTTAGTGACCTGGTGACCTCAAGGTAACAGTGCCTGCCCTTCGTCCCAGAGGCCTGTCGATCCCAACTACCTTTCTCAGAAGACAACCTCCATCACTGGGTCTCTTGACTGGGAGTAGTCCCTGCAGAGGCTACTCTACCCAGTGGCATTTCTGGGTCTGTAGAGCTGTGAACCTTCCGATTGGCTGGCAGTTCTTGGAAATGAACTCATGTTCGTTAAAGGTATAAGTGTTCTGATAACACCTCAGTTGCTTCAAAGTGAGTCTTGAATACAGTCAAAGCTCCTTACGCCTTGTCAAAATCCAGTCCAATTAGTTGAAACATCGTTCTCTTCTAGACTGTGAACAATGGACTTATTTAATTTCCCACTGCAATTTCCAAAAAACTGTCTGAGTTAAAACATTTCATGCAATGTCTTAGCTGAATTTCAGGTATCTGATTAGATTTGACAGTAATTGTGTCAGTTCAGGATGCCCAGCATTGAGGTACTAATCACACAAAAGCAAGATGTTGTTCGTATGTCTGACATTGGAATCTGAGAGACCAAATATGTCTATTCCAGCCTTAAATGAATTTAACGATGGAGACTGTTCTGAGACAAGGAATTTCAGAGATTCAAAAACTTAGAGTGAAGTAATTTCTTCTCATATCGTCCTAAACTGGGGTCCTGTCTCTAATATGGGAGGATATTCCAAAATAGTAGGTGTGGTGCTTTAATGTACAAATGGTTTACTTATTTAAACATATGGTAAAGTACAAACTGTGTGATTTAATACCTGCCTTTATTTCAATCACTAAGACTAATTGGGAGAATATAACAGCACCAAAATGCCTTGCAAGGAGGTCTTCACAGGGAAAATTAAATTGTAAATGTTCAATCTAATTCACAATATTCACTACCAACAGAAGGTTAATAAGCTACAGTAAAATGAGAACTTGTAATGTCAGTCCAACATTTTATGTTTAAATTTATTACAATTAGTTTAAAGAAATCCTAATTAGAATGATTTCAAGATTCCTCAGTGAGCGATGAGCAACAGTTGCCTGACCAGCCAACAATGCCCACGTCCTGTGAAAGAATAGAATATATATTTGTTTTATTTGTTTATGGGATGAGAGCAACTTTGGCAAAACAAACATTTCTTCACCATCCTTATTTTTCTTTGAGAAGGTGAAATGCAGTCAGCTATCATCTTGAACTGCTGTGAGGTATATTGTTATAGAGGGTGGTTTAGGATTTTAATTCAGAATCAGTGAAGGAATAGCAAAATACTTCCATGTTTGAATTGTATGTGCATTGGAGGAAAAATTGAAGGTGCAGTTTATCAGTATTTATTTAATTTGAGAGCTTAGAAGACTGGAATGATTTTTACATATTACTGCATGTCTCAATGAATATTCAAGAAATAAACTAATAGGATTTGATGAAGGGAAGCTGAGAGGCATCAATAAACTAGGTCTGGGATCTCCAGACTACAGTGAAAAATATTAGCTGATAACATTTACAAGTGATTCTTTGGCTGACCAACCATTGCTGCCACTTTCCCAACTCTTAGTGGAAGAAAGTTCAGTTTCATTCTGACTAAACATTTCTGACATATAACCGTTTATGTGAAAGTGACAATAGAGTTACTCACTGGCCAGTCCAAATGACATTTCTTAGTGGATTTTGCATTTAGTAACCTCATCGATACATGTGTCTGACTGTAATTCAGAGGTATTCAGAGAGAAAAGTTGAGGAAACAGAAGAACAGACACTAAAACATTAATTTGTGAAGTTTTCTAAGAACGTTTTCATCTCTCTTATTTTTCTGTTCCATTAGATGTCATTCCTTGGTTGAGGGGAGGAACATCCAGAATCTTGATGAATTGTCACTTGTCATAAGTCTTCAAGGAGAACTTAGAATATTTATTTAAAAATTGACTTCTAAACCAGAGAAATTTCTTGTAGTTAAATGTCTTGATTCAAGATCAGAATCTTAAACTTTATTTATAAATGGAATCTTCTCAGCTCCTGAACAATGTGGCAAAGGCAAATCAATAGGAAAATTATGGTAAGATCAGCAGAAATGTGAGTTTTGCATTAAGAAAAGATGTCCAATTTTGCAACCAGGCTGTGAACAACGAGGCAAGTATCCTGCTGGTTCAAAGTGAGAGACCAATTTGTATGCGTTAGCATTCCATTCGTGCCTAATCTTACCCATTGATATGTATTTTTCTATTCTCTCAAGCGCTGGAGAGAAACTTGACAGCGACAATTCTCAATATGAAAGTCATAATGGGCATTTGGTGGCTCCAGCTCATCATTTGCTCCACAAGGCCTTTAACAGCTGTTTCCAGCAACTCAGGATGCACTCCATTGGCAGTGACCACCATATGCCCCTTTCCCCAGAGGTTGACCTCGGATATATTCCAGACTTTCTGCTTCCTCATAGCAAAGCTCCTTTGGACTTAGAACACAGTTATGCACTTCAGTGCTACACTTTGAGTGCATTGGCAACTTTCATTGTAGTGCTGTTGCCAAGACACTTTGCACCATTTCATGGATTGACCCATACATGTCAGGGCTCCTCCCTTGGTCTGTTAGTACTCATTGAGTTTATACCTACTTGGATGTTCACAGCATCTCTGACTTGCCTTGCCTTTTTGTGCCTTGCCACCACCTTTAAAACTCAAAGGCACACAATATTTCTTTCTTGAGTTCACAATTTGTGCAGACACAAAGCCAGTTAGGTTGTCATGTCATCAGCAGTGATCAGTCAAGGGGATTTTCAGGCTGCTGTGTGACAACATGATATATCAATCTCACTGCTGCACCTTGTGTCAGAAGTTTACATTTCAAACACACTGTACGTGCTTCATCCAAATCACCATGCCTTAAAGTCTAAGAAGAGTAATCTTCGGTTAAGATTAGATTAGATTAGATTCACTACAGTGTGGAAACAGGCCCTTTGGCCCAATAAGTCCACACCGACACTCCGAAGAGCAACCCAGACCCATTCCCCTTAATTCACCCCTGACTAATGCACCTAACACTACAGGCAATTTAGCTCGGCCAATTCATCTAACTTGTACATCTTTGGACTAGAAAGTATGGAATTCTGACACAGTAGGCAGAGACAGCATTTGATTTCAGTCCAAGGGGTTGAACTTGGCCAGCCAAATACATATCAGTACAGTCTAGAATGGACTATGATGAGTCCTGCAGTTCCAGTGCAGTCAAAGGATTACCAGTAAATCAGCTGAGGAACCATACACAGATCATAAGGATAAAAGTTAGAGTCAGGGAAGGTCCCAGAGGAGTGGAAAATTGCTTCTAACCACTCCTGTTTAAAAAGACAAAAAATGGAAAATTACAGACCGATTAGCCTAACCTCGGTCGTGGATGAGATCCTGAAATCCATTGTGAAGGATAAGATTTCCAAATACCTGAAAGTGCATGGTAAGAAAAGGGCAAAGTCAGCATGGTTTCATCAAGGGCAGGTTATACATGACAAATCTGCTTGAATTCTTTGAGGAAGAAACGAGCAGGTTAGACCAAGGAGAGCCAATGGATGTTATCTACCTGGAATTCAAGAAGGTCTTTCACAAGGTGCTACACAGGAGGCTACTGAGTAAGATTAGGGCCCATGGTGTTGGAGGCAAGGTGCTAGTATGGATAAAGGTTTAGCTGTCTGGTAAGAAACAGCGAATGGGAATAAAAGGTTTTTTCTCAAGATGGCAGCTGGTCTCAAGTGGTGTACTGGAGGGGTCAGTGTTGGGAACACAACTTTTCACTTTATACATTAATGATCTAGATGAAGGAATTAAGGAAATTCTGGCTAAGTTTGGAGATGATATAAAGATAGGAAGAGGGACAGGTAGCAATATGGAGGCGGGGAGGTTCCGGAAGGACTTTGGTTAGAAGCGTGGGCAAAGGAGTGGCAAATGGAGTACAATAGAACATAGAACATAGAACAGTACAGCACAGAACAGGCCCTTCAGCCCACGATGTTGTGCCGACCACTGATCCTCATGTATGCACCCTCAAATTTCTGTGACCATATGCATGTCCAGTAGTCTCTTAAATGTTCCCAATGACCTTGCTTACAAAACTGCTGCTGGCAACACATTCCATGCTCTCAAAACTCTCTGTGTAAAGAACCCACCTCTGACATCCCCTCTATACTTTCCTCCAACCAGCTTAAAACTATGACCACTCATGTTAGTCATTTCTGCCCTGGGAAATAGTCTCTGGCTATCGACTCTATCTATGCCTCTCAATATTTTATATACCACAATTAGGTCCCGTCTCCTCCTCCTTTTCTCCAATGAAAAAAGTCTGAGCTCAGTCAACCTCTCCTCATACGATTAGCCCTCCAGTCCAGGCAGCATCCTGGTAAACCTCCTCTGAACCCTCTCCAAAGCATCCTATAATAGGGCGACCAGAAC
>NC_057718.1:70155541-70155822 GCF_004010195.1 Chiloscyllium plagiosum | reverse complement strand
TTGTCAATCTTAATGTTTGACAAAATTTTCAGCACATCAGCTTCCTCTATCTCTATCCATTCCAGCATGCACACCTGCTCTTCAAAGGTTTTATTCACTACAAAGTTCGTTTCTTTTGTAAAGACAGAAGCAAAAAACTCATTTAGGGCTTCCCCTACCTCCTCAGACTCATCACACAAATTCCCTATGCTATCCCTGATCGGCCGTACTCTTTCCTTGACCATTCTCTTATTCCTCACATAAGTGTAAAATGCCTTTGTGTTCTTCCTAATCCGTTCTGC
>NC_057718.1:70151008-70155484 GCF_004010195.1 Chiloscyllium plagiosum | reverse complement strand
GTCATCCAAGGTTCTTTATCTTACCACTTCTTGCCCTGTCTCAGAGGGACATATTTATTCATCACTTGCAACAACTGTTTCTTAAACAGTCTCCTCATGTCTATAGTGCCTTTACCATGGAACAATTGCTCCCAGTCCATGCTTCTTAACTCATGTCTAATCGCATCATAGTTTCCTCTTCCCCAATTAAATATCCTCCCATTTTGCCTAATCCTCTCCTTCTCCTTACAATGTGGGAAAGTGCAAGGTCATGAATTTTGGTTGGAAGAATAGAGGCTTGGATTATCTTCTAAATGGGGAGAAAATTCAGAAGAATGAAGTACAACAAGACTTGGGAGTTCTTGTCCAGGATTTTGTCAAGGTTGAGTCAGTAGTTAGAAAGGCAACTGTAATGATCGCATTTAATTTAAGAGGACTTGAACATAAAAGCAGGGATGTACATAAGGTTTTGGTCAGACCACATTTGGAGTATTATGAGCAGTTCTGGGCCCCTTATCTCAGGAAGGATGTACTGTCCCTGGAGCATGTTCAGAGGAGGTTCATGAGAATGGTCCCAGGAATGAAAAGCTTAACATATGAGGAACATTTGAGGACTCTAGGACTGTACTCAATGGGATTTAGAAGGATGAGGGGGGATCTAATTGAAACTTACAGAATACTGAATGGCCTGTCGGGGAAATGTTTCCATTGGTAGGAGAGACTAGGACAATATCTCAAGATATAGGCAATATCTCAAGATATAGGCTCTGCTTTCACCAACCTTTTTTAACACCTCTTCAAAAAGCACAATCAAATTAGTGAGACATAATTTCCCTTGGACAAAGCCATGTTGGCTATCCCTAATCAGTCTATGCCTTTCCAAATTCATGTAAATCCTTTCCCTCAGAATCCCTTACAACAACTTACCCACCACTAACGTAAGACTCACCGGTCTGTAGTTTCCTGGCTTTTCCTTATAGCCTTTCTTGAATAATGACACCATATTAATGTGCTGGCATTAGAGGAGGTCCAGAGGAGTTTACAAGAATGATCACGGCCCAAAGGGTTTTTCATATTAGGAATAACTGAGGACTCTAGTTCTTTACTTGCTGGAGTTTAGAAGGATTGGAGTGGTGGATGCTGATGCAGAGATCTGATTGAAACATACAGAATATTGAGAGGTCTGGATAGAGTGAATGTGGAGAAGATTATCCAACCAGTAGGAGAGTCTAGGACCCAAGAGCACAGTCTCAGAGTGAAGGGGTGACCCTTTCGAACTGAGATAAGGAAGGATTTCTTCAGCCAGAGGATGGTTAATCTATCTAAATCATTGCTGCAGATGGCTGTTGACTCCTCGACATTTAGTGCTTTTAAGACAGAGAGAAATAGGTTTTTGATTGGTAAGGGGATCAAGGGTTTTGGGGTTATGGGGAGAAAGCAGGAGAATGTGGTTGCTGAACATATCAGTCATGATTGAGTGGCAAAGGAAGACATCACTGCAATAATGACAGAGGGCCCTATCCATGCCCCTCATGATTTTATAAAGCTCTGTAAGGTCACTTCTCAGCCTCCTGTGCTCCAGGGAAAAAAAAAGTCCAACCTATCCAACCTCTCCCTGTAACTCAAACCTTCAAGTCTCGGTTATATCCTTGTAAAGCTTTATAAATCTTTTTGTACCTGTTACTATTAAAAGATTCCTAATTTCTAAATATAAACATATCTGAAAGTAGCTGCCTTTCCTGTCTATGTTTGGCATCCTGTCGAAGGATATTGAAATCAATTTAGATGCTTAACTTCTGCAATATCCTCATCTCTTTCCATAATGACAGAAACATACGGAATTATGATCACTATCCACAAAATGCTCGTCCACTTAAACTTGAACCATTTGATCAGTTTCATTCCATGAGATTAGATCTAGCATTGCCCCATCTCTAGGAGGACCATTTGTGTACTGCGACAATATGTACTTTGAATGCACTTTCAAAGTTCCACCCCATCTAATCCTTTCACATTAAGGTGAGCCCAGTTAATCTTAGTAAAGTTAAAGTCCCCTACAACTATTATCTGTTTCTCTCACACCTTTGTGATTTACATGCATATCTGTTACTCTATCTGCCTCTGACTTTTGGGAGGCCTGTAGTATAATCTCAAAAAGGCAATTGTACCTTTTTGCTTTCTATGCTCTAGGTCTCTAGGACATCCTCCTTCTGTACTGCAATGATGTCTTCCTCTGTCAATAATGCAATGCCCCCACCTCTCTTACCTCTCTCAGTAATATGTCTGTCAAATCCACAGCAGCCTATTGTAAAGGACACCAAGCATCATGATACTCTGTTGTAGGTGCACCCATATAAATGATATAGTTGTATAGATTGGTCCTCTGTCATGCTGGCAATTTGTACAGTGATGGCAATGTGCTGGTTATTGGTGGGCCTGTTGTACTGATGTGCTGGTTATGAGTGGACCTGTGTGGTGATTCTTCATGCTGGTTGGGCCTGTAATGGTAATGTCATTACCATTACAGGCCCAACCATTACTTCAGCCCATCAAATTTGCACCAGTCAAAAACAACCACCTATAATCTAATCACATTTTCTAGCACTTGGTCCATAACCTTGTATGCCTTGGCATCGCAAATGCACATCTAGATGCTTCTTAAATGCTGTGAATGGTATTGCTTCTGCAGTGCTGATGCTTTGTGCTAGGTTGGCCTGTGATAATGGTGTGCTGGTCATGCACAGCTCAGTGATGCTGATGCTCTGTGCTGGTGGACACATTAGTTCTGCTAATGTGCCCCCGTAATGGCATGCTAAGAGAAGCATATTAAAGAGAAATAGGACAGAAGCCTGATAGGCAGAAGCGGGTACTGCAAATGCTGGAGATTAGAGTCAAGATTAAAGTGGTGCTAGAAAAGCACAGCAGGTCAGGCAGCATTCGAGGAGCAGGAAAATCGACGTTTCAGGCAAAAGCCCTTCATCAGGAAGCCTGATATGTCAGGCATAGTTGTTGTAGCAGAGGTAGTGAGCAGCAGGAATATGGTGGCCAGGCATCAAAAGGTTCAGTAACTTCATGAGGTCTGGTGAGTTGAGTAACTCATAACTCTTACATGACCACAAGGTATAGGAGCAGAGTTAGGCATTTAGCTCATTGAGTCTGCTCTGTTTTGAGCTGAGCTTAAACTACATGGGCCGAAGGGCCTGTTTCCACACTGTAATGTAATCTAATCTAATAAGATATAGGAGCAGAGTTAGGCATTTAGCTCATTGAGTCTGCTCTGTTTTGAGCTGAGCTTAAACTACATTCAGTAATACACTGACCATCTTGGGATTACAGTAACCGTACTGTTTAATTGTAAACTATGCATTTAGTGATAATTACTCATTTCTATTAGTTTCAATGTAAGTTTCACTTGGCTTCCAGTTACATATCTTCCCCAGCAAATTAAAGCTGAGTGCTAGTTACTGCTAAAGCAAATACTGGTCAGTCAGACAATTTGAAACTGGATTTCAACTATGAACAGTGGTTTCAGGCAATATATATGATTCCAAAGGTAAACTGAAAAGCCCATACATACTAACACTAGCTGAGGAGTCTGAGTAATAACACATTTCCTATTCATTGAAGCAGCCAACTCATGTTTTACAGTCACAGTAGGCGGAAAGAGAGAAAACTGTTAGGTGACCCAATCCTCACCGTCATGCAATGACTTCATGAATCTGGTATTTTGTAAAAATCGAAATGTTACCAAAATAGAATCGAGGTGAAACATGTTTTTGAGCGAGAAATCATTTTACAATTTCCCAGAAAAGTTAACTCAATACTTTTATTGAAAACAACCTTTTGTTTTCAATTAATTTGTAGTTATTAATGTCAGGAATTGATATGGACTTTGGTTACCCAGTTCAAAGTCAAGTCTTTTCTCTACTCTGCATATATCATCCCTTCAAGTTCTCTATCATAGAGTTTCTGTTTCCCTCTAATTTTGTATAAGTGATTTCAACATCAAATAAACAGTTAAGAACTGAAATATGCTGATACTTTATTGTCCAATTGTATAAGTTACATCACATAAGTGCCCCTTAGGTCTCTTTTATATCTTTCCCCTCTCACCCTAAACCTATGCCCTCTAGTTCTGGACTCCCCGATCCCAGGGAAAAGACTTTGCCTATTTATCCTATCCATGCCGCTCATAATTTTGTATACCTCTATAAGGTCACCCCTCAACCTTCGACGCTCCAGGGAAAACAGCCACAGCTTGTTCAGCCTCTCCCTGTAGCTCAGATCCTCCAAATCTGGCAACATCCTTGTAAATCTTTTCTGAACCCTTTCAAGTTTCACAACATCATTCCGATAGGAAGGAGACCAGAATTGCTTGCAATATTCCAACAGTGGCCTAACCAATGCCGCAACATGACCTCCCAACTCCTGTACTCAATACTCTGACCAATAAAGGAAAGCATACCAAACGCCTTCTTCACTATCCTATCTACCTGC
>NC_057718.1:70140192-70150005 GCF_004010195.1 Chiloscyllium plagiosum | reverse complement strand
TTATCTCATTTCTGAAGGCTTCCCATTTTCCAGCCATCCCTTTACCTGCGAACATCTGCCTCCAATCAGCTTTTGAAAGTTCTTGCCTAATACCGTC
Source organism: Chiloscyllium plagiosum (assembly GCF_004010195.1). Lineage (NCBI taxonomy): Eukaryota > Metazoa > Chordata > Chondrichthyes > Orectolobiformes > Hemiscylliidae > Chiloscyllium > Chiloscyllium plagiosum. The sequence continues at coordinate 70,149,908 of NC_057718.1, read as the reverse complement.
AAAATTGGCCTTTTTCCAATTTAGAACTTCAACTTTTAGATCTGCTCTATCCTTTTCCATCACTATTTTAAATCTAATAGAATTATGGTCACTGGCCCCAAAGTGCTCCCCCACTGACACCTCCGTCACCTGCCCTGCCTTATTTCCCAAGAGTAGGTCAAGTTTTGCACCTTCTCCAGTAGGTACATCCGCATACTGAATCAGAAAATTGTCTTGTACATACTTAAGAAATTCCTCTCCATCTATACCTTTAACACTATGGCAGTCCCAGTCGATGTTTGGAAAGTTAAAATCCCCTACCATAATAACCCTATTTCTTACAGATATTGATCATAAGTTTTAATAATTGGATTACAGCATTACAGTAATTCAATCTAAACTGAATCAATCAAGTCAAAAATGGTAAGAGAAGAGCAAAAGAAGAAACCCAAGTCGGTTTATCAGCTTGCTATTTTTCAACCCATTCAATTGTAATCAGTTTATTTTATATCTGCTCACTTGCCTTCTCTTACCATTTTTTACTTTAGCTAATTTTATTCCTCTAATTCTTGGCATTGTTTCTGAATTACTTCTGTTTTTTCCTATTGTCATTTCCAATATTCCACTTTAATTAATTCTGAGCCCATCTCTGTATCATTCTAACCTGCCCTCAGTCTTATTCAAGCACTCCATTGGTCTCTGAAATCTCAGCTATGATTTTAGGATTTCTGTAATCTGACCCCTGCTTTTCCACAGTCCTCTCCTTTGTTTCTCATTTTGTTAGTGGAGTGGAGGATGGAAAAAGGGGTATTGGAACCTGCAAAATCTTCTCACTGTTTCTATAGTTTTGGCTTATAGATCTCTACAGTGGATATGTCTGAAGGAGATGGGAGCAGGAATAGGCTTTTTTATGATTCATTCGGGGGTATGGACTTCGTGGGTAGGCCAGAATTTATTGCCCATCCGTAACTGTCCTGGAGAGAGTGGTGAGTTATTCAGCTCCTCCATTTTACATCATGGCTAGTCACCTACTTAAATGCCATATTCACATGTTATCCTCATTTGCCTATTGTAATTAGACTAGGTAAAAACAATGACTGCAGATGCTGGAAACCAGAGTCTAGACTAGAGTGGTGCTGGGAAAGCACAGCAGTTCAGGCAGCATCTGAGGAGCAGTAAAATCGATGTTTCAGGCAAAAGCCCTTCATCAGGAATACCAGGTATTCCTGATGAAGGGCTTTTGCCTGAAATGTCGATTTTACTGTTCCTCGGATGCTGCCTGAACTGCTGTGCTTTTCCAGCACCACTCTAATCTAGACTATTGTAATGAGACGTCGATAAACCTTTTTCCTCAACTTATGTAATCACTGATCATCCACTGCTTTCTGAGGTAAGGAATTCAAAAGATTCACCATCTTCAGAATGAAGAAATTCCTCCTTGTCCCAGTCCTAAATGACTTGATCTTTATACAGATCGTGTCCTCAGGTTCTCAACTCCACACCCGGGGAAATGTCCTTTCTGCATCTATTCTGTCCATCCTATTAAGAATTATGTAAGTTTCTATGTGATTGTCAAGTAATCTTCTAAATTCCAGATATTACAAGCCCACTTTATTCAATCTTTCTCATTGAACAGTCTCCCCATCCTGGAAATCATTCTTGTGAAGCTCCATTGTATTCCCTGTCTGCTAAGTATACCCTTTCTTAGGCAACAGCTCTGGAACTGCACAACAAACTCCATCTGTGGTCTCACCAATATTCTATACAACTAAAACAAGTCTTATTTGCTCCTGTATTCAAATCCTCTTGTGATAAAGGCCAACACACTGTTTGCCTTTTGAATTGTTTGTTGAACCTGCAAGTCAGATTTCAGTGACTGATGAACAAGGACCCTTTGGACATCAACATTTTCCAATCTCTCTACCATTTAAGAAATGCTCTGCACCTTCAATCTCCTATCAAAGTGGCTAATCTCTCAATTACTCACATTATATTCCATTTGCCATGCTCCTGTCCATTCACTCAATCTGTTAAAATCTCCTTGAAGTCTCTTTGGATTTTCCTCACATTCCTGCCAAGTTTTGTATCATCTCAAAAACTTGGAAATATACAATTCACCTCCACATCCAAATCATTGACACACATTGTGAATGGCTCAGGTCCAAACACCATTGCTTGTGCTACTCCACTAGTCACAAGACACCAACCTGAGAATGATTAAGTTATCTATTCTTTCTGCTTCCTTCCTGTTAATTCCCTATTTAATGTCCATTCCCATCATCTGACGAGTTAGTTTAAACCCTGCCCAATAGAACTAGCAAATCTCCCTATGAGACATTAATCCTGGACTTCCTATGCTTTAACCTGTCTTCCTTGTACAGGTCACACCTGCCCTAGAATCAATCTCATAGCCCCAAAAATCTAAAGCCCTCCTTCCTGCAGAATTTTACCAGCCAAATGTTCACGCACTCAATCTTTCTATTTCTATGCTCACTATCATATGGTACATGGGAATACTGAGATTACTGCCTGACAGCATCTGCTTTTCAATCTCTTGCCTAGTGCTCTAAATTCTACCTTTACTGTCTTCCCTCTTCTGATCTGTTTTGTTCGTGCCAACTTTTGTCTCTTCATCCCCCCCAGTTCTGTGTTACAGCTCATCCTTGTCAGGTGAAATACAATGAAAGCAAAAAAAGTAGCAAAACCCTCTGTAACTGTTCACCTCCAACAACAACAAATCATTGTCAACAAAATAAAGTGAAATATGATATTAAGCTATAACACTTAAAAGCTGCTTGTGTAAATCTTCTGGCCTCTGGATTGTAAGAGACTGGGCATACAACCAGAGACATTTGTTGTGACTCCACAGAAGTCTCAATGCTCTGACTTCTGTGGGAATTGACAGAGAAATTTTGACTTCTAATGGACAACTATTCTCCCAGGGCTCTCTGCAAAGGCATTGGTCTTTGAGCAAGACAGTTCCATCGTACTTACCTGAATGTTTGCTTGCAAAATGTCAGAAAAATCTTAACATAACTGCTGGGTAACTACACAACTAATTCCCGTCATCACTCAGATTGGCAGAGGTGGCTCAGTGGTTACTACTGCTGTCTCTCAGTGCCAAGGACTTAGGTTCAATTTCAGAGTTGGGTGATTGTCTGGTGTGGGGTATGCATGTACCTGCATAGGTTTCCATGAGGTGTTCCAGTTTCCTCCCACAGCCAAAAGGTGAACAGGTTAGGTGGAATGGCCATGCTAAATTGCCTCGTAGTGTCCAGGGATATGCAGGCTATTTGGATTAGCCATGGTAAATTTGCGGTTACAGGGAGAGGGTGGGACCCTGGGTGTGGGTGGCACTTTGGAGGGTCAGTGCAGATTTGATGGGTTGAATGGTCTCTTTCCACACTGCAGGGATTCTAAAGCAAACACTTTGGAAGACAAATTACACATTGGCTTTTTATGCAAGAGGACTGGAAACAAAACCGAGGACATTTGTTTCCCTTTCGTTGTTGGGGGTGAAGGGTTTTTTTTTTCTGTTCTGTAACTCTCTATGAATCTAATTGTATAGGATATCAATGAGGCCACAGCTAAAGTACTATGTATAGTTTTGGACTCTAGATATTCTTGAGTTAGAGGTAGTAGTTCAAAGGCTCACTATAATGGTTCCTGGGACAAGAAGTTTGTTCAATGATGAGTCAGTGAGTAAATTGGCTATATATGCTCTGGAATTCATAATAATAAAAGACAATCTCATTGAAAGATTCAGAAGGGGGTTGATATGGTTCTGAGGCTAGCTGAGGGTGGTGGTGAATCTCAGTTACCAGTGGTGTGCTGTAGTGGTTTTGGGGACACTGCTGTTTGTCATTATTATAAATGATCTGGATGTAGACGTAGAAGGATGGTTTAGTAAATTTGTGGATGACACTAAGCTAGGCAGTGGATAGTACCAAAGTATGTTGCGGGTTACAGAGGGACATAGATAAGATGCAGAGCTGAGCTGAGAAGTGGCAAGTGGAGTTTAATGTGGAAATGTGTGAGGTAGTTCACTTTGGAAGAAATTACAGGAATGCAGAAGTATTGGGCTAATGGTAAAAATTCTTGGCAGTACAGATGAACAGAGAGATCTCGGTGTCATGGTGCATAAATCCCTGAAAGTTGCCAACCAGCTTGAGAGGTTGTTAAGAAGGCACATGGTGTGTTGGCGTTTTTTATTAGGGGGATTGAGTTTCAGAGCCAGAGGTCATGCTTCAGCTGTATAAGACACTGGTAAGGCCGCACCTGGAGTATTGCATACAGTTCTGGTCATTTCATTATAGGAAGGATGTGGAAGCTTTGGAAAGGGTTCAGAGGAGATTTACTAGGATGTTGCCTGGTATGGAAGGAAGGTCTTATGATGAAAAACTGAGGGAACTGAGGTTGTTTTCATTGGAGAGAAGAAGGTTGAGAGGTGACTTAATTGAGACGTATAAGATAATTAGAGGGTTAAATAGGGTGGATAGTGAGAGCCTTTTTTCCTTGGATGGTGAAGGCGAACACGAGGGAACATAGCTTTAAATTGAGGAGTAATAGATTTAGGACAAATATTAGGAGTAGTTTCTTCACTTAAGAGAGTAGTAGGAGTGTGGAACGGACTACCTGCAACAGTAGTAGACTTGCTGACATTAAGTGCATTTAAATGGGCATTAGACATACATATGGAGTAGGTTAGATGGGCATCAGATTATTTTCACATGTCGGCGCAATATCGAGGGCTGAAGGGCCTGTACTGAAATGTAACGTTCTATGAGGTACTTCTCTTGGCTGAGAAAGTAGGAACAAAGGAGAGGATGACTTAAGACTGAAGGAAGAACTTTTTTTCACTCAGAAGGTCATGAATCCTTGCCACTGTCCAAACTAGAGGGATGTGGGCTTAACCATTTTTTTTTTCATTCACTCAATGAATATGAACATCACTGCCTGGGCCAGCGTTTCCTAGCTATCCTTGAAAATCTGATGGTGAACTGCCTTCTTGAATTGCTACAGTCCATGTGCTGTTGATTGACCCAGAATGCATTTTGAGTGCAAGCAGCAGTGGAGGTAAGACGAACCCGGAAGACTGCAGCTAAGGTAAGGCAGTTTTTGAGAATTACTTACCGGTAGCAGGCAGCAGTGTTTTCTCTTTCACAGAAGGAGCGGGAGCAGTGGAGGAAGTGACGAGGACCAGAGGGGCAGCCGGGAAGGAAAGCAGTGACCATATATATCAGCAAGGCGGCTAAACCCGAGACTCTACAACTGTAGTGTCTCCCACCCGCCCTCCTCCCCTAACCTAGTTAATAAGGTAAGGTTCATTCTAAACTTCCTCTGTGGAATATAAGTTTGTTACTAATTTTATAGCAACTTGAACTTTAGTACTGAGTGGGTGTTCAGATAAGTGGGGTATGGATACTAGGGCAGTTCCTTGCTCCTCCTGCAGAATGTGGCAGGTGGGAGACATGGCACACGTCTCCGCTGGCTACATCTGTGGGAAGTGCACCCAACTCCAGCTCCTTGAAAACCGTGTTAGGGAATTGGAGCTGGAGCTGGATGAACTACGGACCATCCAGGAGGCTGAGGGGGTAATTGAGAGGAGTTACTGGCAGTTGGGCACTTCTGAGGCTCAGGATAAGGATAGATGGATTACAGTCAGGGGGAGGAAAGGGGACAGACAGACAGTGCAGAGATCCCCTGTGGACATTCCCCTCAGCAATAAGTATACCGTTTTGGATACTGCTGGGTTTTAAAAGGGGAGGGCGAACAGCCAGAAATCGTGTTACATATTGGCACTAATGATATAGCCAGGAAAAGGATTGAGGATATAAAAAGTGATTTCAGGGAGTTAGGATGGAAGCTGCAAAGCAGGACGAACAGAGTAGTGTTCTCTAGTTTACTATCGGTGCCACGAGATAGCGAGGCGAGGAACAGGGAGCGGGCGCAGCTTTACACGTGGCTGCTCAGCTGGTATAGGAGGGAGGGCTTCAGATATGTAGATAATTGGGATGCCTTCTGGGGAAGGTGGGACCTGTACAAGAAGGACAGGTTGCATCTGAACTGGAAGGGGACCAATGTCCTGGGTGGAAAGTTTGCTCGAGTAGTTCGAGAGGGTTTAAACTAGTATGGCAGGGGGGTGGTAACCTGAGCTGTATACCGGAGGTGAGAGTTGATGCAGATGAGGCAATAGCAAGTGGGAAGGATTTTCCTGGGAAGGAACCAAGGGATCGGTTAAAATGTGTTTGCTTTAACGCAACGGGTATCAGGAATAAAAGTGTTGAATTTAGAGCATGGATCAGTACCTAGTGCTATGATGTTGTGGCCATAACAGAGACATGGGTTTCTCAGGGGCAGGAATGGTTGCTGGATGTTCCAGGGTTTAGAGCATTTAAAAAGAATAGGAAGGGGGAGAAAGAGGAGGGGGTGTAGCACTACTAATCAGAGAGGGTATCACAGCTACAGAAGTTACCATTGTTGAGGAAGGTCTGCCTACCGAGTCAGTATGGGTGGAAATTAGGAACAGCAAGGGAACAGTCACCTGGTTAGGGGTTGACTACAGGCCCGCCAATAGCAGCAGGGAGATTGAAGAAAGCATAGGTCGGCAGATTTTGGAAAAGTGTGGACGTAGTAGAGTTGTTGTAATGGATGACTTTAACCTTCCTTCGAGCAGAAGATTTGAATGGAGCTGTTTTTGTAAGGTGTGTTCAGGAGGGTTTCCTAATTCAGTATGTTGACAGGCCGACGAGGGGAGAGGCCATTCTAGACTTGGTGCTCGGAAACGAGCCGGGGCAGGTATCAGACCTTGTGGTGGTGATTTTGGTGATAGTGGGCATTTTGGTGATAGTGACCACAACTGCCTCACATTCTACATAGCTATGGAGAAGGAAAGGATTAAGCAAAATGTGAGGATATTTAATAGGGGAAGAGGAAACTATGATGCGATTAGACATGAGTTAGGAAGCATGGATTGGGAGCAATTGTTCCATGGTAAAGGCACTACAGACGTGTGGAGACTGTTTAAGGAACAGTTGTTGCAAGTGATGAATAAATATGTCCCTCTGAGACAGGGCAAGAAGGGGTAAGATAAAGGAACCTTGGATGACGAGAACGGTGGAGCTTCTCGTCAAAAAGAAGAAGATAGCTGACATAAGGTGGAGGGAGCTAGGGTCAAACTCAGCTCTACAGGATTACAGGCAGGTGAGGAAAGGGGTCAAAAAATGATCTAGGTGAGCCAGGAGGGGGCACGAGAAAGGCTTGGCAGAACGGATTAGGGAGAACACAGAGGCATTTTACACTTATGTGAGGAATAAGAGAATGGTCAAAGAAAAGTAGGGCCAATCAGGGATAGCATAGGGACCTTGTGCGTGGAGTCTGAGGAGGTAGGGGAAGCCCTAAATGAGTTTTTTGCTTCTGTCTTTACGAAAGAAATGAACTTTGTAGTGAATGAAACCTCTGAAGAGTAGGTGTGCATGCTGAAATGGATAGAGATAGAGGAAGCTGATGTGCTGAAAATTTTGTCAAACATTAAAATTGACAAGTCGCCAGGCCCAGACCAGATTTGTCCTCGGCTGCTTTGGGAAACGAGAAATGTGATTGCTTTGCCACTTGCGAAGATCTTTGCATCCTCGCTCTCCACTGGCGTCGTACCTGAGGACTGGAGAGTGGCAAATGTAATTCCTCTCTTCAAGAAAGGAAATAGGGAAATCCCCGGCAATTACAGACTAGTCAGTCTCACATCTGTCATCTGCAAGGTGTTAGAAAGGATTCTGAGGGATAGGATTTATGACCATCTGGAAGAGCATGGCTTGATTAAATGCAATCAACACGGCTTTGTGAGGGGCAGGTCATGCCTCACAAACCTTATCGAGTTCTTTGAGGATGTGACTAGAAATGTTGATGAGGGTCGAGCTGTGGATGTGGTGTATATGGACTTCAGCAAGGCATTTGATAAGGTTCCCCATGGTAGGCTCATTCAGAAGGTCAGGAGGAATGGGATACAGGGGAACATAGCTGTCTGGATGCAGAATTGGCTGGCCAATAGAAGACAGCGAGTGGTAGTAGAAGGAAAATATTCTACCTGGAAGTCAGTGGTGAGTGGTGTTCCACAGGGCTCTGTCCTTGGGGCTCTATTGTTTGTAATTTTTATTAATGACTTGGGTGAGTGGATTGAAAAATGGGTCAGCAAGTTTGCAGATGACACAAAGGTTGGAGGTGTCGTTGACAGTATAGAGGGCTGTTGTAGGCTGCAGTGGGACATTGACAGGATGCAGAGATGCGCTGAGGAAGAGGAAACTATGATGCGATTAGACATGAGTTAGGAAGCATGGAGGAAAGTATAGAGGGGATGTCAGAGGCGGATTCTTTACACAGAGAGTTGTGAGAGCATGGAATGCGTTGCCAGCAGCAGTTGTGGAGGCAGGGTCATTGGGGACACTTAAGAGACTGCTAGACATGCATATGATCACAGAAATTTGAGTGTGCATACATGAGGATCAATGGTCGGCACAACATTGTGGGCTGAAGGGCCTGTTCTGTGCTGTCCTGTTCTATGTTCTATGTTCTAATCCCAGTGGGGAGCTCTAGATTTTTAACCTAGTGACACTGAAGAACAGTGATTTATTTCCAAATCAGGATGGTGAGTGGCTTGTAGGGGGAATTGCAGGTTGTGGAGGTGAAACCTGCAGCCATTGTCTTATGAGATGCTACTCATTTTGTGCTTGGAAGGGGATGTCAAGGGGCTGTCTAAGGAGCCTTGGTGAACTTCTACTTACAGATCATGTGCACTGTTGTTTCTGAACATTGGTGCTACTAGGACTGGATATTTGTGGATGTGGTGCCAATCGAGTGGGCTGTTTGAGCTGTGAAGCATAGAACATAGAACATAGTACAGCACAGAACAGGCCCTTCAGCCCACGATGTTGTGCTGACCACTGATTCTCATGTATGCACCCTCAGATTTCTGTGACCATATGTATGTCGAGGAGTCTCTTAAATGTCCCCAATGACCTTGCTTCCACAACTGCTGCTGGCAACGCATTCCATGCTCTCACAACTCTCTGTGTAAAGAATCCGCCTCTGACATCCCCTCTATACTTTCCTCCAACCAGCTTAAAACTATGACCCCTCGTGTAAGTCATTTCTGCCCTGGGAAATAGTCTCTGGCTATCGACTCTATCTATGCCTCTCATTACCTTGTATACCTCAATTATGTCCCCTCTTCTCCTCCTTTTCTCCAATGAAAAAGGTCTGAGCTCAGTCAACCTCTCTTGATAAGATAAGCCCTCCAGTCCAGGCAGCATCCTGGTAAACCTCCTCTGAACTCGTTCCAAAGCAACCACATCTTTCTTATAATAGGGTGACCAGAACTGGACGCAGTATTCCAAGTGCGGTCTAACCAAAGTTTTATAGAGCTGCAACAAGATCTCACGACTCTTAAACTCAATACCCCTGTTAATGAAAGCCAAAACACCATATGCTTTCTTAACAACCCCATCCACTTGGGTGGCCATTTTAAGCGATCTATGTACCTGCACCCCAAGATCCCTCTGTTCCTCCACACTGCCAAGAATCCTATCCTTAAGCCTGTACTCAGCTTCCAAATTCGACCTTCCAAAATGCATCACCTCGCACTTATCCAGGTTGAATTCCATCTGCCACCTCTCAGCCCATCTCTGCATCCTGTCAATGTCCCGCTGCAGCCTACAACAGCCCTCTATACTGTCAACAACACC
>NC_057718.1:70127450-70138683 GCF_004010195.1 Chiloscyllium plagiosum | reverse complement strand
TTGTCTGTCTCAGAGGGACATATTTATTCATCACTTGCAACAACTGTTCCTTAAACAGTCTCCACATGTCTATAGTGCCTTTACCATGGAACAATTGCTCCCAATCCATGCTTCCTAACTCATGTCTAATCGCATCATAGTTTCCTCTTCCCCAATTAAATATCCTCCCATTTTGCCTAATCCTCTCCTTCTCCATAGCTATGTAGAATGTGAGGCAGTTGTGGTCACTATCACCAAAATGTTCTCCCACCATAAGATCTGATACCTGCCCCGGCTCATTGCCGAGCACCAAGTCTAGAATGGCCTCTCCCTCGTCGGCTTTGAGTGTTGTTGAAGCTATATTCATCCAGACAAGTGGGGAGTATTCCTAGCTTGTGTCTTGCAGATGGAGAACAGACTCTGGGGAGTCATGAGGTGAGTTACACACTGCAATATTCCTAGCTTCTGACCTGCTCTTGTGGCCATTGCACTTATATGGCTACAAAGGTCCAGTTCAGTTCCTGTTTAATGGTAACCCCAGGATGTTGACAATGGTGTCGTAAATGATGATAATATCACTGAATGTCTTGGGGCAGTGGTTTGATTGTCTCTTACTGTAAATGATCATTATTTGGCATTTGTGTCACTTTTCAGCCCAAGCATGGATATCATCCCCATTTTTGACCTTATTATGACGGTGGTAAAGTCATTGCTGAAACAGGTGAGGGTTATTGGGCTGAGGACACTACCCTGAGGAGTTCCTGCAGAAATGTCATGGAGCTGATATAATTGACCTCTAACAACCACAACCATCTTCCTATGTGCCAGGTATGTCTACAACCAGCAAATAGTTTTCTTCTGGTTCCCATTGATTCCTGTTTTGCGAGGGTTCCTTGATATCACTCTCACCTTAACACTGCTTTTTGTTTGTTTGAACTAAAACTGGAATGAGCTCAGGAGCTGAGTGGCCCTGGCGGAATACAAATTGAATGTCATTGGGCAGGCTATTGCTGCGCATGTGTTGCTTGATGATACCTTCCATCACTTTACTGGTAATCAGTATTCAATCAGATGAGAGTTAGCAGGACGTTCCGCGAGCTGGCGAATTTTAGTTATCAAGAAAAATTGAATAGGCTCCAGTTGTTTTCGTTACAGTAGAAAGAGGGACTGAAGGGGACCTGATCGAGGTGTATGAGATTGAAGGGCATGGACAGGGTGAATCGGATGCAGTTATACCCCTTATTTGAAGGGTCAGTTACAAGGCAGCATTATTTTAGGTTGAAGGGCAGAAGGTCTAGAGTGGATCAGAAGAAAGATTTTTTGTTCAGACGATGGGGGGAATTGCAAGGTTTGTGAAGTGGGGGGAATCTAGAATGCACTGCCTGGAATTGGGGGGGAGGGGGCGCAATAAAGATGGGAATCGTGCAACCTTTAAAAAATATGTGCATGTGAATGTGAAATATCGTAGCATTCAAGACTGTGGGCCAAATGCTGCAAAAAGGGATTAAATGGTTTGATGCTTGATTTTGACTCTTGGAAATTTGATGGGCTTTAGAGCTTTAGGTCCTGTGGACCTCTATGACTATGATTAGATTAGCTTAAATTAGATTACATTACATTACAGTGTGGAAACAGGCTCTTCGACCCGCCGAAGTGCAACCCACCCATACCCCTACATTTACCCCTTACCTAACACTATGGGCAATTTAGCATAGCCAATTCACCTGACCTGTACATCTTTGGACTGTGGGAGGAAACCGGAACACCCGGAGGAAACCCACGCAGACACGGGATCAAGAGTAGAATGGTGGTATTCCTACCTGCGATCGTCAAGGCCTGGGTCAAGTCCCATCTGCTCTGGCAGCGTATAATAATATCTCTGAACTTGTTGATTGGAAAATAATTCATGGGTACTGGCACACATGTATCATGTCCACAGGCATTGTCATTTGACTTGTGCCAACATCAAAGAAACTTGATAGCCCATCACCAATCCTCTAACATGATGCTTCTGCACTTCTGTGCTATACTTCAGGTTTGAAAAGTGTGGTGCTGGAAAAGCGCAGCAGGCCAGGCAGCATCCGAGGAGCAGGTTGCCTGGGGACCATCATTGTCATGTTGCTACAAGGACACTATGCAGTGAGAGACATGCAACCAACTCATAGATTGGACCAGGCTGCATCTCCAAACTTGCTGATACAGCACTCACTCCCGTCATGTCGACCTGGATGCTCACAACATTGTCTTTTTTTGCTTTGTCTCCTCCATATCAGGCTCACATTATACTGTCTCAGTCTGCTGTTTAGCACAAATAACTATGACAAGCTTCCTGCATTTATCAGCAGACCTCAATCAAGTCAAGGGGGGGGTAGCCTTCACTAGAGGGCTTCCTGGCACAGTAATTCAAGGGCAGCCTCCGATACCAATCCAATATCTGTTTGTTGCAGTCAGGGTCAGGATGTTGTCCTCATAAGATGCGAGGAGCCAATTGAGGGGCAACACTCACTTGCCTTGGTTCTTTGTGCTGCTTTCCTCCTGCAAAGAGAGAGGCACAATGATTGCAGATGGAAGTGAATGGCACAGCTGTTACTATTGGTACCAGTCAGAAGGTCTCTCAAGCCAGTGATGGGTGCAGCACTGAAGATATGCAGGTTAATGATTTTAGGGATTAGGGGAGGTAAGAGTGAATGAAGGAAGGTATTGGGTGTAATAAAAAGAGTAGTAGAACATCAGCCTTGAGAGTTGGATACAGTAGCTGAGATAAAAATTGAGTGTATAGTATCAGAGACAAGATAATGCACCTTAGCTCCTCCTATTTTGCTGTATATTCCTACAGATGGCAGAGACTGTTTTAATACAGATAACAGCTCTGTTCAGGTTGACAAGGCTGTTGTTGTGGCCTTCATTGCTGTAGACCTATCCACAGTAGACCTATTCACTACTTAGAGGAGGAGGAGGAAATCTTATACCTGCGTCATACTGTCCAGCAGGATCTCAAGGACACAGTCCTCAAAGTGAGACAATTTCTCCCTATCTTCTATGTTCAGGGCAAATGTCAGAAAACATGCAGGGCAACTCTGGAGTTATATTGCTTGTCCAGTGGACTGTAAGTACAGTCTAGTAATGTTATATTTCACAGGTCCATGGAACATAAAGAAACATATTATTAGTTTTTGTGTGAATGGAGTGGGTGAATTAACTTTTTTAGATTAGATTACTTACAGTGTGGAAACAGGCCCTTCGGCCCAACAAGTCCACACCGCCCCGCCGAAGCGCAACCCACCCATACCCCTACCTTTACCCCTTATCTAACACTACGGGCAATTTAGCATGGCCAATTCACCTGGCCTGCACATCTTTGGACTGTGGGAGGAAACCGGAGCACCCGGAGGAAACCCACGCAGACACGGGGAGAATGTGCAAACTCCACACAGTCAGTCGCAGGAATTGAACCCGGGTCTCTGTGCCACCATGCCGCCCACTAACTTGTGATGGTTCTTTCTGTAGGCTTTGAATACTTAACTCAGGCAACCTCCATATTTCAGCAAATCATCCTTTGAATGTTTGATGGGTCTTGTGGTACATTGTCCCTATCTCCTGAGCAAGAGATCCAGGTTTAGGTCCTATCTGTTCCAGAGGGTGTAATAACATCTCTGAACAGGTTGATGAAACATTACCATTGACTGTTTGTCCAATAATAGATGCCTTTTGTATCATATTTTGTAGAACAGCTTGACAGATATGGATTGTTTTAGGGTGAGTTTAAATACTTACAGTGAGACAGCAAAGTGGTGAATTGGCTGGAGGAGATAGTCAACAAGATGAGTTTTAAGTTCATAACACTTCATTACTCATTTCAACAACCTTCCTTAAACTTACCAACCAACTCAATCCCACAGCTGAATTGTGTTTTTTTTTAATTTAATAGAGGTTGTCACCTTGTTTTGGCTTGTTTCTAATGGAGTGTGTTGCTGGAAAAAAACAGCAGGTCAGGCAGCATCCAAGGAGCAGGAAAATCGAATTTTTGGGCCTGATGAAGGGCTGTGCTTTTCCAGAAACACACACTCATCTCTGATCTCCAGCATCTGCAGACCTCACAATCTTCTTGTTTCAAATGGAACTAGCTGGGCCAATATATTCAACCAGGTACCTTTTGGAATCAGCTCAACTGGAGATGATTCAACCAACTAAATGGGAGCAGCTCAACTGACCAATTGCAGGCTCACTATAGCTGGGAGTCAATTTAGTTTCCACTGGACAATTGGACCCATTGCAGCCAGTTTTGAATTTAACCAAAAGCTATGACAGAAATAGCAAATGTATCTGTGTGCTCCTCAGAAGATTAAGCAGTCCATTCATATCAGCTCCAGATAATGTCCATCCTAAAATGGACATTCTTGACAGAATCCAACCATCACCTCTTAACATTGAATGGAATTGCCATCTGAAATCCCCATGATCAACATCTTGAGTTACCACCGATCAGACACTTTGGCCATCACAGCAGGTCAGAGGCTGGGAATGCTGTGGTGAGCAATTCCTCTTCTATCTCTTCAAAGCCAATCCACCATCTACAAGTCACACGTCACAAGTGTGATGCAACATTTTCAGCTTGCTTGGATGACTACAGCTGTAACAACACTCAAGCTTGACACCATCCACGACAAAGTAGTGCAATTGATTGGTACCACCTTCAACATTCATGTCCTCTGCTACCAACACATAGTATCAACAGCATGCACAACCTACAACATGCACTGAAGCAGTACACTAATCCTCCTTGGACAGCGTTTTCCAAACCCACCATCTGAAAAGGCAAGAGCAGTAGATAAATGGAAAAAATGATGACCTGTTAAGTTCCTCTCCAAGTCAGACATCATCTTCATTTGGATATGTTATTGTTTCTTCACTGTCACAAGGTCAGACTCCTGGAACCCTCTCCCTAAAGCATTTTGTGTGCACTTACACAAAAAATACTGTAACAGTCTAAGAAGATAGCTCACCACAACCTTTTCAAAGGAAGTTAGGAATGGGCAATAAATGGGCAATGTCCACGTTCATGCTCACTCTCATGCTCCATGAACGAATAAAACAAAAATTAGATGTGTAGGAGTCTACAACTATGCTTGGCAATGTTGGGTTTTATTCAGGTCAGTTGAAGGCATCTTATTAACATATGAAGCCAGAGAGGTTTCAAGTGGGAGTAATAATTAGCAGCTGCAGAATATTGTTAAGTGGAAGTAATGCCCTCTATTGGAAGGAATGCCATTTCAAAAACAGTTTACACCCCATCTTGTTGTGCAAATGTTAATTTACTTTCACTTGCATAGCATCAATAATATAAAACTATACACGGATTTGAAGAATTCCAGTTCTGAATTGCAAGTGTTGCCCCAGTTCCCAGTTGACTTTGTATTCTCACCTGTAATCTGGGAATTCCCCATTCTAATGTAGTAAACCGCGCTGCCTACTCTAATCACAGGTTCTTTCTGTTCACTTCCTTGTGACATTTGCACATAACCATTTGGGGTTTTAGCAATAAAACAAAAAGAGTTGTTTAATACATCAGTAAAATATGAAACAACAATGAGAACACATTTGGAGCAAAAGGAAATGGGAGATTTCCTTTTAATTACTTCAAAAGTATGAATACGCTTTTTATGCATAAGTTTTAGATTTCACCTCAAATAGCAGAAAGAAGAATAATCTTGTACATATAAATAACTAAACCCTGATCAAGAAAAGTCTGCTGATGATATGATAAAAGTCATCCAATTCTAGTTTCATTCCTTTTGAATTTTGTCAGTAGCTGGAGGCTTATGATCTAGGATCTATGATGTGATTACTGAACTAAGCCAGATACTTTCATCTAGAAAGGGAAGGAGACACAAACAGGTCAGTTAGCTTAATGTCTGTTATTGGGGAAGTATTAGAGTTTATTTTAAAGGATATAAAAGCAGAGCATTTAAAAATACGTATTATGATCAAGAAGATTCAACATAGCTCCATGAAGAGGAAATCATGCCTGATAAATTTAGTAGAGTCAAAGAGTCATATAGCATTGAAGCAGATCCTTTGGTCCAACCAGTCCATGCCAACCATATTCCCAAACTAAACTAGCCTGATGTGCTTGCGCTTGGCCCAAGACGCAGACCTCATTTTCTATTCATGAACTTAACCAAATGTCTTTAAATGTTGTAACTGTACCTGCAATTACCACTTTCACTGGCAGTTTGTCAAAGAGCAGGATAGATAAAGGGTAATCTGTGGATGTAATATATTTGGAGTTTCAGAAGGTATTTGGTAAGGTACCTCATATTATGCTTCTGATTCAATTATGAGCCCATGGTGTTGAAGTTAGTATATACACGTGGATAGAGGACTAGCAAACTAATGTAAAACAAAGAGTGAGGATGGGGTGGTGTATTTTAAGGGTGATGATCTGTAACTGGTGTGCCACGGGAATCAGTACTCGGCCACAATTATCTTACAGTACATGTTGATGACTGGTTGAGGAAAGTGAATGTACTATAGCCAGGTTTGAGCATGACAGAAAGAGCCTTGTAGTGGGAAATAGACAGGTGGGAAAATGCTTGGTAAATGGAATACAATGTATGAAGTGTAAAACTATGCATTTTGGCAGGAAGGATAGAAAGGTGAATATTATTTAAATTGAGAAAGACTGAATAAAGCTGTCCTTGTCCATGAATCACAAAAAGCTAGCATACAAGTTCAAGGTGTAAAAGGGAAGGCAAATGGGATGTTGGCCTTTATTTCAAATTCCCAAAGGTAATGAAGTATAGAGTAGAGAGGTTTTGTCAAAGCTATACAAGGGACCACAGCTGGAATAATGGGAGCAGTTTTAGGCTCCTTATCTATAGAAAGATAAAATGGCATTGGAGGCAGTTAGGGAAGATTCACAAGGTATGGAGGGAATATTTTAGGAGAGGTTGACTAGATTGGGCCTGTATTGTTTGGAATATCAAAAAATGAAAGGTGACTTAATGAAATATATGTCTTAGAGGACTTGACAGGTTAAATATGGAAAAGTTGTTTTCCCTGTGGAAGAGTCTAGGACCAGAGGCCATAATCTCAGAATAAGGAATCACATAGTTAAGACAGAGATGAGGAGGAGATTTTTCCTCTCATGAGTTAGTGAATCAGTGGAATTTTTGTTTTGCAACTTAGGGCAGTTGAGGTTGTATTGTTAAGTATATTCAAGGCTGAAACATATAAATGTTTAATCTGTAAAGGCATCAAGAGTAAAAAGTAAAAAAAAATAAAAGTAGAGTTGAAGATTATCAGATCAGCCATCTCATTAAATAGCGGAGCAGATTCAATGTGCTGAATGATGACCTATCATTTCCTTCACATTGACTCTCAAATATAACCTTATAACACTTTCTACTGCCTCACCAGTCAAATCACATTCCCAAATTGAAGCAAACCAGAAATTTCCATCAGTGAATGGTAAATAAGGAATCACATAGTTAAGACAGAGATGAGGAGGAACGGTCAAACAAGAAGGCAATGAGGACAGCCTACAGCAGGAGTAACTGGTACAACATTGTATCTAACCGTGGCAAGAGAAAATGGAAGACTATGGGTGTCAGGAAAGTTATTTATAAAAATAACATTCAAATTCTGGGTTTGAGATAACTTATACTGACCCCTTAAATGTGTGATTCCATGTCTGCCATACGTCTACATTACCCATGTCTCCAATATTTATTATGTGCAATGTCAATAAGTCAATAAGGTTTTGAAATGCCTTGTTACACTTTTGGACTGATACAGGAAGGCCAGATTCTCACAGCAACAGAAAAAGCTTATCTCTGGAAATTTCTTATCCCTGCATGCTCAGTATTGTGCTGGAGTGTAAGGTCATGGATAAGTATTAAAGCAGGCTGGCTAAAAAGTGTGCTGTTGTTGTCTGAGCTTTTATAAAAGGCTGTTAGTTATCTTGCCCTTTCCACTGCTTGTTACCTCCATGCCAACTTATACCTCCATGCCATCTAATACACCTCACATACAACCTCTTTAGTCACCTACCTAGTATCCATTATGAGCAGACCTTAAGAATCATCTGGAGATAAAAGGATACCTACGTTTCTAATAAAGATCTCAATCGTGTATGGCCAATCTATTATTGAAGATAATCCTCTGCTCTCTTAACCACATCAAAGTAAGGTAATTTAAATATATAATTTATAATGAGATCCTCTGACAATGCATTACTAAACCTCGATGAGCAGATTTTTTTTGTTTCCTGGATGGTTTCCTGGATGCTTGGCTGTGCGGCAAGAATGGCTAACGGGGTCAACCCTTATGCAATATAAACACAGCTTGACATAGGGGACTTTTTCCAATCCCTGTGGACTGAATTTTTCAATTTTTTGACTTCCCAGTAGGTTCTGTCCACCTCAGTTCAGTGGAACCAGGGATTACACTAAGATTTAGTGGGAGGAAGAGAGAAAAGAAGACATAATGAGCCCATTTTGTGGCATGGGTGAAAACTCCTTGTATGTTACTATCAGCTTCTGCACAAATGTTCCTGATGTTATAGAATTGGAGGCAGATAATAAGCAGTTAAGGGAAAGGGGGGCTTAGTGTTGTGAATAGTTGTTGTTTAATGTTCGCTTTTAGAGTTAAAGAATAAATTAATATCATTTTCTTTAAATAGTGGAATTTGGAAGTTCTCTGTCACTCATATTTTAATAGATTATGAAGTGAGGTGAGCTTTTCTGGGTGTATAGTTTAATTGCTGTGGTTCTGATCGCCGAACTGGAAATTTTTGTTGCAAACGTTTCGTCCCCTGGCTAGGCGACATCATCAGTGCTTGGGAGCCTCCTGCGAAGCACTTCTTTGATGTTTCCTCCGGTGTTTATAGTGGTCTGTCCCTGCCGCTTCCGGTTGTCAGTTTCAGCTGTCCGCTGTAGTGGTTAGTATATTGGGTCCAGACCTGGACCCAATATACCAACCACTACAGCGGACAGCTGAAACTGACAACCGGAAGCGGCAGGGACAGACCACTATAAACACCGGAGGAAACATCAAAGAAGTGCTTCGCAGGAGGCTCCCAAGCACTGATGATGTCGCCTAGCCAGGGGACGAAACGTTTGCAACAAAAATTTCCAGCTCGGCGAACAGAACTACAGCAACGAGCACCCGAGCTACAAATCTTCTCACAAACTTTGTATAGTTTAATTTACAGAAGGCTCACCACAGTAGTGCAGTGGCTCAGTGGTTTGCACTGCTGCACATACAGTGCCAGGGACCTGGGCTCGATTCCAGCCTTGGGCAACTGTCTATGTGGATTTGTACATTGTCTGCGTGGGTTTCCTCCAATAATCCTAAGATGTGCAGGTTAGGAAAATTGGCCATGCTAAATTGCTCATAGTGTTCAGGGATATGTAAGTTAGGTGTATTCATTGGGGGTAAATGTAGAGTAATAGGGTAGAGGTCTGGGTGGGTGGTGTGGACCTGTTGGGCCAAATGGTCTGTTTCCACAATGAGGATTCTAATGATTTAAATTTTGTGTGTTTGAGTGTTACATACATAATAACAGCGTTCAAAGAATTCAAGAGGGCATTGGAGAGATTTTGAATAGCAATGGTGTGCAGGAATATGGGGAAAAGAGAAGGGATAGGCACTGGATAATAGCACTGGACCAGATAGTAGAACTGTTGCCGGCGTGATGGACTGAATAGCCTCTTCGTGCTCCATAATTCTGTGATTTCATGGCCACACAGAACTCAGTAGATGGAGGTCTGCATGGAGAGCTAGGCTGCATTATCTGAAAGCACAGGGAACAATACATACCCATTGCACTGCAGCATGATGATACATTTGTCACATCTCATCCAACACCTGTAATGTTTTGCTCTCTCTGTGTGCAAAGTTGGAGCTGTCAGCATTGTTCAGCAATGGCTGTGCCAGGGACATTCAAACATAGAGAGGGTCAAAGCTGTATGATGGCCAGAGAGTAGGCAGCCTAAGTGTTGTACATTCATCCTACATTACCTTCCCAGTAAAAGCCCTTTGATTCGCGTTGGCAGCCCCCTACCTTAGAGGTTGAGTCACTCACCCCACTCACTCTGAAAATGATAACGGCCATTTTCTTCTCCATTATGCATTTTAAATTTCCACCATAATGGAAAGTGAAATGAGCAGTGTGCTGTTGATCCATGTTGATTGACATCTTGCCACTGCCTAGTGACAATCTTGTCATGCTGCTTGTTAAAAGCATAAAACGTATGATTTATTTGATGTTGAGAAGATCTCATCTGTCTTCTCGTCTGATTTCCACACATTTCACCGTTACTGAAACCCTATAAGATTCTGCCCTAGGTGTATATTTGCATAAGATTAAGAGACATAAAAGGGATAACAGATGGAACCTAAGTTCATCAAAATTACAGGTAGATTGGATGGGGTGGGGAGGGGGTGTTTGAAATGCCCATGCCATTAAGAGCAGGAAAGCTATTCATACTGGAAACAAGAATACAGGTCGGAATCCAGAATCAAGTCTCACTCGCCATTCTTAAAGGCCTCCTGACTGGAACCCCAAGACAATCCAAATCTTGTCTCTATTCATAATTGGTAATGTGGAGTTTGCACATTCACCCTCTGCCTGCGTGGGTTCCCGCCAGGTGCTCTGGTTTTTCTCCCACAGTCCAAAGATGTGCAGGTTAGATGGATTGGCCATGCTAAATATCCCACAGTGGATAGGTGGATTAGACTTGGTAAAAGCAGGTCTACAGCGATAAGGTGAGGGTGGGGGGAGGTTCTGGGTGGAATGCTTTTTGGAGTCTCAGTGCAGACTCTATGTGTTAAGTGGCCTCTTTCTGCATTGGAGGAATTTTATGATTCTTTGAAGTTGGGATGTGTGGTTAATCACATTCTTCGCCTTAAACAATATCCCTCTGCTCCAGCAAGTTCTTTAACATAGGCCTTTTATTTAATATTACCTGCATTTGTTTTTCCTATCACAATTTATCACTTCAAACAAAAGGTGGGGTGACGGAAAGAAATGGAGGGAAGGGTAGGAGGAAAAGAGAAGAGGGAGAGAGAAGGGGTGGACAAGGAAGATGGGGGAGAGGGGTGAGAGAGTGGAGGGAAGCAGAAAGGGGCGCAAAAGTGAGGAGAGAAAGGGAGCATAGGGGCAAGGTGGGAGAGCAAAGGGAAATGGAGAGATTAGGAGGAGGAAAAGACAGGAGAGAAAATGAGATAGAAGAGAGCAGGGGAAAGAGAG
>NC_057718.1:70124450-70127242 GCF_004010195.1 Chiloscyllium plagiosum | reverse complement strand
AGAAGAGTGAATTGGAGAAGGGTGGAAGGGAGGAAGGCACAAGGTGCAGGGGGTTTAGGAGGAGAGGGAGTGGGAGGAGGGGGAGACGGGTGGTGTGAAAGGAAAGTGAAGCAGTGATGAGTGGGGAAGACAGAGAAGGAGCTGTGAAAGGGAAGAGGAGATGGAGTGGGATGAAGAGTATGAGAGCTGGAGGTGATATAGGCAGAATTAGCCAGATGGTGAAGAGTGGAGTTGGGTAAGCCCAGAACACAGGCAGGCTTGAGGGGACAGTAATTCCTAGCAGGTCAGGGTACAAGGAGGGAGTGACTGATGAGCTGGAAGTCCCAGATGAATAATAAAAACATTATTTACAATATTATTCTTCAAAATTTGCAACTAACTGCTTATTTTGCAAATGGGAGCATTTGGAGGAATGATAGCATATAGGATGTTTCATGTGAAGAGTGTGAAAGGAGGTTTGAAATGAAGAGATAAAGTCAATGAAGCATTCACAGCATGTCACACCTCATAGCACTATTTCCAGGTTTCTACAGGTACTATTTACTTGCCATGAATATTTATCAGCAGAAAATCTTTTTTGAAACACGCCTAGCCTTCATGGTAGAGTTACCAGCTCTGGGGCCACCCAGTGCATGTTTCAGTGCAGACAACCATAAGATAGGAATAGAATTAGGCCATAAAGGGATTCTGGGTAATCCAAGATAGAGCATGGGAAAATTTTGTGCCAGTTAAGAGCTACTCCTTTTTAAAGGTATTTTAAGTATTGGAGGTGATTTCCTCGAATTCCAGGAGCAATAATTACTGTTTAATAAGTGGTTGCATTCTTTTGGAACTTTGGGGAAAAAGGATCAAAACAATGAGCAGGGGCTGCTGGGAAGGTAAATTAGAATATTAAATACTTATCTTGTGAATCAGCAGAGCGACGGCTGAACAGGAGCAGAAGCTGACATGGAGACTGCTGGGTAAGTGAAGTAATATATTTGGGAAGTGGCTACACCCAAGATAGAACACGCGTAGTGTCTCCCACCTGTTCCCCTCCTCGAACAAAAAAAAGGCTGTGTGAAAGGTTGGTAATGTAAGGCTTTTTAATGTGTTTTGGCAATTTAGAGCAGAGGGGATGGAAGCTAGAGCAATTGCATGCTCCTCTTGCAGGATGTGTGAGACAAGGGTCACCATTAGTGTCCCTGCTGACTTCACCTGCAAGAAGTGCACTCAACAATAGCCCCTCACAGACCATGTTAGGGAGCTGGAGCTGGAGCTGGAGCTGGAGCTGGATGAACTTTGGATCATTCAGAAGGCTGAGAGGGTGATAGAGAGAAGTTATAGGGAGGTGGTCACACCTAAATTACAGGATAAAGGTGACCGTCAGGACAGGGAATGATAATAGGCAGTCAGTGCAGGGATCCCTGTGGCCGTTCCCTTCAATAATAAGAATACCACTTTAGATACTGTTGAGTGGTGGGGGCAAGTCACAGTGGCAAGATCTCTGGCACTGAATCTAGCTCTGTGGCTCAGAATGGAAGGGGAGGGAATTGGAGAGCAATAGTGATAGGAGATTCAATGTTTGAGGCACAGACAGGAGATTCTGTGGTCGTGAACAAAACTCCCGGATGGTATGTTGTCTTTCAGGTGCCAAGGTCAGGAATGTCTTGGATCGAGTCCATGGGATTTTTAAGGGGGAGGGGGGGCAGCCAGATGTCATGGTACACATCGGTACCAATGATATAGCTAGGAAAAGGGATGAGGACATGAAAAATGAATATAGGGAGTTAGGTTGGAAGCTAACAAGGCAGAACTAGCAAAGTAGTAGTCTTATGATTGCTACAAGCTAGTGAGGCTAGGAACAGAGAGCGAGTGCAGATGAACAGCTGGCTGCAGAGGTGGTGTAGGAGGGAGGGCTTCAGATATGTGGATCATTGAGATGCTTTCTGGGGAAGGGGGGAACTATACAAGGAGGATGGGTTGCACCTGAACTGGAGGGGTACCAATATCCTGGGCAGGAGGTTTGCTAGAACTCTTCGGGAAGGTTTAAACCAGTTTGGCAGGGGGATGGGAACTGGAGCTACAGTTCAGATGATGGGGTAGGTAGTGAACAGATAGATTCAGTGTGCAGGCAATCTGTGAGGAAGGATAGATAGTTGATAGGGCAAAGTGGCAGTCAGTGTGATGGGTTATAATGTGTCTATTTTAATGCAAGAAGTATCAGGAATAAGTGTGGTGAACTTAAGAGTATGCATCAGTACTTGGAACTATGATGTTATAGCCATTACAGAGCCATGGATATCACATGGGTAGGAATGGTTGTTGCACTTTCAGGATTTAGATGTTTCCAAAGGAATAGAGAGGGAGGGAAAAGAGGTTGGGAGTGGCATTGTTAATCAGAGAGAGCACCATAGCTGCAGAAAGGAAGGTCGTTGAGGAGCGTTTGTCTACTGAGTCCCAATGGGTGGAAGTCAGAAACAGGAACGGAGCAGTCACTTTATTGGGAGTTTTCTACAGGCTCCCCAATAGCAACAGAGACACAGAGGAACAGATTGGGAAAAAGATTTTGGAAAGGTTCAGAAGTAACAGTGTTGTTGTCATGAGTGACTTCAACTTCCCTAATGTTGAACTCCTTAGTACATAGAACATAGAACATAGAACAATACAGCACAGAACAGGCCCTTCGGCCCACGATGTTGTGCCGAACTTCTAACCTAGATTAAGTACCCATCCATGTACCTATCCAAATGCCGCTTAAAGGTCGCCAATGATTCCGACTCTACCACTCCCACGGGCAGCGCACTCCATGC
>NC_057718.1:70074427-70121367 GCF_004010195.1 Chiloscyllium plagiosum | reverse complement strand
CCGAAGAGTGCTAGCAAACCTACCCCCCAGGATATTGGTGCCCTTCTGGTTCAGGTGCAGCCCGTCCTGTTTGTACAGGTCCCACCTTCCCCAGAGTGCAGTCCAATTGTCCAAATATCTGAAGCCCTCCCTCCTACATCAGCCTTGCAGCCACGTGTTCAACTGCACTCTCTCCCTATTTTTTGCCTCACTGTCACGTGGCACCGGCAACAACCCAGAGTTGACGACTCTGTCTGTCCTAGCTTTTAGCTTCCTGCCTAACTCCTTGAGCTCTTGAATGACCTCCCCATCCCTCTTCCTACCTATGTCGTTGGTGCCAATGTGTACCACGACTTCTGGCTGCACACCCTCCCCCTTAAGGATTCTGAATACACGGTCTGAGACGTCTCGGACCCTAGCACCCGGGAGGCAACAAACCATCCGTGAGTCTCGCCCATGTCCATAGAACCGCCTGTCCGTCCCTCTAACTAGAGAGTCCCCTATAACTAGCGCTCTCCTCCTCTCCCCCTTTCCCTTCTGAGTCTCAGAGCCACAGACCCCTTCACTGCAGCTTACACCTGCAACGCTGTCCCCCCCAACAGTTTCCAAAGCTGTATACTTATTTTTTAGGGGAACGACCACAGGGGAACCCTGCACTGCCTGCTTCTTCATGCCTTATGGTTTAAGTCATGCCTTAGTGTAACTAATTTGGAAGGAGCTGATTTTGTCAAGTGTGACCAGGAAGGATTCCTGACTCAGTATGTAGATAGGCTTAAAATGTGTTGCTGGAAAAGCGCAGCAGGTCAGGCAGCATCCAAGGAGCAGGAGAATCGACGTTTTGGGCATGAGCCCTTCTTCAGGAATTTGGTGCTTGGCAACAAATCAGGTCAAGTGTCAGACCATTTCAGTGATAGTGTTCACAACTCCCTCCCCTTTCCTGTAATCATGGAGAGGGATGGGAGCAGACAGTATAGGAAAGTATTTAATTGAGAGAGGCAGAATTACAATGCTATTAGGCAGGAACTGTGGAGCATAAATTAGGAAAGATATTTTCAGGGAAACGCATGACAAAATGTAGAGGTTTTTTAGGGAGCACTTGTCCCACTGAGGCAAGGAAGAGATGCTAGTGTGAAAGAACCTTGGATGATAAGAGATGTAGAACATCTAGCCAAAAGGAAGAAGGAAGCTTACTTAATGGTTGAGGAAGCAAGGATCAGGCAGGGCTGTAGAAGGTTACAAGGTGATCAGGAAGGAACTGAAGAATGGACTTGAGAGGGCTAGAAGGGAACATGAAAAAGCCTTGACAGGTAGGACTAAGGAAAGTCCCAAGGCAATCTACACTGATATGAGGAACAAAGCGATGGCCAGTGTGAGAGTAGGGCCAATCAGGCATAGTGAAGCGAATGTGTGCCTGGAGTCAGAGGAGCTTGAGGATGTCCTTAATGAATATTTTGCTTCAGTATTCACTAGTGAGAAAGACATTTTCATTTGTGAGGACAGCATGAAACAGGCTGATATGCTTGAACAGGTTGCTGTTAAGAAGGGAGATATGCTGGAAATTTTGAAAAACACAAGGAAAGATAAGCCCCCCTGGGCCAGATGGGATATAAGTTTCTACAGGAAGCAAGGGAAGAGATTGCTTCGTCTTTGGTGATGATCTTTGCATCCTCATTGTCCACATGAGTAGTACCAGATGATTGGAGGGTGGCAAATGTTATTCCTTTGTTCAAGAAAGGGAATAGGGATAACTCTGGGAATTGCAGACCAGTCAGGTTTAAGTCGATGGTGAGGAGAGGATTCCAAGAGACAGGATTTATTATTATTTGGAAAAGCATAGCTTGCTTAGAGATAGTCAGCATGGCTTTGTAAGAGGCAGGTCATGCCTAAGAAGCCTAATTGAATTCTTTGAGGATGTGATAAAACACCTTGATGAAGGGAGAGCAGTGGATGTAGTGTCTGTGGATTTTAACAAGGCATTTGATAAGGTTCCCCATGATAGGCTCATTCAGAAAGTAAGGAGGCATGGGATACAGGGAAATCTGTTTGGATATAGAATTGGCTGGCCCATAGAAGACAGAGGGTGATGGTAAATGGAAAGTATTCAGCCTGGAGCTCGGTGACCAATGGTGTTCCGTAGGGATCTGTTCTGGGACCTCTGCTCTTTGTGATTTTTATAAATGACTTGGATGAGGAAGTGGAAGGGCGGGTTAATAAGTTTGCCACTGTCCTGAAGGTTGGTGGAATTGTGAATAGTGTAGAGGGCTGCTGTAGATTGCAATGGGACATTGACAGGATGCAGACCTGGGCTGAGAAGTGGAAATGGAGTTCAAACTGGAAAAGTGTGAAGTGATTTCTTTTGGAAAGTCAAATTTGAATGAAGATTACAGGGTTCAATGCAGGTTTCTTCGCATTGTGGAGGGACAGATGGATCTTGGGGTCTATATCCATAGATCCCTCAAAGTTGCCACCCAAGTTCTTAGGGTGGAGAAGGTGTATGGTGTTTTGGCTTTCATTGGTGGGGGATTGTGCTTAAGCACCAAGAGGTTATGCTGCAACTCTGTAAATCTCTGATTGGACCACACTTGAATATTGTGTTCAGTTCTGGTTGCATCATTATAGGAAAGAAGTGGAAGCATTAGAGAGGATGCAGAGGAGATTTACCAGGATGTTACCTGGACTGGAGGGCATGTCTAATGAAGAAAGGTTGAGGGAGCTAGGGCTTTTCTCACTGGAGTGAAGAAGGATTAGAAGTGACTTGATAGAGGTGTACAAGATGAAGAGAGGTATAGATAAAATGGATAGCCAGAGACCTTCTCCCAGGGTGGAAATGGCAATCCCAAGGGAGAATAATTTTAAGCCGATTAGAGACAAGTTTCAGAGAGATGCCAGAGATAAGTGTTATGTCTGCAGTAAGTGTGTTTGGTTGTGAATCCTATCAGATCGCATGGATCAGTTGGCAGTTAGAGGCAATGAGGAATTTACAGGATCTATAGGGTGTGATGGATGGCAATTACAAAAAGGGAGAAAAACTGCAGAAACAGTCAGGTAGGTGGGTTACCACCAGGAAAGGTAGGAGTGTGAGGTAGGTAGTACAGGAGTCTCTGTGGTTATCCCCATCTCAAACAAGTGTACCGATTTTGGAAAACGTAGGGGTGATGGATTCTCAGGGGAATGTAGCACAAACAGGAAAAGGTCTGGTACTTAGACTAGCTCTAATGTAACGAGGAGTATGTCAGGTTCCAAGCAATCGATTGTGTTAGGGGACTGTCTAGTCAGAGATACAGACAACTGTTCCTGCAGCCGACAGCAAGAAATCAGAATGGTATGTTGCGTCTCTGGTGCCAGGATCAAGGATATCTCAGAGACAGTGCAAAATATTCTCAAAGGGGAGTGAGACGAACAGGAGGTCATTGTACACATTGGAACTAATGAAAAGGCTGAGATTCTGAAGGGAGAATATAGAGAGTTTGGCAGGAATTTAAAAAGGAGGTCCTCAAGGGTAGTAATATTTATATTACTCCCTGTGCTATGAGTTAGTGAGGCTAGGAATAGGAGGATTGAGCAGATGAATGTATGGCTGAGGAGCTGGTGCTGGGGAGAAGGGTTCACATTTTTGGATTATTGGTATCTCCTCAGGGGTAGAAGTGACCTGTTCAAAAGGATGGATTGCACCCAAATTGGAAGGGCACCAATGTACTGGCAGGAAGATTTGCTAGAGCTGCTCTGGAGCATTTAAACTAATTAGATGAGAGGGTGGGACCCAGTGAGGAAATAGATTAATATGAGATGGTACTGTTGGGAAAAGGAGCAGGTCAAACAGTCAGGAACAAAGCAGAGAATGAGATAAATTAAATTGCATTTATTTCAATGCAAGAGGCCCAACAGGGAAGGCAGATGAACTCAGGGCATGGTAAGGAACACGGGACTGGGATATCATAGCAATTACAGAAACATAGCTCAGGGATGGACAGGACTGGCAGCTTAATGTTCCAGGATACAAATGCTACAGGAAGGATTGTGGCTTTGGGGGGTGGGGTCAGGGGTCTGGGCGCAAGTGAAGAGTGGGAGTGATGTTTTTGATAAGGGAATAATAGATAATATTATGGCCATAATATTCCTGGGTTATTCCTGGGAATATTTCCAAGGAAGCTATTTGGGTGGAACTGACAAACGAGGAAGGGATGATCACCTTATTGGGATTGTAATCTAGACACTGCACACTCCCCCCACCCCACCCAATAGTCAGCAGGAAATTGAGAAACAAATTTATAAGGAGATCTCAGTAATCTGTAAGAGTAATAAGGTGTAATGGTAGGGGATTTTTACTTTCTAGTCATGGACTGGGACTGCCATTGTGTTAAGGGTTTAGATTAGATTAGATTAGATTAGATTATTTACAGTGTGGAAACAGGCCCTTCGGCCCAACAAGTCCACACGGTTTAGATGGAGAGGAATTTATTAAGTGATGAGAAAATTTTCTGATTCGGTATGCGGATGTACCTACTGGAGAAGGTGCAAAACCTGAGCTACTCTTCAGAAATAAGGCAGGGCAGATGACTGAGATGTCAGTGGAGGAGTTCTTCGGGGTCAGCGACCATAATTCTATTAGTCTGAAATGTGATGGAAAAGGATAGACCGGATCAAAAAAGTTAAATTTCTAAATTGGAGGAAGATCAATTTTGATGGTATTCAACAAGAACTTTCAAAGGTTGGTTGGGTGTAGATGTTTGCAATCAAAGGGGCAGCTGCAAAATGGGAAGTCTTCAAAAATGAGATAATGAGAGTCCAGAGACAGTTTGTTCCTGTTAGGGTGAAAGGCAAGGCTGGTAGGTGCAGGGAATACTGGATGACTAGAGAAATTGAGGTTTTAGTCAAGAAAAAGAAGGAAGGTATAAACAACAGAGATTGAGTTCATCCTGAATGTTTAAAGGCAGTAGGAGTATACTTAAGAGGGAAAACAGGAGGGCAAAAAGGGGACCATGAGATAGTTTTGGCAAATAGGGTTAAGGAGAATCCAAAGTGATTCTATAAATATATTAAGGACAAAAGAGTAACAAGGGAGAGAATAGGACTCCTCAAAGATTAGCAAGGCAGCCTATGCGTGGAACCGCAAGAGATGGGTGCGATACTAAACGAGTATTTTACATTAGTGTTTACTGTGGAGAAGGTCATGGAAGATACAGAATGTGGGGAATAGATGGTGACATATTGAAAAATGTCCGTATTACAGAGGACATGGTGCTGGATGTCTTAAAATACACAAAGGTGGCTAAATCCCCAGGACATGATCAGGTGTACCCTAGAACTCTGTGGGAAGCTAGGGAAGTGACTGCTGGGCCCCTTGCGGAGATATGGGCGGCACGGTGGCACAGTGGTTAGCACTGCTGCCTCACAGCGCCAGAGACCCGGGTTCAATTCCCGCCTCAGGCGACTGTGTGTGGAGTTTGCACATTCTGCCCGTGTCTGCGTGGGTTTCCTCCAGGTGCTCCGGTTTCCGCCCACAGTCCAAAGATGTGCAGGTTAGGTGAATTGGCCATGCTAAATTGTCCATAGTGTTAGGTTAGGGGTATGGGTGGGTTGCGCTTCGGTGGGTCGGTGTGGACTTGTTGGGCTGAAGGGCCTGTTTCCACACTGTAAAAGTAATCTAAATATTTGGATCATCAGTAGTCACAGGTGCAGTGCCAGAAGACTAGAGGTTGGCCGCTATTTAAGAAAGTTAATAAGGAAAAGCCAGGGAACGATAGATCGGTGAGCTTAACATTGTTGGAGGGTATCCTGAGGGACAGAATTTAAATGTATTTGGATAGGCAAGGACCAATTAGGACTGGTAAACATGGCTTTGTGCGTGGGAAATCATGTCGCACTAACTTGATTGAGATTTTTTGAAGAAGTAACAAAGAGGATTGATGAGGGCAAAGTGCATTCAGTAAGGCAATCAACAAGGTTCCTCATGGTAGATTAGTTAGCAAGGTTAGATCACATGGAATTCAGGGATAGCTAGCCATTTGGACACAGAACTGGTTCGAAGGTAGAATACGGAGGTTGATGGTGGAGGGTTGCTTTTCAGACTGGAGGCCTGTAACCAGCAGTATGCCATAAAGATCAGTGTTGCGTCCAATGCTTTTCATCACTTATATTAATGATTAGGATGTGAACATAGGAGGTATAGTTAGAAAGTTTGCAGATGGCATAAAAATTGGAGGTGTTGTGGATAGTGAAGGTGCACTGGGATCTAGATCAGATGGGCCAATGGGCTGAGGAATGGCAGATGGAGTTTAATTTAGATAAATGCGAGGTGCTGCATTTTAGAAAGGTAGCTCAGCATATAACTTATACACTTAATTATAAGGTCCTGTGAGAGTTGCTGAGCAAGGAGACCTTGGAGTGCAAGGTCATAGATCCTTGAAAGTGGATTCGCAGGTAGATAGGATAGTGAAGAAGACATTTGTTATGCTTCCCTTTATTGGTCAGGCCATTGAGTATAGGAGTTGTGAGATCATGTTGAAGATGTACAGGACATTGGCTAGGCCACTGTTGGAATATTGCATGCAATTCTGGTTTCCTTCCTGTAGGAAGGATGTTGTGATACTTGAAAAGGTTGAGAAAAGATTAACAAGGATGTTGCCGGGCTTGGAGGGTTTGAGCTGTACGGAGAGGCTGAATAGGCTGGAGCTTTTTTTCCCTTGAGCATCGGAGACTGAGGGGTGACCTTATAGAGGTTAAGCAATCATGAGGGGCACGCATAGGGCAAATAGACAAGATCTTTTCCCGGGGTTGGTGGATTCCAGAACAAGGGGGCACGGGTTTAAGGTGAGAGTGGAAAAATCTCAAAAGGATCTAAGGAGCAGCTTTTTCATGCAGAGGCTGGTATATTTATGGAATGAGCTGCCAGAGGAAGTGGTGGAGGCTAGTACAATTACAACATTTAAATGACATCTGGATGGGTACATGAATAGAAAGGGTGCAGAGTGATATGGCTCAAGTGCTGGCAAATGGGAATTGACTAATTTAGGATACCTGGTCGGCGTGGACAAGTTGGACCGAAGGATCTGTTTCCGTATTGTACATCTCTATGACTATTTGACCCATGGAGTCTGCTCCACCATTTGATCATGTCTGATATGTTTCTCAACCCCATTCTCCTGCCTGCTCTTTGCAGCCCTTACTTGTCAAGAACCAACTAACTCTGTCTGAAATAAATTTAATAACCTGGCCTCCACAACCTTTAGTGGCAGTGTTCAACAGATTCATCACTTTCTAGCTGAAGAAATTCTTCCTGGTTAACATTGGCCTACAACACTCAGCTTTGTGCAGTTGCTTGTAAATTCAGTGGAACAAGCAAGTGAAACAAGAGAATGGCAAACTGGATGGAAGTTCCGGACCAGAAAGGGATTCAAAGGTTGGGTTTCTGGAGATGGAATAGCAACATGGGAAGGGCCTGGCACTCTGGGCACAGTTGGAACAGGCTGAAAATGAGAATCTGAAGGGGTAGAGTCAGTATTGTTCAAGCACGTATCCATTTTAGGGTGTTAGCTGGCAGTGCTCACAAGACTTTTGGTACCATTTCACTGGACAAGTCATAATTCAGTCAACATGTTGGGTTTAACTAGCAGTTCAGATAAAGGGAAAACAGTGATGTAGTAAATGTGGATTTTCAGTAGACATTCAAAAAGGTACTGCTCAGGAAGTTGCTACACAATCCTCAAAATTGGGGTTTTCTATTTTCAAATGAAGATTGGTTAATAAGTCAAAACCTAATTGAAGGAATCTGTGGCTCAGTGGTTAGCACTACTGCTTCACAGCACCAGGGTCCCAGGTTCGATTCCAGTCTTGGGTGACTGTCTGTGTGAAGTTTGCAAGTTCTCCATGTGTATGCATGGGTTTCCTCTGATTTCCTCCCACAATCCAAAGATGTGCAGGTTGGGTGAATTGGCCATGCTAAATTGCCCATACTGTTAGGTGCTTTAGTCAGAGGGAAATGGGTCTGGGCCGGTTACTCTTTGGAGAGTCAAAGGGCCTGTTTCCACAATGCAGGGAATCTAATCTAGATGATAGTGTAAAGTGCCACAAAGAGGAGCTTTTACAATCTATATCAATGACTTGATGCTGGGCTGCATTTGATATGTGGCGCTGTGAGGCAGCAGTGCTAACCACTGTGCCACCGGGCGGCATTGCTGCCTCACAGCGCCTGAGACCCGGGTTCAATTCCCGCCTCAGGCGACTGACTGTGTGGAGTTTGCACGTTCTCCCCGTATCTGCGTGGGTTTCCTCCGGGTGATCTGGTTTCCTCCCACCGTCTAAAGATGAGCAGGTCAGGTGAATTGGCCATGCTAAATTGCCCGTAGTGTTAGGTAAGGGGTAAAATGTAGAGGTATGGGTGGGTTGCGCTTCGGCGGGTCGGTGTGGACTTGTTGGGCCGAAGGGCCTGTTTCCACACTGTAATGTAATGTAATAATGTAATGTAATATGTTCAAACTTTCTTTTATTCATTCTTGGCATGTGGGCATCGCTGGCTGGCCAGTATTTATTACCTGCATCTAGTTACTCTTGAGCTGTCTTCTTGAGATGCTCTAGATCAACCCAGCTCTTCCAGCACCACCATCAGGCAGGGAATTCCATGATTTTGACCCTTTTGATCCTAAAGTAAGGTGATATTTCCAAGTCAGGGTGGTGAGTGTTTTGGAGGGGAACTTGCAGGTGGTGGTGTTCTCATGTATCTTCTACTCTTGACCTTGATTGAAGAGGTTGTGGGTTTGAAAGTGTTATCTAAGGATCTGCAGTACATCTTGTCAATTGCTCAGTGGTTAGCACTGGTGCTTCACAGCACCAGGGCTTCAGGTTCGATTCCAGCGTCAGGTGACTGTCTGTGGGGAGTTTGCACATTCTCCCTGTGTCTGCGTGGGTTTCCTCCCACAGTCCAAAAGATGTGCAGATCAGGTGAATTGGCTATGTTAAATTGCCCATTGTTTTAGGTCAATTAGTCAGAGGGAAATGGGTCTGGGTGGGTTTTTCTTCAGAGGGTCGGTGTGGACTGGTTGGGCCGAAGGGCCTGTTTCCACACTGTAAGGAATCTAATCTAATAGCACACACGTCTGCTACTAAGAGTCAGTGCAGAGAATGGATGTTTGGGGATTATTTTGACCTGGATGGTGTCAAACATCTTGAGTGTTGTTGGAGTGGCACTCATCTGGTCAAATGGGAAGTATTCCATCACACACCTGACTTGTGTCTTGTAGGTAGTGGAAAGGCTTTGGAACGTCAGGAGGTGGGTTCCTCACTACCATATAACTAGTGGTGACTTGCTCTTGTAGAAACTATATTTATATGGTGATCCACCTGAGTTTCTGATGAATTTTAATCTGCCCCCTGGATGTTGATAGTGGAAGAGTCAGTGATGTTAACACAGTTGAATATCAAGGGGCGTGGTTAGTTTGTTTCTTATTGGAGATGCCTAACACATATCACAAATGTTACTTGCTACTTGCTAGCCCAAACTTGGAAATTATTGGATCTTGTTGCATTTAAACATGGACTGCTTCCCTATCAGAGGATTGTGAATGGTCTTGAACATTATGTAACCATCAACAAACATCTCCACTTCTGACATTTAATGGAAGTAAGGTCATTGATGAAGCTGCTGATAATGGTTGGGTCCAGGCTATTACCTTAAAGAACTCTGCAGAGATGCCTGGAGTTGAGATGACTGACCTCCAACAACCACAATCATCTTCCTATGTGTCAACTATGACTCCAAACAGTGGAGTGTTTGTCTTAATACTTATTAATTCCTGTTTTGCTAGGGCTCCTTAATGCCACACTTGGTCAACTGCAGCCTTGATATCAAGGGTTTTCACTCTCACCTTTGGAATTGAACTCTTTTGTCCATGTTTGAACCAAGGCCTGTAACCAAGGTCAAGAGCCCAGTGGCCCTGGCTGAACGCAAACTGGGCATCACTGCGCAGGTTATTGTTGAGCAGGTGCTGCTTGACAGCACTGATGACAAGATCTTCCTTCACTTCATTGATGATTGAAAGTAACGATAATTGGCCTGGTTGGATTTGTCCCGCTTTTGTGTGCAAGACATAGGCAATTTTCCACATTTTCAGGTAGACGCCAGTGTCGTAACTCTGCTTTAAGATATGGGCTAGGGGAGCAGCAAGTGCTGAAGCACAGGTTTTTTGTACCATTGCTGAATGTTGTCAGCCTATGCATATCCAGTGCCTTCAACTAGTTCTTGATATCGCATGGAGTGAATTGAATTGGCTGAAAACAGGCATCAGTGATGCTGGTGACCATTGGAAGAGGCAGCGATTGATCATCTACTTGATGCTTCACCCTTATCTTTTTCAGTGATATGTTTGTCTTTTCCCTAATAGAGGATGGGGATACCTGTTAACACTTCTCCTCCAGTGAGTTGTTTAATTGTCCACTATTCATGACTGGGTTTGGCAGGACTGCAGAGCTTAGAATTGATCCAATGTTTGTAGGATTGCTTAGCTCCATCTATCACTTTCTGTTTACGTTGTTTGGCACACATCTAGTCCTGTATAGTAGCTTCCCCACATCGACACCTAATTTTTCAGCATGCTTGGTAGAGCTCCGGGCATGCACTCCTGTACTCTCCATTGAATTGTGGTTGATCTCCTGCTTTGACAGTCTTGGTTGAGTGGGATATCTACTGGGCAATGAGGTTGCAGATTTTATTGGTGTATGATTCTGCTGCTGTTGAAGACCCCCAAGTGTCTCCTGGATGCCCAGTCTCAAGTTGCTTAGATCTGTTTGGAACTTGTTCCATTTAGCACAATGATAGTACCATACAACATGATGGAGAGTATTCTCAATTTGAAGGCAGGACCTAATCTCCATGGGACTGTATGGTAGTCATTCTTATTGATGCTGTCATACAGATACATCTGCAACCAGTAAATTAAGTAAGGGCATGATTAGTATGGTTTTCCCTTTTGTTGATTCCTCAATGATTTGCCACAGAATCAGTCTAGCAGCTAAGTCATTTAGGATCTGACCAGCTTGATCGGTATTGCCGCTGCGGAGCTATTCTTGATGGTGGACATTGACATTCCCAACGCAGTGTAGATTTTGCACTCTTGCCATCTTCAGTGCTTCCTCTAATTATTGTTCAACACAGAGGAGTACCAATTCATCAGCTAAGGGAGGACAATATATGGTAATCAGCAGAAGGTTCCCTTGCCCATATTTAACCTGATGCCCTGAGAGTTCATGAGGTCCATAGGCAATGCTGAGAACTATCAGAGCAACTCCCTCCCAACTGTATACCAATGTGCCAATATCTCTGCTGTGTCTGTCTTGCTAGTGAGTCAAAGTATATTGAGGGATAGTGACGGTGGTGTCTGGGACAGTGTGTGTAAAGTATGATTCCATGAGCATGACTATATCAGGATTATACTTGACTAGTCTGTGAGACAGCTCTCCAATTTTGGCACTAACCTCCAGATGTTAGTAAGAATTGTTGTTTCTGATGCCTGGTGGGTTATCCAATTTTGTTTCTTTGCAGTTGTATCTAGATTGATAGAACTGAGTGACTTGCTAGGCCGGATGATGATGCAAATTGGAAAGATAATCTCTGAGAAGAACACAAAGAGGCTCCAAAAGACTATACCAATTAAGTAATTGGGCATGAAGGTGGCAGATGTAATATGAATATATTATGTGAAATTAGCTACTTTGGCATGAAGACTGGATAGGTGGAACTTCTTTTCGTGAGATGATTTTGTAAAGAGATTTGGATACTTGCATAGAAATCATAAAATGTTACACGCAGATACAACAGGCATGTGAATGACAAATAATCTAATCATCTCTCTTTGATATTCAATGCCATCATCACTGAACTTATATTAAAAATAAAATCAATATTTGGGGGGTTGTGTCAGGTGGGGGGGGGGGGGGTGGGGAGGGGGGGNGGGGGGGGGGGGGGGGGGGGGGGGGGGGGGGGGGGGTGGGGGAATAGATTAGGGTGCATGGGTGTGCGGCGGAGGGGAGGGGAAAAGCATTGCTTTCCAGAAAATATACTGCAGCAGTCACAGATATTGTGGACATGTCAGTGACTGAAATCTACACAGGAAATTCTTCCTTGTGTGAAAAATTATTGATACAATTCAGAGTTTTAACATTAACCTAACACTAAGCCTTGGGAACAGCAGTGTCTACCATTCTTCATTCTCAAAAAGAGTACTACTTACCACAAATTGATTTTTTAAAATTGGCTGAGGGGCAAAAAATAGCTAAGTTAATACTACATCCCTTTCCATGATCCACAATTCTATTTAGCAGCCTTTTATTTGGTGGTTTGTCAAAACACTTTATTAAATTCCATATAGATAACACCGACAGCATTCCCTTCAAATTTAACTTGTCAAACATAATAGGTGTGAACAGTCTGATAGAATCATGAACTACCTAACACCCTTTTAGAGAGAAAGAATTGAATGTTACAATGACGAATGTTCATATGGGGATGGGTATGTGGGTGCTAGAATCTAACTGGATGGATGGATCATGATGGGAAGAATAGTCTATTTTATTTATGGTTATCGTGATGTTCTGATTCAACTCTTCTCAAACCACAAGAATGTAGACTTGCCATATTAGCTCTTTAAAATTGCAAAAGAAAATTGCCAACGTGTAGCTGTAAAACATGACAGACTTGCCCTTGGCTGTGATGTTTGTGGTTACAAATCTTTAGTTAGCTATTCAGTGACAAACCTTTGTTGATATTTCCGCAAAATTCAACTTTGAAGCACTGAAATGTAGTATAGTTTAAAAACAATGAATCATATGTAGTACAGGATAAAACTTTGCAACAGCTTTGTTTATGATTTCTTTCTCACAGGCTTCAATATTTACAACACAGAACTTTGCAACTGATTTGAAGATTGAGTCGAATGGGGAAATACCAAGAAATATTCCAGTGACACACACGTCAGTCTTGTGACCACCTACTGTTCCACTGCAAGAGCATACACCTACAAGTACTAATGGAACACTTCCTGTTGAACTTTCTGATCATACACCTATCGCCACACGCAGTGAAATGACAAACATAGGGCAGGTAAGGGAAACGAAAAGTAAATCACGAGTCATTATTTAGCAACTCCAGTGGAAAAAGTGTAGATGAGAATGATATAATGTAAGAGACAGAGACGTAAAAGGAAATAGATGAAGTTTAAAGACTGAGAGAAGGCAAGATGAGAGAATGTGACTTACTTAAAAGGAAGAGAGAAAGATAGAAAAATATAAATTTTGGTGAAAGATAGAAGATAGAGAGATTGAAATAGAAGAGTTTGAGGAGAAATATTAGAGTGATTTTGGTCCTTGGTTGTAGTGTGAAAAGATTAAAGAATGATAAAAAATGAAGTGTGTAGGAGAGAGAAAGGAAAATTAAATTGAATTGAACTTATTGTCACGTGTACTGAGGCACAGTGAACAGCTTTGTTTTGCGAGCAATACAGGCAGATCACAAAGTAGCATAGATCAGTAAATAATAGATAAACAGCAGCAAAAACAAAAGCACAGGTGCAGGCACATGTTAAGAGTTTGAGTTTGAGAGTCCATTCAGTATTCTAGAAACTGTTGCAAAAATTAAAGAGAAACAAAGAAAGGAGAAGAAAGGGCTTCTAAAGAAGGAGCACTGGACCCAAAAATGTTGACTCTGTTTTACAGGTGCTGCCAGATTTGCTGAGTTTCTTTGGCTATTTCAATTTTTGTTTCAGATTTCCAGCATTTTGTTGGAGGATTCAGATTGTGTAGTTACGTAAGTTGGAAATGCAGCGCTTGTACTTACAGTGCCACAAGGGCCTGTTTTGTGCAAACATATTGTTCTTGCCACCTATACATAATTCTAGTTTGAGTAATTTTGTAGTCAATTTTAAGTAGGTCATCTGTGACTGTGCATGGAAGAGAGAAGGCAGCTTAATGGCAACACTGATGTTGTGCCATTTTCATCCTCAACATTGCAGCTAATGCTATTGTTAATCTCACACAGCTGAACTTGAAATATCCCCATTCCTCGAAACCTGCAAGCCCACCAGCAATGTTAAAAGGGATTGTCAACTGTCTGGTTGGATACCATTGGAGTTCTACAGGCTGCTGCTGAGTTTTTGATGTGCTTCCAGGTTTGTGCTGCTGCTTTGAGTTGTTGAAGTTTACAGGAAGTCATAAGATATGCAAGGAAGGCCCTAGTCAAAATTTTGAGGGTCTGCTCAGTCTGCTTGATCCCTGATCCCTGACAGCAGAAGGCAAGCTGTTTAAAGAGGGAGGTGGAGGAGAAGATAAGCTTTCAGCTAGAAGCGGAGACTGATTTCAACATCAGGAATGGGGTGTGGATATCTCCATTTCATCATGGAGTTTCTTTATAGATGTCCAACAGTTCCAAGCAACTACTTGGTAATAATGGGATTGGTATCTAGGAAGGTGACTCAGGATCACATAATCCTGACAGTGTGGAAGTAGGACATTTGGCCCAATGCACACAAGCCTGAAATCTATCAGATACCTCTCAACAGCACCAGGCAATGTGCTGAATTTTGCTAGACAGGATAGTAACCCAATATCAGGTGATATCCAAGATCAGCCACCTTTTGATGAAAAACCAGGGTTTCTGGCAATGCTTTATGGGAAACATCTCAACTAGTAAATTGCCTCCACAGCTGTTTTACATTTCGGGATGATGGGTGAGTTTGCAAGGTTTGAGGAGGATACATTGTGGCCCACTGAAAGGCTGTCCGAATGCCCTCAGCTGAGGGCCAAGCAGCAGGAAAACAATGGAGGTGGTGTAAATATCAAGATAGCAATAACCACTGCATCAGGTCCAAAATTACCAGGTATAGCTATCATTAGCTATGTTGTGGCTGTACAGGACATTGGTTACACCACTTTTGCAATATTGTATGCAATTCTGACCTCCTTCCTTTTGGATGGATTTTGTGAAACTTGAAAGAGTTCAGAAAAGAATTACAAGAATGTTGCCAGGGTTGCAGGATTCGAGTTGAAAGGAAGAGGCTGAATAGGCTGGGGCTGTTTTCCCTGGAGTGTTGGAGGCTGAGGGGTGATCTTAGAGTTTTATAAAATCATAAGGGACGTGGATAGATAAATAGACAAGGTATTTTCCCTGCATTGGGGGTGGGGGTGGGGGGGATGGGAGGGAGTCCAGAACTAGAGGGCATAGGTTTAGGGTGAGAGAGGGGAAATATATAAAAAGGAACCAAAGGGGCAACTGTATGGAATGAGCTGCCAGAGGAAAATGGTGGAGGTTGGTGCAATTACATTTATAAGCATCTGGCTGAGTTAATGAATAGGAAGAGTTTAGAGGGATATGGGCCAAGTGCTGGCAAATGGGACTAGTTTTATTTAGGATATCTGGTTGGTATGGACAGGTGGACCAAATGGTCTGTTTCTGAGCTGTACATCTATGACTCTGTTTCCAGCATATAAGCATTGCGTGCAACTGAGGTCTAAATTCTCTCATCCTTGTAAATTTATTTTGTACCCTCTCCAGTTTAACAACATCTTTTCTCTAGCAAGACAACCAGAATTGCATGCAGTACCCCAAATGTGGCCTTACCAATATCTTGTACAGCTGTAACAGGACTTCCCAATTCCTTTACTCAAAGCTCTGACTGGTAAAGGCAAGTATGTCAAAGACCTTCATCACCCAGTCTACTTGTGACATCACTTTCAAAGGAACTGTGTACATGTACCCACATCATTCTGTTTGACAACACTCTCCAGGGCCCTACCATTAATAATTTAAGTGCTGACCAAATTTGTCTTACCAAAATGGAGAATGTCGCATTTATCTAATTAAAACTCCATCTGCTATTCCTCAGCCCATTGGCCCAGTTCATAGAAGTTTACAAGTCAGAAGGAGACCATTCAACCCATCATGTCTGTACTGGCTCCCAGAAAGGCTACCCAGCCCTATCCAGCCCTAATTCCATAGTCTTCCAACTTCGTCCCTTTCAAATATACATCCAGCTCTCTTTTGAAACCTCCTGTGGAATCCAACCATTCTTCCAGGCAGCACATTCCAAATCCTAACAACTCTTGGATTGTTGTTGGATTGAAAGAAGTTTCTCCTCATCCCTCACTCTTAGTGCTCTTGCTGTCAATCTTGAAGTTGTGACCCCCTAGTTACTGACACACTAGCAAGTGGAAATAGAATATCCTTCTTTATGGTGTCAAAATGGTTCATAAATTTGACTATCTCTTAATCTTCTCTTCTTCAAGGAGATCAAGCCCAATCTCTCTAATCGTCGCTTGCATCTAAAAACCCTTCATTCTTGGTACCATTCTAGTAAACCTCCTTTAAACTCGCTCCAGGATTTTAATATCCTTCCTTAAGTAAGATGCCCAGAACTGAAACAATACTCCCAATGTAATCTGACCAAAGATTTTTAGAGGTGTGAGATCATGTTCTTGCTTTTATACACTTTGCCTCTATTGATAAACCCAAGGATGCTATAAGCCTTAACTGTTTCAATTTGTCTGGCCAGCTTCAGAGAATCTGATATGTGAACCCTAAGGTCCCCCTCCTCCTGTACTCCCCTCAAAGTCATACCATTGAGCCGGAATGGTCTCTGCCTGTTTCTTGTATCAGAATGTATCACTTCACATTTCTGTACATTGAATTGCAGCCTATTTAGCCAACAAGTCAATGAACCTCTGAAGCTGCTCAGCATTATTCCCACCATGTCTCTTATGTTCGTCCAAATCTTTTATCTAAAATGAAAGAAAATGGACACACTTGTGGCACAATGCTGGTCACATGCCCCTAGTCTGAAAAACAACCCTCTACTCTTAAAACAAAAGATTCAACCAGAAAAGTCAAAACACGTGACAATGCCCCTGTGGTAATAATAAGAACTTGGTATAGTGCTGCATGATGGAATACTTGACCAAGCTAAAAAACTATCTTGACTCTCAGTCTCTCGCTTTAGTGGGAAAATACTGCTGGAAATAAAGACTGGGAGATTATAATTACACATTTTGGCAAAATATAGGGACTATATCATAGACTCGTTAGTAGGGGTGCTTCCTGAGCTCTTAAGCTTCTCTGTCCTTGAGCAACAAGGAGATAACTGCACTGTACAATAATTCAAGATAAAGATAAGCAGAGTGTGGAATGTAAGCAAAGTTATTTGTTCAGATTAGGAGTGCTGTGGGACAGTGGAGACTGTGTGGCAGCCTTTCCGTGAACTCATGAAAAATAAAGGTTCTTGAAACAAGACTAAGCAATTTCCTCGACAGCCTCCATCAGATACTCCTGGGCCAGGGACAGTACTGTGTTAAGTGTAAAAGGTTACTCTACTCTTACAACAGAAAAGTAAAAGTTCTAAAAAGTCAGAGGAAAAGGCTCCTCTACCCATTGCAAATGAAAATTACATTGACCCCATCAAACACTTCTGGGACAGGGACAAGACAGAGTTAAAATAAAAAGACCCTTTGGCTCTTTCAAGGGGTCCATAGTCAATACAACAACAAGAAAAAAAAAGTCAGCACTCTTCCTGGGGCACCAAACTAAAATCAAATGAGATCTCCATCATATTGGAGAGCAGCATTATGTCTCTTGAGCAGGAACACAAGAGCATGGATGTAACCGTGAAATAGGGGCAGACAGTCAGAAACAACAAGCCCCTCCTCAGCTATGTCTGGAACTATGCCAGGAGCAAAGCCATAAGATGACTCAGCCTTGTCCGCTTCTCCCTGGAGTGTAGAACTGGAGTGTAGAACTGAAGTGCAACCAGAATTTTAAGAACAGTCTCCTCAAAAAAAAACAGCTAAGTAACTGGACACACTCAACACAAATATGGAATACTGTCTTGGACCGAAGGGTCTGTTTCCATGCTGTATGTCTCTATGCCTGTATGAAACTGGGACTGTGGATGAGCTGAACCCACTTTGATTGTAGCTGAGCTGTACTCGCTGGGATTGTGGATGCTGCACAGAATATGCATGGTCTGCCATCT
Source organism: Chiloscyllium plagiosum (assembly GCF_004010195.1). NCBI lineage: Eukaryota > Metazoa > Chordata > Chondrichthyes > Orectolobiformes > Hemiscylliidae > Chiloscyllium > Chiloscyllium plagiosum. The sequence goes on along the minus strand of NC_057718.1, from coordinate 70,103,383 downwards.
AGTACATCTTCCTCGTCACTGGTTGTATGGGATAGACACATTGAGCAGTCTCCAACCTATATCCCCAATGTAAGAGAGGGGACAACCGTTTTGTAGGGGACCCTCCATTGCGGACTTCCACTGCTGGAGGGCAAAAGCGCCACCCCAAGGTGTGTCCGGGTGCTAGGTGAAGGCACAGCAGTGGAGAGAGTGCAACATCAGCCCACACAGATAGTGCCTTTGTGCCATCCAAAAAGAAAAGGGCACAGGGATGATATTCCTGAGACTGCTCAGATTGTAGGGCACTGCGCCATGTGAGAGGGCCTGTGACACAGGGATGATGTCGAGTTCCAGACAAACAGAGGTCAGTTCGTCCAGTACCTAACCACCTTGAGCGCATGGGAGGTGTTGGGGCTGATTGCATTGTCCATTTGGCTCTGGATGCCTTGGATCACAAACCAGAAGTGGATTTAGGCCCTTGCAGTCACCTGTGTCTGCATCATTCAGCCAGGCAACAAAGTGAGTCCCAAACCCAAAAGTCTGTAGCATCCTGAACAAATATTCATGATCCACTCTGTCGACTGTCTTTTTTTGAATCGGGGAAAGGTGCTTGACAGGTCAGCCTCTGGGAATAATGATTTATTCCCCGGACCAGGAGAATGTTGTCATGGATGCTCTGAACTGGACAAAGAGCTGGTCTGGGTTGACCGTGTAGTCAGCATGGTACCGAGGGGAGTTCAAAGTGTCCCAGTGAAGGTTTTGAAGTCTGTGCTGAGGGCGGAGATAGACCCCAATTCTTTAAAACAAATGGAGATCCACCTTCTTGGACAATAGAGTGAAAACTGCCCTGCACCAAAAAAGACACATTGCTCCAGTCACAATACATTCTTCCTGAATGTGCACATAATTGGCTCCCCTCCCACCGAGACTTCCCAGGACATCCTAGGGGACTACACAGTTAGCCTGTGCGGTCCTGAGAATTTGCCCCTGGAAAGTCAGTCAAAAAAGGTGTCGGTCAGCTCTGCCAGATTCAAGAGAGTCGAGCCTCTCGACACACTTTGGGCTGACCTATGGTAGATCCTCCCACAAAAAGCTTCCCCATTCGAAGGATCCTACACTTGGGTCTCAATGCCCTCTTGATTCAAAGTGAGAGATCTGTCGTCCGTAGCAGCACAAGGAACTGCTAGTGAACTCCATGACCTGACCAGCTGCAGGTCACGAAGTGTGACCTTTTTGTTTTCATATACGCACTGCAGGGCTAAGTCCACATCAGGCTGACCAAGATGTGACTCCAGGTCAAGCACGTCCTTCAACCTGATTCTAGGTTTCTACTGCTTTGTCGACACTCGTACCGACAGAAGATGCAGATGTGAGCTTTGCCCATGTCCCACCATAGCCTGAAGGAAGGGAAGACCTGTTTCCTTCTCCAGCTGGTCCAGAAGTGATGAAGTGAGTAGTGGAACTGTTCATCCTGTAGCAGCAGGTTGTTAGAAGTGCTAGTACACCAACCTCATCCTGGCATTGAATGGAACAAGCTCTCCCCACATCAGACTGTGATCAGAGAACAGCACCTGTTGTGTTGAGGGCTTCGGAACACAAGAGCAGTATGCCCTGGAAAAGTACAGGTGGTCAATTCTGGACACTCCAACCCCAGGCCTCACAAAAGTAATGGCATTGGAATGGAGATTTCACCAGATGTCTACCAAGTCAAAAGGTGTTAACCAAGTCTCTCAACATCCCCATCAATGCTGAGCTCCTCTGGGTACTGCACGGTCCCTCCCCTGGAGGGCGCAATTGAAATCTCCCCCAAGAAGAATGTGTTCACCCACATTGATAGAGCCTTCTTCAAAAGAAGTACATCTGCTAGGTTCCGTCCAAGATGTTCACAAAGGGAACCACTGGCACACCTGGGACCTTAAGATCTCAGATTGAAAAAAGGTGCCAACAAGGTAGCCACCCTGCCAGAATTGGAGGTCAGATGACACCCTTCCCTGTCACTCCTGGAGCCACGTGACTTTGTCTCCTCAAAAATATATGGGATTCTTACAGAAGGCTCACAACATACTCCTGAACCCAGAGACACGAGAAATCTGCATTAAGCATTTCTACTGCCATTGAAGTTGAGCTTAGCTATGGATATTTGCATTATGTGACACCATCTCCAGTTAAAACAACTTACTAAGCAAGTACGGGGGAAAACCTTGGCATAGCTGCCTTATGTTCCTGTCCATTCTGGAGCTGCCACAGTTGCTGTATGGACATGAATGGAAGTAATAGAGAATTCCACCTGTCCATGACCAATCGAACAGTGTCTCAGTAATTAAGTATCACTTGCAAAAAGTCCTAGAGTTCCCCGATGGGTATGAAGGCTGACTTCTACCACCACCCTCATGTGGTGGCCTACATGTGAATATAACATATGAATTAGAAGCAGAAGTTGGCTCCTCAAGTTTTGCTCTGCCATTAAATAAGTTCTGTTTTGAATTCCACATTCCCATCTATTCCCCTAACCTTTGATTCCTTATCTATCTATCTATCTTCCCCTACCTCTACTGTCTTCTGAGGCAGAGAGTTTCAAAGTTGCACAATCATCTGAGCTAAACAAAATTATCAGCATCTCTGACCTAATTTTTAAGCAGTGCTCCCTAGTTCGGCACTCACCCACAAGAGGAAACAACCTTTCCAAACAACCTTATGACATTTTAAACAGTCTTGACACTTTCATGAAATCATTCCTCACTCTTCTAAAATCGAAAGGAAGCAAGCCTAGCCTGACCAACTTTCCCTCAAAAATCAACCCACATTTTCTGGGCCACTAAACAGTAAAACACCTCTGAATCACCTCCAACTGATTTACAGCCTTCCTTAAAAAAGGAGACCAAAATAACACAAAATATTCGAGATACGATCTCACCAAAGCCCTATATAACTGAACATCCTTACTTTTTTCTTGTACAATTTCTCTTGTAATAAAGGATGGCATTCCATTAGCTTGAATTTCTTGCTGTACCTCCATACTATGATTTGTTATTAATGTGATTCTGTACCTCATAATTCTGCAGTCAGTCTCCATTTGAGTAATATGTTGAATTTTTATTCTGCCTTCCAAAGTGAACGACTTTGTATTTTCCCACATTATACTCTGCCAGGTTTTTGCTCAACCTATCTATACCAGTCTTCATTCTCCTTGTGTTCTCTTTACATTATACTTTCCTAACCACCTTTGAGTCATCTGCTAATTTAGCTGTAATGTCTTTTCTCCACATATTTAAGGGGAGTTAAGAGGGCATAATTTTAAAGTGAAAGGCAAGAGGTTTAGAGGGGATTTAAGTGAAAAAAAATTCACCCAGAGGGTGAAATGCGCTAACTGGGAGGGCAGTTGAGGTGGGAAACTCCACAACATTTAAAAGATAGTTGGATGCAATACAAGCAATGTCAAAACATTCAAGTTTATGCGCCAAAGGATAGAATGTGGAACTAGTGTCGATTTAAAATGGAATGAGGTGCCAATATAGTGAAGCTCCAGCAAAAGATTACATATATTCTAAACAGAGAAGCAGCATGCAACAGACAGAACTAAGCAATCCCACAACCATTCTATCAGATCTACGTTCTGCAGTCCTCCCATAATCATGGGAATGTTGGAAAACAATTAAATAGGAGGATGTTCCATAAACATCTTCAAAGGTGGAGAATCTCATGAGTACAAAAAGCAAGCATGAAGCTTTTGCAATCATTTTCAATCCCAAACACCAACTGGATGATCCAGCTCAACTTTGTTTATAAGTCTCCAATATCACAGGTGCCAGTCTTTAGCCAATTTGATTCACCTTGTATGATATCAACAAAATGGTTGAAGGCACTAGGAATTGCAAAGGAAGTAGGCCCTAAGAACATTCCAGTAATGAAAACTTGTGCTTCAGATCTAGCTATAGCCAAGCTGTTCCAGTGGAGTTGCAACACTGGCATTTACTTGGCAATGCGGTAATTGCTGAGTATCATCTGTGCAGAAAAAGTGGGGTAACTCAGGGAGAAAACTCTCTGTTGGACTAACAGCATATTAAAAAAAAAGACGGTTGCAGCTGTTGGAGTTCAATAATCTCAGTCCCAGGGCATCAGTGCCAGAGTTCCACAGAGTAGGTGTTTTACAAACAATCTGTTCAGAGATGTTAAGGCACACTTCTATAGGAAGTGGGACCTGAACCTGGACCTTTGTTCAAAGGTAGGGGTGGTGCCACAAGAGCCCTAGAATACTATAGGGTAGTGTCCTAGACCCAAACATCTGCAGTTGCTTCGTCAATGACTTTCCTTCTATTGTAAGACAATAAGTAGGAATCTTTGTTGATAATTGCATAAAGTTCAGCATCATTAGCAACTCCTCTAGAACTGTCAATGTTTAGGCTACATCTGAGAAGTGGCAAGTGGCATTTGTGCTAGGCAATGGCCATCTTTAACAAGAGATGTTAATTAATGGACTGCTGCAGAGAGTGAAATGCTGGGAACTGAGGCTTAAGGCAAGTGTAGCACCTGGGGCAGCTAATTAGGCTGATTAAGCTAATTAAGTAAACTGGTGAAATCTGGTTCGTGAAGAAGGGTAGGCCTGAAGTGTAAAAACAAGACCCAAATGTTACCAGCATAGAATGCTAGCTGTAGATTGGGAAACATTGAGGGCTGAGGTAAGTGTAGGTGTTTAGGAATGTGGGGTCAGATGTTGCTGTGTCTTATTTTCCCTTATTATTTTCACAGTTCTAAGGGAGGTAGAAGTAGGCCTATATGTGTTTGTTTGGAGGACCCCTGATTTCCAATAGATAGAGGAGCTCTCTCTTCTTGTCCATTTCCTGAACAATGGCCTCTACTGTTGTGTTGGAGAGCCTTGCAGCTGCACTCCATCTTGTTGTGGTGAAGGCAACACTCACACAGGTCAAAGACTCTTCTTCAAACATTTTAGCATCTGCTTCAGTCAAAATGCATCTCCATTTAAATTAGTGCAGATGACCATTAAATAGCTAATCTCTCATGATGCTGCAGACCACGCTCAGGTATGTAGATACTTGACAGTGCACTTAGCTCTGGCTGAACGCTGCAAGCTTGGAAATGAACACAGTATGAGGGCTGCATACTTTTGGGATGGAAGCAACAACCATGGAGTAATCTTACTTCGGAACTTTAAAATTTTGTTGACACTTATGTAACTTAAAGGCAACATTGAGCTCTGCTGTGCTGTCTCCACAGACAACCTGCTAAAGGAACACCTTTGCAACACAATAGTACTGCCTGTCTTACTTAAAACATAAAGGACAATTAGGACAGGACTTACACGGTTAATGGTAGGGCTCTGGGGAGTGTTGTCAATCAGAGAGACCTAGGGGTGCAGATACATAGCTCCTTGAAAGTGTGTCACTGGTAGACATGCTTGGCATGTCTGTCTTCATTGGTCAGAGCATTGAAGACAGGAATTGGGATATTTTGTTACAGCTGTACAAGACATTGGTAAGACCACATTTGAAGTATGGTGTACAATTCTGGTTACTCTGCTATATGAAGGATGTTATTAAACTGGAAAGGGTGCAAAAAGGACTTAAAGATGTTACTGAGACTGGAAAGTTTGAGTTATAAGGAGAGGCCAGAAAGGCTGGAACATTCTTTTTCCCCAGATGCTGAAGGGACCTATGGAGGTCTATAAATTTATGAGGGGCACACATAAGATGAATAGCCAACATCTTTTCCCCAGGATAGGATAGTCCAAAGCTTGGAGGGTTGTAAATTATTAGGTTTAAGGTGGACAAAGTTAAAAATCACACAGCACCAAGTTATAGTCCAACAGGTTTATTTGGTTGATTTTTTTTTAAAAAAACTTTGTTCACCCCAGTCCAACACCAGCACCTCCAAACCAGGTTTAAATGTGAGAAGGGAAAGATTTAAAAGGGCCCTGAGAGGCAATATTTTCACACAGAGGGTAGTGTGTATCTGGAATAAGCTGTCAGGATGGGTACAATTTAAACATTTAAAATACAATTGGACACATACGTGGATAAGAAAGATTTAAATGTGTATCAGTCAATGCAGGCAAATGGGACTGGCCAGTTTAGGAAACCTGATTGGCATAGACGAGTTGGGCTGAAAGGCCTGTTTCTGTTGTTGCATGACTCTGATAAACAGCTGTTACATTAAGTGTTATGGCTGAGAGATCAAGGATGACCATTTGGCTGAGAAACCAGCCTGGACGGGAACAATGTTGAAATGGCATTGTGAAATCTGACCTGAGTTCACAGGAAAAAAAAAGGGAAGGAATAAGGAAACAAAGTAATAATGTACACAGAACATATTAACTATCTTCAAAGTTCCAAAAGAATACTACAGTCAACAATATTCTTAATTGGGGGGAAAAAACCAGCCTCATCACTACATGCCAAGTTGTGCTTGTAGTGAACAACAACCAATTGAACAACAACCAGGCGAAAGGAAAGTGTCACCATGAAGCTTCCTTCTTTTGATTAGCTTTGCTGTGCAATACGTACCTCTTACAAAAATTTCCTGTGGTGAGTTGAAAGTATTCATCGTCGTCATTTCTTCCAACCTTTTCTACTTTTGTATAAACTTGACTGAATGCATATTTGGAGGCTTCTGGTACAGAGGAAACCAATTATTGAGAAAATGAAAACATCAAAGTTCTCTTTTTATGACTTATCACCTTTCTGAAAGAGGATCCAACAAAGGGAAATTAACTGTCTGATATTATATCACAATTAACACCAATATTCCTATAGCAGTTTTGAACTTAATATTGATAGTCTCACAATAAATTCACACGCTCATGTCCATGACCAAAATATATAAGTTATCATTGGTAAAGGAAGGTTTGGAGAAATAGCTACTTGGTAATACAGAACTCATTTATTGTTGAAAAAAGGAAACCTACATTTGAAGTTCTTCATCTTGAATTCATCAGGATGGACATATGAATACCAAATTTCAAATGGAATAACAATTTATACATCATGAGAAAAGAGTGTTGATTGTTTGGCAAGTTGATTCTAATTGGTCAGGATGTTGCTACGGTGAATACAACAGGGAATTCTTATCTCCCAGCTTGTTGTTTCATTCATTCTAGATATTGTATTCTTATGTCTGTCCTGATGAGTACAAGGCAACATTTTCAAACGCAGGTCCCTCTTTTAAGCAAAGCATTGAATAGGTCATTTGACAAAATTAGGACCTAATTCAGAGTGTGTGTGACAGATCCTGATTGTAGTACTTTCTTCAATTTATCTAAGAAAAATAGTGGTTTCTAGGCCGCAGTAAAGTATGTGGGGCCAGAATAAGTGAAGAAAATTAAGATTTTGGCTAGTTCATTTTTAAAAACGGACCAAGACCAACACATGTTCCACCTCCTAAGAAAACCTCAAACCTTGTTTGCCTCAACTGTAGTGGGTTTCATGTCTCCCTTTTAACCAGTCATCTGGCTGTCTAGGATTATGGAGCCAGAGGAAATGGGTGAAGTCCTTAATAAATACTTTGAATTGGTATTCACAAAAGAGAAGGACTTTGCAGATAGTGATTTCAGGGAGTGATGTGTTGATATTCTAGGGCATACTAAAAAACAAAAAGGAGGAGGTGTTGGATGTTTTGAAGACCATTAAGGTAGACAAATTCCTAGATTTCATAGGATATATCCCAGAATACTGAAGGAGACAAGGAAGGAAATTGCTGGCACCTTGTATCCTCTTTAGTCACAGGAGAGGTCTCAGCTGACTAGAGAATCGCCAATGTTGTTCCTTTGTTTAAGAAGGGTAACGGGGAAGTTATAGGCCAATGCGCCTTATGTCAGTGGGAGGAAAATTATTGGAGAAGATCCTTAGGGACAGGATTTACTCACAGTTGGGGAAAAATATGGACTTATTAATGATAGGTAGCATGACTTCATGTGTGGGAGGTGGTGTCTCACAAACCTGATTGAGTTTTTTGAGCAAGTGACAAAGATGATTGATGAGGGCAGGGTGCTGGATATTGTTGATATGGACTTTGACAAGGCTTTTAGCAAGGTCCGTCATGGCAGGTTGATATAGAAGGTGAAGTCACATGGAATCCATAGTGAGCTGTTAAGATGGATACAGAATAGAAGGGTGTTTTTCTGATTGGAGATCTGTGACCAGTGGTGTTCAGGGATCAGTGCTGGCACCCCTGTTGGTTGCAATATAAAGAAATGATATGGAGGAGAATGTCAGTAGTCTGATTGGTAAATTTATGGATGATACAAGGATTGGGGAAGCTGAAGATTTCCAGAGAATACAGTAGAATATACATAGGCTGGACACTTTGGTGGAGGCATGGCAGATGGAATCTAATCCAGAAAAAATGCTAGATGATGCATTTGGAAGGCCAAATGCAGGAGAAAAGTATACAGTAAATGGCAGAACCCTTAGAAGTATTAACATGCAGAAGATCAAGTATACATGTCCACAGTTCCCCAAAGGTGTTAGCATACGTGGATAAAATAGTCAAGATGATGTAAGGCATGATTGCCTGCATTGTCAGGGTAGAGATTATAAAAATTGTCAAGTCACATTGCAGCTGTATAGAACTTTAGTTAGGCCATATTTAGATCTACCAAGATGTTGCCTGGTTTGGAGGGTATTATCCATGAGGAGAGCTTGGACAAACTTGCTTTGTTTTCACTTAAGCATCAAAGGCTGAGGGCGATCTGATAGAAGTTTACAAATTTCTGAGAGGCATCGATAGTTGAGTCACTTTCTCAGGGTAGAAATATCAATTACTAGGGGACATAAGGTAAGGTAAAATGGGGAAAGTTTAAAGGAGATGTGAGAGGCAAGTTTTTTTACACAGAAGGTGGTAAATGCTGTTAGAGGAGATGATGGAAGTAGATACAGCAGCAACATTTAAGAGGCATTTTGACAGATGCTTGAATAGGCGGGGAATAGTGGGATATGGACCACAAGGAGACAAAAGTGCCAATGCAGACTTGATAGGCCTAAGGGCCTGTTTCTGTGCTGTACTGTTCTTTGTTCTATTCAATTTGATCTCACCAATGGCATCCTGCCACTAAGAACCCTATTCCTGGCCACTGCCAATTTATGCTGCCCAACAGGTTCTGATAGGATTTGAAAAGGGTCTTACAGATGAACTTTGGGAACTAAAATTTCTGGGCCTCAATTTTTGGTGAGGTCAATGAGTTCCTTTTTTCCTGATCTGTATGGTGTCAGCTATTAGTTAAAACTGGACCTTGCTTTAAAATGTGCATTCCTGCTTTAAATAACAGGAGTCTGAGAGCCCTGTCAAAAAAAATGTGGGAGGCAGGTGAGAACACGAGACTGCCCCTTAACTGATGCAATTAGGTGGTCTGTCTGTGGATCATACTAAAATGGAACTGGAAGTTAAAACTGCCCAGGCCTTATGTTGAGACAGCATGGATTTATGAAAGGTTTTGTGACTAGTTCTATAAATAGTGATGTACAAAATAATTTTTTTGGTGCGATATACAGTACAGAATTTCCAAAGGCTAAAGATTCAGTCCCACACAACAGACTTGTGAGCAAAGTCAAAGGTCACAGTATAAAAGGGACAATAGCAATGTGGATATAAAATTGGCTGAGTGAAAGAAAACAGACAGTATTGGTCAATGGATATTTTTTAACCTGAAGGAAAGTTTGCAGTGGTGCTTTCCAGGGGTTGGCTTTGAGACCCTTGCTTTTCCTGATATACATTAATGATAGGAATTTCCTGTGCAGAGTGGTGTGAGGTGATGCATTTTGGTCAGAAGAACATTGAAATAAAATATAAAATGGGGGTACAATTCTAAAAGGAGTTCAGGAGCATAGGATCTGAGTGTACATGTGTGTAGACCATTGAAGGTGGTAGGACAAGTGGAGAGAACTGTTAATAAAATATACAGTGCCCCCGACCTTACTAATAAGGGCACAGAGTAAGGAAGTGGTGTATTTGTATAAGACCTCAGGTGGAGTATTGTGTACAGTTGTAGGCACCAAGTTTAAGGAAAGATGTGAATACATTGGAGAGAGTACAGAAGCAATTTACCAGAATGGTTCCAATGAGAATATTCAGTTATGAGGATAGATTGAAAAAGTTGGAGTTGTTCTCCTTCTAGAGAAGAATTTTGAGAAGGGCTGGATACAGTAGATACATTGAAGCTTACCTGGTCATAAAAGAAAAAAGAATGCGAGAGCATAGATTTAAAGTGAAATGCAAAAATGCAAGGGTGATTTGAGAAAAAACCTTTTCACTCAGCTAATTGATTGGCACTACCTGGAACTGTCATGGAGGCAGTGTCAACTGAGGCATTCAAGTGGGCATTGATGAATATTTTAACGTTAATTAGTATGCGAGTACATGCAGAAAAAGCAGGAAATTGGCATCATTACATGATGCCATTTTGAAAAGCTGGTGCAGATATGATGGGCCAAATGGCCTCTTTCTGTGCAGTCACAATTCTATGAAATAATATTTGATCAATTTATTGGAGTTCTGTGAAGGAGTAATATGTGCTGTAGATAAAGGGAAGCCTTGTCATATAATGTATTCACATTTCCAGAAGGCACTTGGCAGGGTGCCTGAGACTTCCTTCTCCTCTTGACTCATAGGTAAATTTTTAAAAAATATTTGAAAGAAACCTCATGGAATTTTGTTAATCTGGCTTCCCTTCCTACAAAAATGCACTGGTGGGAAAACCATTATTCAAACAACCAATTCATTTTACCCCATGCTAAAGTTAAATTTTACCATCTGTCAGGGTAGGAAGTGGCAAATAGCACAAGAATTGTCCAGGTGAATGGTATTCTCAAGTAAATTCCCACCCAGTAGTTTTGCATCTCAGACAGCCACAAAGTTATGAGAAGTTAACATTTGTTCAAGTTGGCCTGCCCTGCTGAAAGCCTAATACAGGAAAGAGAGACAGTGTAGGTAATATATTTTTAGTGTAAAGACTCAATAGGCCATAGGTATCTTCTGTACTGCTTGATTCCATGATTCCAATCTACTGCACTTGCAAATGCTTGATGCATTTTAATTGGAACAGCTACTGGAAGACAGAACAGTGACCCAGTAGGGAGGAATGGGAACTTTGATATTCTTCAAGCAGGGTTGCTGGAAGTCTTGGTACATAAGAGTGGTGTTTAATCCGCAGTACAATATAAGGGCTTCCTGGTGGACTCCAAAAACAGAAAGCAAACAGTATAAACCTGAGGGCTTGAATACAATACTGCAAAGGTTTAATGACATGAGAGGTCAAGGCAAGTGAATGCACCTTTGAATATCTTATCCCTACAATCCCACCATCAACTCTACATTAAATTCATTGAAACTTTATTGCTGGAACAGCACAGCAGGTCAGGCAGCATCCAGGGAAACGTCGAATCTCCTGTTCCCTGGATGCTGTCTGACCTGCTGTGCTGTTCCAGCAATAAAGTTTCAACTTTGATCTCCAGCATCTGCAGACCTCACTTTCTCCTCATTAAATTCATTGATTCTACTTCACTTATTTTTCTGCAGTCTGTGTCAATAGCCCTGCTGCACTCATTTTTCTGCAGTCCCTATCAATAATGACTCATACCTCAGATTCATGCCCACACACATTGCTGCAAGCCTCACACCCACATCTCACTACTTGCATACACTGTCTTGTTAATCACCCACGACAGACACATCACCCAAAAATCATTATGACACATTTTCCTCTCTCCCACAAGACTGACAAAGAATAAAAGCAACATAATTGCGCTAGATTAGCAGACAGTGACCTCATGTTGCACACCAACTACACAAGGAGCAGGTGGAAGATTTTGTGGTTTACAGTCTAAATTTACTTGCTGACACAGTGATATAATTATCCAGGCAAAGTCATGTACATGGTCAATTTGCTTCTCCCTGAAACAGAGAAAGCAATGTATACCCTTCTCGCTGCACTCAGAGTGTAAGTAACTTCCCATGTGAATGGCAAACTGAAGATGTTCTGCTTCAGTCTGAAGAGAGACTGATGGGATGAAAAACCAGGTCTTGGTCAACTCAACAGCCTTTGGCCATATTTTTCTCACCAGCTCTAGTTATGTGGTCTGCCTGCAAGGCTGGTGATATCAGTGAATACTTCCTCACTGAAACAGATGCTACAGATACTTCCTCATTGAGATTGAATTAAGGGAATTCTTCCCTGGCTACAGCAGACTGCAGGTGTGTTAGATATAGCTTGCTGCTGAGATCCTTTCTCCTCACTCGACCGTCTCCCTCTGAACAGACCAACTCTGTCATGTCTACTTTTCTCCATCACACAGCAGGCACAGCGGAATAGAAACAATATCATTCATGCCTGTGAACAAGCGATCTGAGCAGAATCCTTGAAGTGAGAACCAAGATGTTTTCCATCTGCCGCACCAGTCCTTCTTGTTTTCAGCAGAATACAGAAAGTTAGGAAACAAGCTGAAAAGTAAGACATCGAAGATAGTGATCTCAGGATTGCTATCAGTGCCTTGTGCCAGTTAGGCTTGAAATAGTAGGATATATCGAGTAAACACATGGCTAAAGAGATAGTGTGAAGGGCAGGTTTTTCTGATTCCTGGGGCATTGGGACAAGTTCTGGGAGAGGTGGGACCGGTACTAACTGGATGGGTTACACTTGGGCAGGACTGGGACAAATGCCCTAAGAGGGAGTTTTGCTAGAGTGGTTGGTGAGGCTTTAAATTTAATTGGCAGTGAGATGGGAACCTATGCAAGGAGTCAGAGGAAGGATAATCAGTATTTAGGAAAGACTGATCAAAAAGCAAAAGGTGATAGATTTACAAACTATTAACTATTTACAGAAGGTACTGAAGACATAACTGAAGTTTGGGCAAAATGTCTTTAATGTATAATGGGATCTTGATCAACTGGGCCAGAAGGCAGAGAAATGGCAGATGAAGTTTAATTTAGATAAATACAAGTTGTATTTTGGCAAGATAAACCAGGGCAGGACTTCATTACAGTTAATGGTAGGGCCCTGGGGAATGTTGTCAAACAGAGAGACCTAGGGGTGCAAGTACATTGTTCCTTGAAAGTGGCATCACAGATAGAAGAAGGTGTTTGGCATGCTAGCCTTCACCAGTCACAGTACTGAGTACAGGAGTTGGGATTCATGTTACAACAGTACAAGACATTGTTAAGGCCACAATTGGAATACTGCATGCAAGTCTGGTCACCCTGCTATAGAAAGAATGTGATTGAACTGAAGATGGAGTGAGAAAAGATTTACGAAGATGTTACCGAGGTTGGAAGGTTTGAGTGATAAGGAGAGGCTGAATAGACTGGAAATGTTTTCCCCTTTGGAGGCTGAGGGGTGGACTTATAGAGGTTTATAAAATCACAAGAGGCATTAATAAGGTGAATAGCCAAGGTATTTTCCCTAGGGTAGGGTAGTCCAAAATTAGAGGGCACAAGTTTAAGGTGACAGGGGAAAGATTTCAAAAGGTCATGTTGGGCAACTTTTTCGCACAGCGGGTGGTGCATTTCTGAAATGAGTTTTCAGAGGAAGTAGTAGAGGTGAACATAATCGCAACCTTTAAAAGGCTATTAAATAAGTATATGGAGAGGGATATGGGCCAAATGCAGTCAAATAGGACTAGTTCAGTTTTAGATACCTGGTCAACATAGGTAGATTGGGCCGAAGGGTCTGTTTCCATGCTTGTATGATTCTGTGATTCTGAATGTGTGATCTCTGACATCACATTTTGTTATGCCACTCACAGCCTAATCCTTTCAAACCTTCTTAGACTATAGACTGACATAATAACAAAGATTTTCAAAATTCCTGAAAGAGAATTCTGTTACAGAGTAGTGTAGTTTAGGTTCAAAAAGTTTGGTCTCTAACCTGGACACTTAGCAGACATTAATCAAAAAACTGCAGACTGTCAGCCTGTACTTTTCTATCTGTTATCGTGAAATAGTGGAACTAAGGATCTTTGCATCCATGACTTTCTAATAAAGGTTATGTGGGAGCAGTTGACTAGGCAGTCAGCCTGGTGCTCCAGCTGATTGAAGCAGCAATCTCAGTCATCAAGCAACCTTAAGTGGGACACAATAATATGTACTGATTGTCCAGAACATTTCTACAATATCTTTAATTCATTATTTGGGAAAGCAGAAATCTCACCATTATTGTTGTATTCTTTTCAGTGAAATGCCAAAGGTGATAGTGATAGTTGCAAGGTATAGGTGGAAATGTGGCTTAAGTTATAGTTGGATCAGCCATGATCTTATTGAAGAGTAGAGCAGGCTCGAGATGCTGAATGACTTATTCCTACTCCTTGATTGTATTTTCACATGTAAATCTATTTATTTCCTCTCTCTTTGTGGTTTCAAAGAATATTTTTGCTTGGAATTATAATCTACCTTGAGAATTTTAATTGGAAGCACATCAATAAAGTGTCTATTGTACACTTAACATATTTGAGGAGTTCATTTTACATAAATGAATATAGTAATACATTGTAATTTTAGATCTAATTTGCATATAAATCAAAGGGAAAATTTGAAAAGGAAAAAAAAGTCCCTTCTAGTTTGGATGTAGACCCACTAGATGCACATAGAGTGGGAGTAGTGACAAGAAGACGTTGGACTAGGAGGTGAGACTTGGGTGAAACTTGGTGTAGCAAGCATTTGGGCAAGTCTCTCCTTCTTTGTATATTAGCAAGAATACATGCAGACCAAACATATTCCTGAATTGTAGGCAATGTGGTAAATATCAGAAAATTGATATAGCATAAGGCATGAGCTGGCTAGAGCTTTCGGTGTCTGATATGAGAAGAGTCTATTCCCCTACATTGAAGTGTGTAAAGTTCACCAAATATTTTAGAGAAGAGTTTCAATATGTGCAAGACCAAATTGAGGTAAACCTCACAAAACATTCTTGATACATTATCTTGGCATGGGAAATCATGTCTCACAAACTTGATTGAGTTCTCTGAAGAAGTAGCAAAGAGGATTGATGAGGGCAGAGCAGTAGATGTGATCTATATGGACTTCAGTAAGGCATTCGACAAGATTCCCCATGGGATAAGGTTATATCTCATAGAAAACAGGGAGAACTAGCCAATTGAATACAAAGCTGGCTCAAACATTGAAGACAGAGGGTGGTGGTAAAGGGCTGTGTTTCAGACATGAGGCCTGTGACCAGTGGAGTTCCACAAGCATCGGTGCCGGGTCCACTACTTTTCATCATTTATATAAATGATTTGGATGTGAGCATAAGAGGTATGGTTGGTAAGTTTGCAGATGACACTAAAATTGGAGGTGTAGTGGACAGCAAAGAAGGTTACCTCAGATTACAATGGCATCTTGATCAGATGGGCTAAAAGGCTGAGAAGTGGCAGAGGAAGTTTAATTTAGATAAATGCGAGGTGCTGCATTTTGGGAAAGCAAATCTTAGCAGGACTTATACACTTGATAGCAAGGTCCTCGGGAGTGTTGCTGAACAAGGAGACCTTGGAGTACAGATTCATAGCTTCTTGAAAGTGGAGTCGCAGGTAGATAGGATAGTGAAGAAGGCATTTGGTATGCTTTCCTGTATTGGTCAGAGTATTGAGTACAAGGGTTGGGAGATCATGTTGCTGTACAGGACATTGGTTAGGCCACTTTTGGAATATTGCATGCAATTGTTGTCTCCTTCCTATCAGAAAGATGTTGTGAAACTTGAAAGGGTTCCGAAAAGATTTACAAGGATGTTGCCAGGGTTGGAGGATTTGAACTATAGGGAGAGGTTAAATAGGTTAGTGCTGTTTTCCCTGGAACATCAAAGGCTGAGGGGTGACCCAAGAGAGATTTATGAAATCATGAGGGGCATGGATAGGATAAATAGACCTTTCCCTGGGTGGGGGAGTCCAGAACTAGAGGGGTTTAGGGTGAGAGTGGCAATATATAAAAGAGACCTAAAGGGCAATGTTTTCAGAAGGTGTTACATGTATGGAATGAGCTGCCAGAGGAAGTGGTGGTGGATAGGACAATTGCAACATTTAAAAGGCATCTGGATGGGTATACAAATAGGAAGGATTTGGAGGGATATGGGCCAGGTGCTAGCAGGTGGACTAGATTAGCTTGCGATATCTGGTTGGCATGGACAAGTTGGACTGAAAGGTCTGTTTCTGTGCTGTACATCTCTATGACTCTATAATCAAGGAGGATGGTACATTTGCATTTGGAGAGGTATTACTGGAGGGCTCATCTACTGAGGCAATATGGGTTGAGCTCAAACATAAAATGAATGCAATCATTCTGATAGGATTATACTATAGATTCTCCAACAGACAACTAGAGATCAAGGAACAAATATGGAGCAAATTATGGAAGGTAGCAATAAAAACACAAAGTTATCATAATGGGTGACTTTAACTTCCCCAATATTGACTGGGACTCCCTTGGAACAAGAGGCTTACCTGGTGCATAATTTGGTAGTGCATCCAAGATGGGTTTCTTGAAATAGTGTGTGGATAGTCCAAATAGAGGAGGGGCCATACTGGACCTTTTATTGGCTAATGAGTCTGGCCAAGTGACTGACCTTTCAGTGGAAGAATATTTTGGAAACAGTGATCACAACTCCTTAAGTTTTAAGATAACTATGAATAAGGATAAGTCAGGACCTTGTGGCAAAGTACTAAACTGGGGAAAGCAAATAATCTCAACATTGGGAGGAGCTGTTATCAGGAAACTCCATATTTGACATGTGGGAGTTGCTTAATGACCTGCTGATGAGTTCAGACTGGCATGTTCCAATAAGGAGGAAGGACAAGGATGGTAAGGTAAGGCATTCTTGGATAATAACAGACATTGAATTTAGTCAAAAGGAGAATATGTAAAGTTTAGGAAATTAAAATCAGACAGAACCCATGAGAAATATAAAGAAAAGCCGGAAAGTACTCAAGCAGGGAAGTAGGAGAGCAAGAAGGTGCCATGAATTGACCTTGACAAGTACGGTTAAAGGAATCCCAAGGCATTCTATAAATATGTTAAAAACTAGAGGATAACTAGGGAGAAGGTAAAACCACTCAAGCATAAAGGAGACAACTTGTGCTTGGAGGCAAAGGATGTGGGTGAGACCTTAAATGAGTATTCATCCAGGATAAAGATATGGAGGATAGTGCGACTTTTGTGGGCTGTGCTAATATGCTTGGGCATTTTGAGATCAAGAAAGAGGAGATTTTGGATCTCTTGAAGAGCATTAAGGTGATATGTCTCCAGGGCCTGATGGGCATCTACTCCAGCTTATCGAGAGACTCAACAGGACATTGCTGGGGTCTTGACCAAGATCTTTTTGAGTCTATTATCAAGGAAGAAATAGGGCATCTCGATAGAAATTGTCCCATTGGGCAGACGCAGCATGGATTCATGAAGGGCAGGTCATGCTTAAAAAATATTTTGGAATTCTATGAAGATATTATGAGCAAGGTGGACAACAAGGACCCATTGGATGTGGTGTACCTAGGTTTCCAAAATGCCTTTGACAAGGTGCCGCACAAGAGGCTGCTGCATAAGATAATGATGCATGACACTACATTTTGAGTGTTAGCATAGCTAGTAGATTGGTTGACCAACAGGAAGCAAAGAGTGGGGATAAATGGTTGGAAATCAGTGACTAGTGGTGTGCCTCAGGGATCGGACCTCAATTATTTCCTATTTATAAACTTGATCTGGAGTTGGGGGCCATGTGTAAGGTGCCAAAGTTTGTAAATTATTGTTGTATAGACATATGGATGATAATGGAATAATGTAGGTTAGATGGGCTTCAGATTGGTTTCACAGGTAGGCGCAACATTGAGGGCCGAAGGGCCTGTACTACTCTGTAATGTTCTATAATATTCTATGTTCTACATCAAAGATCCAAATGAGTTTACCATAATAAATCTGTAAAAGACCAACGGACATAATTGAAAATTCAATGAATTTAGTTCAGAGTCTTTGGAAAAAGAAAATCTGGTCAATGGGAAGATACTTAATTAGATATAGCCAAAGAGAGTGAACAGCAGTATTTACTGAGCAAGCTACTAGGGGGGTTAACAAAACTGGTCAATGTAAATCAAGTAGAAAAGCCTAATGGGCTGGAATTCTGTCTGGTACAAAGAATAATTTATAGGAAGATGTGAATGTATTGCAGAGAGTGTAGAAATGGTTTACAAGAATGGTTCCTGGAACGAGAAACTTCCCTTATGAGGATAGCTTGAAGCATTTGGTGTCCTCCTTGGAGGGAAGAAGGTTGAGACAAGATTTGGTAGAGGTTTTTAAAGTCATAATAGAGTAGATAGTTGAAGCTGTTCTCATTCATAAAGGAAAAGAATGAGAGGGACACATTTAAAGTGATGTGCAAAAGAAGAAAGAGTGACGTGAGAAAAAACCTTTTCACTCTGAGTTGATAGGGTATGGAATGCACTAACTTGAAGTGTGGTAGAGGCTGGTTAACGGAATCATTCAAGAGGGTATTTTGGATAGAAACGGTGTGCTAGAGTATAGGAAGAAAGCAGGAGATTGGCACCAGGTAATGATGCTCGTCTGAAAAGCTTCCATCTATCCTTCAGTGTGGCTCAGTCCCCTTTAAAAAATCTCTTGGGAGTGGCCACTGACCAGAAGCAAAATGCTTTCTGTATTAAAATTCTATAAAATTCAGATCAGAATGAATGAAATCAATGCCACAGCTGGAACATGCTGGGTTCACGGAGTGGCTCATCCTTTGACTCCGCAGAGCCATCTCCACCATCAATTCAGGAATTCAGTGAAATACTTGTCATTCAGTTGGATGGATTCAGCTGTAATAAAACTCAAGGAATTTGAATTCATGTATGATAACACCTTCTGTTTGATCATTGTTCTTGTCCTGCTAGTGATGTCAATATTCATTTCCTGAATTACTGTATTTAATGCACAACCGACATACATGAACTCCTCAAATCTATCTTGTTCACACCTCCCCAGCCCTTAAAATCCACTCAAAGAAAAATACACATAAGTTATAATATTATATGAGCATCTCCTGCAGTTTAGTAAATTCAGGGCCATAACAGACCTGAGAAAGTGACTGACTCTTGGTAAAGCAGCTACGAATTTGGACATCAATGGATGTCAATGTCTTTCTCTAGATAAGAGTTTAGAGCTGCCACTTCAACCTTCTTTATTTCTTTAAAATGGGTGGTCAGGCATATGCAAACAAGCAGGTTGGGACGTGACACAAGTTTTGGAATGAATGAACAACATTTAAATCACAATCCACATGCCAAACATTTTGAGTGAATTTCACAGCAAAGGAAGACGTGTTACCACGATACTCAATTCTGGGCTTTCAATACAACTCATAATTTTCACGTTTTACTTGAGTTGATTAGAAGTGCATGTATCTTGCACAACTTTTCTTTATGATCAGTGCAAGCAAATTAAAACTAGCTTTGTATATGTATATAAATACATAATACAATAGAATAACAAATTGTATTTCGCAGAACTCTAGAAATTTATTATAAAAAGTTTATAGGGAACAAAATTTTTTTAAAAACAGTTCTAGATTGTTCCAAATTACAATATAAACTTGGGGCTGAGTTTTCCCATTTGCAGTTAAAGTAGGACTTGGTGTCCCCTGTCTGCTTTGGGTTGGTACAAATGTTTTCATGCAATCTCTCAAATTTTACTTCACCAATTTGATTATGAGGTGGAAATGCACATTGCACCTTTCTGCTTCCACGTGCCTAGAACCATATTGAAAGTTCAGCTACACACCACTTCAGACACTGAAAGCCACAAACGACCTGTACTGCTCTTCTTATCATTGAAAACATTGAAATGGAAAGTTTAGTTAACTTCCAGGATCGATAAATGCTGGTAGATGGAATAGTGGAGAGGAGAGCAGTCCTATTTTCCTGCTGATCATTAAAGAGGCCATTATGACAGTCCCATCTAGCCTAGACCAAAATTGCAGCAGTGCTGTGTCACAAGTCAGTTGGGATTCTCAATGGTGTAGAAAGATGGATCAATAATCTACTTTTTTTCCACAGAGCTAAGTGCTACTATCATTTCTTAGCTACCTCAGACTCACTGGGCTAGAGTTCAGTTTAACTCTGCTACTGGACACGCACTTCACCAAGGCCTATGGATCCCAAATGCTCAGTACTGTGTGCATCATGTCCAGTTATCAATGTTCACCACTCAACTTTTTACCCTGACTGCCCTCTGCACACTCACAGTTGGATCACCTCACCACATGTCCTACATCATCATTAATTGCCTTGCATCTATTTCCAATATACTCAGTCCCTCCCTTTGTCCTATTGCAGGGAAAACTGCCCCATAACCAGTCCTAGACTGGTGGGATGAGGAGAATGGAATTCTTTACTGCAAAGGGCTATAGAGGCAGAGTCAAGAATATTCAAGGCTGAGATAGGAATTTTGAATCTGTAAGGAATCAAGTATTATGGGGAAGAGGCTGGAGAGTGGAGCTGATAATTATTAGGGAAGTCACTGAATGATCGAGTAGATATGACAAGCTGAATGGCTTGCTTTATGTCTTATGGTCTTATTTTCAGAGGCTTGTGATCTGTTCCAATACAGCCTTAGTTGAAACATGACTGGTATTGTATTTTCATTCTGCATCAGTCTGAGGATTTCATAAAGATAACAGGAGTCATGTTTGGCTCGTCTCCCAGCAGCCATTTCTGTATAGAACAAGGGCTTGGGAAGAAACTATGAACCTGCAAAATTCATGTCAGCTCCCAGGATATCTGGTGCGGACTTCCTGAATTTGGCATTGTCACATTTAATTTGAGCATTCATAGAGTAGAAGTTCACAAACTCTGTAGGTTGATAGTGCACTCAAAAAACAATATCTGTGAAGTGGGTAGCACCTGTAATTGGGGCAGCCTGGAATGAAAGAGAATCCCAAGTCTAAGCTGCTGAGAACTGTAATCATTACAGGAAAGATATGAAGAAAATGACATCAGTAACGTCATGGATGCATTAATGGTTCAAGATTTGGGGAGATGCCACGTAAATCTCCACATGCTCCTTGAAACATTGATGTGATTGAAACATACAAAATGCTTAAAGGGATAGACAGGTAGATACAGGTAAGAGGTTTCTTCTGGTTGAGGAAGCTAGAACCCTGGGTACATTTTAAAAATAAGTGAAATCCACTTAGGTCACAGATGAGGAGAACTTGTTTTTACTCAGAGGGCTGTGAATCTTAGAAACTCTCTATCACAGATGATTGTGGAAGGGCTATCTTCGAGTATGTTTAAGCTAGAGATTGATAGATTTCTGATTACCAGTGATGTACAGGGTTATGAGGTGGGTAAAAGGCATTGAGGTGTTCAATCAGCCATGATCGTAATAAATGACAAAGCAGGTATGATGGGCTGAATGGCCAACTCCTATTCCTACATTCCTATGTTCTTATATTCCTAAGGTGCTTAATCATAAGGAATAAAGATAGTCACAAATCCAAAAGGAATGGGGATATACATACAACTGATCTTTTAAAGTACCAGCACTGGCACCATGGGCTATTTGTGTAGTTTTCATGTTCCCAATTGCTCGTAGAACTCAGAACTAGAGCTTGTATGGATGAACTTTTATCTATCTAAATTCCTTTCCTGTTCTAAATGGAGTTAAGGTTAAATGTTTCAATTACTTTTTGCAAATAGATATTTACAGCAATTTTAATGGAAAATAACTATTTTCAATGTTCACATTATTGCACAAACAGCAGTGGGATGAATGGCCACTGATTGATTGTTTCTGTGACATTGATTGCGATCTCTGTTGGCTATGATATTGGGAGAACTGTGACAGGCATCAGAACGGAGTGATGACCCTTCTGAACGTCTGCCTATAGCCAATCCTTGTCAACATATGGCACGATCAGGATAGTAGCTCTCCCTACAGTACAGGGTACAGCAAATTCACACCATCACTTTGTAGGTGTACATGTAAGTTTAGAATGGTAATAAAACTACAAAGGTTGCCACTTTTTAATGTGAAACTGGCATGTGATGTGATCAAAGCATCATGCTGGCCAATCACAGTAGCTTTTACTCTTTCAGTCTATGGTTCCATCAACATTTGTGTCACTTTGAGACACCAGAGGCTACCTAATAGATGATAAAAGTTATTCGTTGATCATAGGGATGTAAGGGGAGCTGATGGTCTAGACGATAACTGTTAATACAAAGATCCAGGTAATGTTCAGGGGACCTGGTGAACAGCCAACTGTCGTGGTACATATCCATATCATCAATATGGGTTAAACAAAGAAATGCACTCCTGTGACAGGAATTTAGAGAGTTAGGTAATAGATTAACAAGGAGAATTCTTTTAGATTAGATTAGATTACATTACATTACATTACAGCATGGAAACAGGCCCTTCGGCCCAACAAGTCCACACTGACCCGCTGAAGCGCAACCCGCCCATACCCCTACATTTACCCCTTACCTAACACTACGGGCAATTTAGCATGGCCAATTCACCTGACCTGCACATCTTTTGGACTGTGGGAGGAAACCGGAGCACCCGGTGGAAACCCACGCAGACACTGGGAGAATGTGCAAACTCCACAGAGTCAGTTGTCTGAGGTGGGTTGCAATGGTTCTGATGGTTGTAATCTCCAGATTACTTCCAGTGCCATGAGCTGCTGAATGTACGAATAGGAAAGTAGGTCAGTTGAGTGCCTGGTTAAATACAGCTCTAGCGTTTTGGATCACTGGGATATTCTCTTGGGTAGGTCGGACATAAACAAATCGGACAGGTTGCACCTGACCTAAAATGTGTCCAATTTCCTTACTGGGCAGCTTGCTTTTGCTGTTGGGGAGATTTCAAACTATTTAGACAGTTAGATGGGGTACAGACTAGATGTAAAGTTGTCAGCAAGGTTGTTAGATATAAAAGGGATAGTAGGGCAGACCAGCAGGCAGAAAAGACATGGGCATGATGTCCTCAACATCGATCGTCTCATTGGTCCGATATTGGCAAAACAATAAATTCAAACTCAATTGGGGTTTAGTATCCTGCGGCATAAGTTAAACTGATTGGTTAAATTCAAATTGTTGTCAAAACAGCAATTAACTCAGGTATCTATTTCACAGCCAAATTCACGTATTTTCAATTTTCTAGTAAACTCAGAAGATTGCCATCCAGTCATATACACAGGTGCTTGTAAGCTCTCAGTTCAGAACAGCACTTTTTTAATAAAGCTTTTGATAAGGTCCTAAATGGGAGACTGAGAAGGTTACAGCACATGGAACAGAGGAAAACCTGGTGAGGTGGATCAGAAACTGGCTTAGTAATAGGAGACAAAGGATCATGGTAGAAGACTGTTTGAGTGATTGGAGGCCAGTGTCCAGCAGTGTTCTACAAGGATCAGTATTGGGACCCTTATTGTTTGCTATATACATAAATGATATAAATGAAAATGTTGGGGGAATTTTAAGCAAATTTGCTTATAGTGAAGAAAATATTTGTAGATTACAGGAAGATATAGATGGGTTGGTCAGATGGGCAAACCAGTGGCCGATGGGATTTAACCCTGAAAAGTGTGAGGTGATGTACTTTGAAAGAAGAAACAAGATGAGGAAGTATTTAATGAATAGCAGGGCACTTGGTAGCTTAGAGGAACAGAGGTATCTTGGGGTAATAATTCTCAGATCCCTGAAGTCGACAGAGCACATGAATAGCATAGTTAAGAATGCATAAGGGACACTTGCTTTCATCAGTTGTGACACAGAGTGGAACATCAAGGAGATACTGTTGTAGTTTTACAGAGCATTGGTCAGGCCACAGTTGGACTGCCGTGTGGGGTTCTGGTCACCTCACTACAGGAAGGATGTGATAGCACTGGAGGGGGTACAAAGGAGGTTCACCAGGATGTTGCTCAAGGTGGGGAAATAGAGATGTGCACACAGGATAGATAGGCTTGGATTGTATTCTTTACAACAGAGAAGACTGAGAGGGGACATGATTGAGATGTATAAGATTAGAAAGGGGTATGAACAAGTGAATAGAGAGCATAATTTAGGGTAAGGGGCAAGGAATTCAAAGGGCATTTGGGAAAATAAACTCAGTGGGTTTGGGAATCTGGAATGCACCACCTGAGAAAGTAGCTTTAAAAAATATTTGGATGAGCACTCCAAATATCATTGGCCATGCTAAATTGCCCGTAGTGTTAGGTAAAGGGGTAAATGTAGGGGTATGGGTGGGTTACGCTTCGGCGGGTCGGTGTGGACTTGTTGGGCCGAAGGGCCTGTTTCCACACTGTAAGTAATCTAATCTAATCTAATCTAATCATAACATGCAGTGATACTGGATAAGTGAAAGAAATTAGGATTAGTAAATTATTTTTCATGGTAATTATGTTGATGCAGACTCAATGGGCCAAAGAGCCTTTACTACACTGTATGAATTTTCCAATAACACATGCTAAACTAACTAGTCTATAGTTTCCTACTGTTTGCCTCCCTCTATTTTTGAAGGGTATGATAAAAGCATTTTTCTGTCCCCTAAAACCAATCCCACATCCTGAGATATTTGGAATATTTTCACCAATGGATTGATTTCTGCTGCCACTTCCTTTATGACTGTGGATGTTGGCTATTAGGTCCTAGGGACTTCTGTCTTCACTCATTATTTTGCTCAGTACATTTTCCGTAGCGATAAAGATTGTTCAAAGTTCCGCTCTTTCTCTAACCTCTGCATCAAGTGTTACAATTGTCATCTGGCAAATCATTGTGGTATTCAAAGCATGAACACGTGGGTAGAAGATAAACGTAAAATGTAAGCCATACTAGAACTCTAAATGGCATTAAGCTGTGTAGAATGCTTCCTCAGCTTGGACCACACTGGAGACTCCAGGCACTACTCATGCATATGTGTAATAATTTGTCATTGCTTACTGCCACAAGATATGGGACAAGATACTACAGAAGAAACATTGAAAAATGCAAAGGAGGTACAAAAGGAGTGAGAACTAAGGAGGCGAGTGCCACTGGCCAGCATTGATTACCTATCCCTAGTTTCCTGGGAGAAAATGATGATGAACTGTCCTCTTAAATCATGATGTGAAGGTGCTGCTGGTAAACCTGGGTGGCGGGGGGAGCAAAGTTAGACATCACACAACGTCAAGTTATACTCCAACAGATTTATTTGAAATCTCAAGCTTTAGGAGTGCTGCTCCTTCATCATGTGAATTGCTTGAATCATTACAATCTATTTGGTTTCAGTGTGCACATTGCTTTTATGGGAGGGAGGTTCAGAATTTGTCCTAGTGACAATGGAGGAAAGATTGATAGCGTATGGCTTGGAGAAGAACTTGCAAAATGCATCAGTATGACTTACCTCGGAGTCATAAGAAATTGGGTTTAGTTCCCCGTGTTGAGCTTAAGCACAGAAATCAAGGCAGACATTCCAGTGCATTACGAAAGGGGCACTGCACTGTTAGAAGATCAATCCCTTAAAAGGAGATATTAAACCGAAGCCCTATCTACTGGTTGGAGTGGTGTAAAAGACCCTGTTGCAATATTTTGAAGAACAATTATCTCAATTTTCCTGGTCAGTATTTATCACTTAAGCAGCATCACAAAAAGCAGATTATCTGCTTCTTGCTGTTTTTGGGAGTTTGCTGAATGCAAATTAGTGGCAGTATTTCTTGCAGTACATTTCAAAAACACTGACTGTAAAGTGGTTTGAACATCCAATGGTTGTGGAATTTTGTCTTTTATTTGGTCAGTGTTGTATGTGTTGTCATGTGTCTTCTAGTTCTTTAGGGGCTTATTTGGTCCAGTGTGCTAGTTACTTACTGGTCATATAAAGTAACTAAGAAGCAGTTAGTGTATCTGCACAATTATTTACAGGTTATAAGAATAGGTTATATTAAGATTGTTATATTACATTAGACTACTAAAAAGACAGGAATGTAGTCTTAGGTTTG
Source organism: Chiloscyllium plagiosum (assembly GCF_004010195.1). Lineage (NCBI taxonomy): Eukaryota > Metazoa > Chordata > Chondrichthyes > Orectolobiformes > Hemiscylliidae > Chiloscyllium > Chiloscyllium plagiosum. Next base: position 70,077,459 of record NC_057718.1, on the reverse strand, counting down.
TTTCCAACAAGCTCCTATTTCATCCTCCCTTTAAATCCTTATGACATCATCAAGGCATGTGATACTTGTTACACTCAGTTATGTATTAACTCTTTCAGATCTATACATAACAGTTCTGTTAGGTTGTGTGTCAGTGGAAACATCCTGGAAACATCCAGGATATTGACAATATAGCATACATAGCTGAAAATGTGTTGCTGGAAAAGCGCAGCAGGTCAGGCAGCATCCAAGGAACAGGAGAATCGACGTTTCAGGCATAAGCCCTTCTTCAGGAATTCCTGAAGAAGGGCTTATGCCAGAAACGTCGATTCTCCTGTTCCTTGGATGCTGCCTGACCTGCTGCGCTTTTCCAGCAACACATTTTCAGCTCTGATCTCCAGCATCTGCAGTCCTCACTTTCTCCTCGAAGGTATAGCATACATAGGAATGTTATTGAATGTTAAAGGAGAATGTTTGATTTTTTTGCTGGAGATGGCCATTACCTGCAACTTATGTAAGTCATAAAGTCAGTAAGCACAAAAGAAGTCTACTCAGCCCACCAACTTCATTGTAAAGCAATCCGTTCAGTTCCCGTTCTAGCTTCATCCTTATGGCTCTGTAAGCTTATTGCGCTTACATCTTGAACTCATTCATTTTCTCTGCTTTCACCACTTTTGCAGGGAGCAGTTTCAAGGTCATTCCTGCCTCTTCTGTAAAATTGTTCTCTCACAAGCTCACTGCATCTCTTGCCCAAACCTGTGTCTACTAATCTTCATAACACCAGCTATTGAGAAGATTTTCTTGTTGACCTTACCTAAATCTGTCACAATTTGCGTATCTGAATCAGATCTCCCCTCAATTTCTTTATTCCATGGAGAACAATTCTAGCTTCTCCAATCTAACCATGCAGCTAAAATCTCTGGCACCATCAAGATCTCTCAAATAACCAAATTAGTCATCATAAACGATGCTTGTACTAATATCACCACTTCTATTCTTCATTGTAAAAAGATGATGATCTGACCCTCTTGGATTGTCGTAATCAAAACTGTGCATCTTACATACAAAGAATAATACTTAGCTGTGTGAAAGGACAACAGCAAATCATACCTGACAGAACTTCCTAAAGTAGAGAAATTTTGAAACTATTTTAAGGGCCTTGGTGAGACCACATCTGAAGTACTGGGTACAATTTTGGTTTCCTTAATTAAGTGAGAATGTAATTGCATGAGAAATAGTTCAGAGAATTGTCACTTGACTGATTCCTAGGATGAAGGGGTTGACTTAGGTTGGACAGATTGAGTTGGTATTCATTGGAGTTTAGAAATGTGAAAGGTAATCTTATTGATCTTATTCCATATTGGATTCCAAGGCAGGAGTTGGCAGTGTGGATACTGAAAGGATGCATCCTGTTAAGTTGAACTAGGGTACACAGTTTACATTAAGGGTCACTTAATTAAAGTGGAGATGAAGAGAATCTTTTTCTCTCCAAGGTTTGTTAGTCTGTGGTCTCTCTTCCCCAGAGTGGTGAAGATAAGGTCATAGAATATTTTTAAGCTGGAATTAAATAAATTATTAAAAAACCAAATAACTACCAATGCTGGAAATCAGAAACAAAAATAGAAATTGCTGGAGAAACTCAGTAGACCTCACAACATATGTGGAAAGAAAGCAGAGTTAAAGTTTTGGATCTAGTGACCCTTCTTCAGAACTGAACTTGGGATGTTTTGCTATATTAAGTAATATACAGTTGCAAAATATACATGATTCAGTGTTTTATATTAAACTGAATTTTTATAAGGCTTGAGAAATTGAATGATTTTCCAGAAATAGGAACACATTGGATGGCAAAGTGACAGAGGTGGATGCTATAATTTAAAGCCAAAGCATTTTCTGTGCTGTTTCAGTTCTGCAGTATTGTATATTGAAGACTGCCCTCTGGTGAGCATGAAGCACAACTCATGTTAGTTCAAGAAAAATTGTCCTGCTCTTCTCCATAATCAACAGATGTCAACATTGTTAATGTTGAATTCAATCTATTCAAATGTAATAATGACAGTATACATTGCATGCATAGCTGGCTGAACTTGTTAAAAGTCTGTGTGAAGATTTGTAGCTCGGGTGCTCGTTGTTGTGGTTCTGTTTGCCGAGCAGGGAATTTATGTTGCAGACGTTTCGTCCCCTGTCTAGGTGACATCCTCAGTGCTTGGAAACCTCCTGTGAAGCGCTTCTGTGATTTTTCCTCCGGCATTTGTAGTGGTTTAAATCTGCCGCTTCCAGTTGTCAGTTCCAGCTGCCCGCTACAGTGGTCGGTATTGGATGGGTGGTCGGTATTGGGTGGATGGGTGGTCGGTATTGGGTGGATGGGTGGTCGGTATTGGGTGGATGGGTGGATGCGTGGTCGGGTGGTCGGTATCGGATGCATGGATGGGTGATCGGTATCGGATGCATGGATGGGTGATCGGTATCGGATGCATGGATGGGTGATCGGTATCGGATGCATGGATGGGTGATCGGTATCGGATGCATGGATGGGTGATCGGTATCGGATGCATGGATGGGTGATCGGTATCGGATGCATGGATGGGTGATCGGTATCGGATGCATGGATGGGTGATCGGTATCGGATGCATGGATGGGTGATCGGTATCGGATGCATGGATGGGTGATCGGTATCGGATGCATGGATGGGTGATCGGTATCGGATGCATGGATGGGTGATCGGTATCGGATGCATGGATGGGTGATCGGTATCGGATGCATGGATGGGTGATCGGTATCGGATGCATGGATGGGTGATCGGTATCGGATGCATGGATGGGTGATCGGTATCGGATGCATGGATGGGTGATCGGTATCGGATGCATGGATGGGTGATCGGTATCGGATGCATGGATGGGTGATCGGTATCGGATGCATGGATGGTATTGGATGGGTGGTCGGTATCGGATGGGTGGGTGGGTGGTCGGTATCAGGTGGGTGGTCGGTATCGGATGGATGGTCGGGTGGTCGGTATCGGATGGATGGTCGGGTGGTCGGTATCGGATGGATGG
>NC_057718.1:70069754-70072556 GCF_004010195.1 Chiloscyllium plagiosum | reverse complement strand
GTCGGTGATGGGTGGATGGGTGGTCGGTGATGGAGGGAGGGGTGGTCGGTGATGGATGGGTGATCGGTATTGGGTGAATGGGTGATCGGTATTGGGTGGATGGATGGTATTGGGTGGATGGATGGTATTGAATGGGTGGATGGGTGGTCGGTATTGGCTGGGTGGTCGGTATTGGCTGGGTGGATGGGAGGTCGGTCGGTATTGGATGGGAAGTCGGCATTGGACGGATGGACGGTCGGTCGGCATTGGATGGGCGGTCGGTATTGGACGGGCGGTCGGCGTTGGCCGGACGGACGGCCGGCGTTGGACGGGCGGTTGGTATTGGATGGGTGGATGGACGGACGGTCGGTATTGGATGGACGGTTGGCATTGGATGTATGGACGGTCAGCATTGGATGGATGGACGGTCGGTATTGGATGGGCGGTCGGCATTGGATGGATGGGTGGTCGGTATTGGATGGATGGGTGGTCGGTATTGGATGGGTGGATGGATGGGTGGGTGGTCGGTATTGGATGGGCGGTCGGCATTGGATGGATGGATGGTCAGTATTGGATGGGTGGATGGTATTGGATGGGTGGATGGATGGTATTGGATGGGCCCTCGGTATTGGATGGGTGGATGGATGGTATTGGATGGGCGGTCTGCATTGGCCAGGGGGACGGACGGACGGCGTTGGAACGGTGGTCGGCATTGGCCGGGCGGACGGACGGCATTGGACGTGCGGTCGGCGTTGGCCGGGCGGACGGACGGCATTGGACGGGCGGTCGGACGGCATTGGACGGGCGGACGGACGCCATTGGACGGGCGGTCGGCGTTGGCGGGGCGGACGGACGGCATTGGACGGGCGGTCGGCGTTGGCCGGACGGACGGCATTGGACGGGCGGTCGGCGTTGGCCGGACGGACGGCGTTGGCCGGGCGGTCGGTCGGCGATCGATGGACGGTCAGTGTTGTATGGGCGGTCGGCATTGGATGGGTGGATGGATGGACGGTCGATATTGGATGGATGGATGGATGGTCGGTATTGGATGGACGGTCGGCATTAGATGGATGAATGGGTGGTCGGTATTGGATGGACGGACGGCATTGGACGGGCGGTCGGTATTGGATGGGTAGATGGATGGGCGGTGGGTATTGGATGGGCGGTCGGCATTGGATGGATGGATGGATGGTCGGGTGGATGGATGGCCGGTCGGTATTGGATGGCCGGTCGGCATTGGATGGCCGGTCGGCATTGGATGGCCGGTCGGCATTGGATATATGGACGGTCGGCATTGGATGGATGGATGGATGGATGGTCGGTAATGGACGGGCGGTCGGTAATGGATGGGTGGATGGATGGCCGGTCGGCATTGGATGGCCGGTCGGCATTGGATGGCCGGTCGGCATTGGATGGGTGGATGGATAGATGGTCGGTATTGGATGGGCGGTCGGTGATGGATGGATGGTCAGTATTGGATGGGCGGTATTGGATGGATGGATGGATGGATGGTCGGTAATGGACGGTCGGTGATGGATGGACGGTCGGTGATGGATGGACGGTCGGTCGGTATTGGATGGGCGGATGGATGGATGGTTGGTATTGAATGGGCGGTCGGTATTGGATGGATGGTATTGGATGAGTGGTCGGTATTGGATGGATGGTATTGGATGAGCGGTCAGCATTGGGTGGGCGGATGGACGGCGTTGGACAGGCGGTCGGCATTGGGCGGCCGGACGGCATTGGATGGGCGGTCGGTCGGTATTGGATGGGTGGATGGACGGACGGTCAGTATTGGATGGGCGGTCGGCATTGGATGGGTGAATGGATGGGCGGTCGGTATTGGATGGGTGGATGGTCGGTGTTGGACGGGCAGTTGGCATTGGGCGGGTGGACGGACGGCGTTGGGCGGTCGGTCGGCATTGGATGGGCGGTTGGTATTGGATGGATGGATGGTCGGTATTGGATGGGCGGTCGGCATTGGCCGGGCGGACGGACGGCGTTGGAACGGCGGTCGGCAATGGCCAAGCGGACGGACGGCGTTGGACGGGCGGTCGGTCGGCGATGGATGGACGGTCGGTGTTGGATGGGCGGTCGGCATTGGATGGATGGATGGTCAGTATTGGATGGGCGGTCGGTATTGGATGGATGGATGGATGGGCGGTCGGTTTTGGATGGGCGGTCGGTATTGGATGGATGGATGGCGTTGGACGGGCGGTCGGCATTGGGCGGACGGACGGCGTTGGACGGGCGGTCGGTATTGGATGGGTAGATGGACGGATGGTCGGTATTGGATGGGCGGTCGGCATTGGATATATGGATGGTCGGTAATGGACGGGCGGTCGGTAATGGATGGGTGGATGGATGGACGGTCGGTGATGGATGGACGGTCGGTGATGGATGGACGGTCGGTCGGTATTGGATGGGTAGATGGACGGATGGTCGGTATTGGATGGGCGGTCGGCATTGGATATATGGACGGTCGGCATTGGATGGGCGGTCGGCATTGGATGGGTGGATGGATGGACGGTCGGTGATGGATGGACGGTCGGTGATGGATGGACGGTCGGTCGGTATTGGATGGGCGGATGGATGGATGGTTGGTATTGGATGGGCGGTCGGCATTGGATGGATGGATGGTCAGTATTGGATGGGCGGTCGGTATTGGATGGATGGATGGCGTTGGACGGGCGGTCGGCATTGGGCGGACGGACGGCGTTGGACGGGCGGTCGGTATTGGATGGGTAGATGGACGGATGGTCGGTATTGGATGGGCGGTCGGCATTGGATGGGTGGATGGATGGACGGTCGGTGATGGATGGA
>NC_057718.1:70068263-70069287 GCF_004010195.1 Chiloscyllium plagiosum | reverse complement strand
TGGATGGGCGGTCGGTATTGGATGGATGGATGGGCGGTCGGTTTTGGATGGGCGGTCGGTATTGGATGGATGGATGGGCGGTCGGTTTTGGATGGGCGGTCGGTATTGGATGGATGGATGGGCGGTCGGTTTTGGATGGGCGGTCGGTATTGGTTGGACGGTAGGGGGGTCGGGATTGGATGGGCGGTCGGTATTGGATGGGTGGATGGATGGGCGGTCGGTATTGGATGGATGGATGGGCGGTCGGTTTTGGATGGGCGGTCGGTATTGGATGGATGGATGGCGTTGGACGGGTCGTCGGCATTGGGCGGGCGGACGGACGGCGTTGGACGGGCGGTCGGTATTGGATGGGTAGATGGACGGACGGTCGGTATTGGATGGGCGGTCGGCATTGGATATATGGACGGTCGGCATTGGATGGGCGGTCGGCATTGGATGGATGGATGGACGGTCGGTGATGGATGGACGGTCGGTGATGGATGGATGGACGGTCGGTGATGGATGGATCGACGGTCGGTATTGGATGGATCGACGGTCGGTATTGGATGGGCGGATGGATGGACGGTCGGTATTGGATGGGCGGATGGATGGACGGTCGGTATTGGATGGGCGGATGGATGGATGGTTGGTATTGGATGGGCGGTCGGTATTGGATGGGCGGTCGGTATTGGATGGATGGATGGTCGGTATTGGATGAGCGGTCAGCATTGGGTGGGCGGATGGACGGCGTTGGACAGGCGGTCAGCATTGGGCGGCCAGACGGCATTGGATGGGTGGTCGGTCGGTATTGGCCAGACGGCATTGGATGGGTGGTCGGTCGGTATTGGATGGGTGGATGGACGGGCGGTCGGCATTGGATGGATGGGCGGTCGGCATTGGATGGGCGGTCGGCATTGGATGGGCGGTCGGCATTGGATGGGCGTTGGACGGGTGGTCGGCGTTGGACGGGTGGTCGGCGTTGGGCGGACGGACGGCGTTGGGCGGGCGGTCGGTCGGCATTGGATGGGCGGTCGGTATTGGATGG
>NC_057718.1:70054121-70067411 GCF_004010195.1 Chiloscyllium plagiosum | reverse complement strand
GGTCGGTATTGGGTGGATGGACGGTATTGGATGGTCCGGTGGACGGGCGGTCGCTATTGGATGGACGGGCAGTCGGGCGGTCGGTATTGGGTGGATGGACAGTATTGGATGGACAGGCGGACGGTATTGGATGGACGGACGGGCGGTCGGTATTGGGTGGATGGACGGTATTGGATGGTCCGGTGGAAGGGCGGTCGGTATTGGATGAACGGGCGGATGGTATTGGATGGACGGATGGACGTGCGGACGGGATTGGATGGACGGGCGGAATGGCGGACAGGATTGGATGGACGGGCGGACGGGCGGTCGGTATTGGGCGGGCGGTTGGTATTGGGCGGGCGGACGGTCGGTCGCTATTGGGCGGGCGGGCGGACGGTCGGTCGCTATTGGGCGGGCGGGCGGACGGTATTGGGTGGATGGACGGGATTGGATGGACGGGCGGACGGTATTGGATGGATGGACGGGCGGTCGGTCGGTCGGTATTGGGTGGATGGACGGGATTGGATGGACGGGCGGACGGGCGGTCGGTATTGGATGGACGGGATTGGATGGACGGGCGGACGGGATTGGATGGACGGGCGGACGGTCGGTCGGTATCGGGTGGACGGACGGGCGGGCGGACGGCAGGTGGTTGGGCGGTCGGTATTGCATGGGTGGTCGGTCAGTATTGGATGGACGGACGGACGGACAAACAGACAAACAATTATAGGACAAGCCAAACAGAGAACAGCCAGGGAATTCCTAGATAAAAACAATGACTGCAAATGCTGGAAACCAGATTTTGGATTAGTGGTGCTGGAAGAGCACAGCAGTTCAGGCAGCATCCGAGGAGCAGCAAAATTCCTAGAGGCATGGCACTCATCCACAGATTCAATCAATAAGCCCATCGACCTGGACCCAATATACCGACCACTGCAACGGACAGCTGGAACTGATGACCGGAAGCGGCAGATTCAAACCACTATAAATGCCGAAGCGCTTCACAGGAGGCTCCCAAGCACTGAGGATGTCACCTAGACAGGGGACGAAATGTCTGCAACACAAATTCCCAGCTCGGCGCACAAAACCACAACAATGAACTTATTAAATTAGTTCTCCATACTTTACTGATGGAAATTCAAACATTTTCCCTCTTTCTGTGGAACAGTAATCAACATCCCTACCATTGTAATTAGTAGAAAGTATCAATTGTTGAATTGTCCTGGTTGAAAGGAAATTGCAGTCATATTGCTCCATTTCCACATCTTTCTCAATGTCAGCTTAACCATGACACTGGACACACACACAATATAATGTTAATAATACTTATGATATAATATCTTATGTCAACACTGGACCCACATGATATATTGTTCAAGGTACTTAAGATACTGTATGATATTTGGGGGGGGGGGTGTAGTGCCAAAATTGGGAGAGTTGGCTGACATATAGTTAAGCAACAGCATAACTGTCATACTTATAGAACCATACTTACAACAATATTCTAGATACCAACATCACCATTCCTAGATATGCCATATCCGTGACAAATGTGACAGTACATGCATTCAGGTGGAATTTGCCTTGGGAGTTTTCAATATTGATTCTGAACCCTATGCAGTCATATTGCATCAAGTCAACATGGGCAAGGAAACATCCTGCTGATTAACACCTAATACCACAACTCAGCTGATGAATCTGTATTCATCCATGCTGAACACCACTTGAAAGAAGAACTAATGATGACAATGCTCTGGGTGTGGGATATCATTGTCCATCACCAAGAGCCCAATAGGATAAATACTGATTAAGCTAGTTGAGTCTCAAAGGACATAGCTGGTAGACTGGGTCTATTCCGGTTGAGTGAAAAAATTACTTGACCTCATCCCCACCAGTCTGCCAACTCTCTATGGGAGTATAGTAATGGTTTCCTTGTGGAGTTAACTGCCAACACTCTTCGTTGAGTTGGTGGCACTATCATAAGGATAGAATTTGAACAGATCAGTAACTCAAAACTAGCCATCCATGAGGCACTGTGGGCCTGCAGCAGCGAATGAATTGTACTCCAATACAATCTGTAACTTTGTGGCCTGGCATATTCCAAATTTACCATTAACACCAAGCCAGGGGATCAACCCTGGTTGAATGAAGCATGCAGAAGGGCATTCCAGCAGCTGCATGAAGCGATGGAGCTCAGCAATTCCTCAGCCAACAAAATCAGATCTAAGCTCTGCATTCCTGCTATATCCAGTCCTGAAATGATATGGACTGGAGGAGAAAGCTTCACAAATACTTCTCATCCCCATCAGTGGAAAAGCAGAGCTTATTAATGCATAAGTAGCATTTGGACCAATTGTCTACTAGAATTGTTGAGTGAATGATCCAGCTCATTCTCCTTCAGATATTCCTGGCATTACAGATGATTCACTCCATATGATATTAAGAAATAGCTGAAGGTACTAAAATCTGTAGGCTCTGATATTATTGCAGCAATAGTGCCTATGCTTCAGAACTTGTTCCCCTAGCCAAATTGTTCCAGTACAACTAAATCACTGGTAATTATCCAACAATGTGGAAAATTGCCCAGGTATGTCCTGCACACAAAAATACAAATCCACCCTGCTAATTACTGGCCCATTAGTCTACTCTTGATCATTAGTAAAGTGATGGACAGTGTCATCAACAGTGCTATCAAACAACAATTGCATAGTAACAACCTGCTGACTAAAGCTCAGATTTCAATGGGGTCACTCAATTCCTGACCTCATTAATCTTGGTTCAAATATAAACAAAGAGGTGAACTCCTGAGGTGAGTGTGACTGCCATTGACTAGAAGTCAGGAATTTACCAGGTGTGGCATCAAGGAGTTCCACCGAAATTGTCAATATGAATCACAGAAAGGTTTTGATGTTGGTTGATGTCATACATGGCACAAAGGAAGATGGTTGTGGTTGTTGTAGTTCAGTCATCTCCACTCCAAAACATTGCTGCTGGAGTTCCTCAGGGTCTTAAGCCAAACCATCTTCAGCTGCTTCATAAATGGCCTTCCTGCCATTTAAAAAGCCAGAAGTAGTAATGTTCACTTGGGCTGACAAGTAACATTTACTTCACAATCATCATCTCCAAAATAAAACTAACCCTCATTCCTTGACATTCAATGGTATTACCATTGCTGAATCCCCCACTATGAACTTTTTGGGGGCTTACAATTGATCAGAAACGGAGTGGACTGGCTGTAGAAATACTCTGGCTACAAGGCCAGGTCAGAGGTTAGGAATATTGTGGTGAGTAATACACCCGACTGCCCAGAACATCATCATTTGGAAAGCCTAAGTTTAGAGTTGCCTCGATGAATGGAGCTCCAACAACATTCAAGAAGTTTGACATCATCCAGGACAATGAGCCTACTTAATTATACCACATCTCCATATGTTTAGTCTCTCCACTACCAACAACAGTAGCAGCAGTGTGTATCATCTGTAAGATGCACTGCAGAAATTCACCAAGACTTCTTAAGATTGCACTTTCGAATGGCACGACCATTATTATGTCTAAAAATAAAGGCAGTAGATACATGCAAACACCACCACCTGCAAGATAGTCACCATACTGATTTGGAAATATTGCCATTCCTTCAGTGTCTCTAGGGTAAAATCCTGGAATTTCCTCCCTCACAGCATTGTTGGCATACTTACACTAAGTGGAATATAACAGTTCAAGAGGGCAGCTCACTAATACCTTCTCAATAACAATTAAAGATGGGCACTAAGTGGTGTCCCAACCAACAATGCCCACATCCTCAATGAAATTGTTGTAGTCATGGTTGGGGAATATATATTGGCAAGAGACTAGATTTTCCAATGAGCAGCTGGGAGGAGGTGGTGAGGGTGAGGAGATGAATAGCTTGTAGAGGCAAGAGTTGAAGTTAAAAAGACAATGGGTGGTGAGCGGTGCAAATTGTGGAGCTGGTAGTGTTGGAGGGTGGTGAAATGAGTGACTGGTGGTGAATGTTGGAGCTGGTGTTGTGGTGTGAGCAAGTGCCCAGTGGAGGTGACAATGAGAAGGTGGAAATGTTTGGAGAAATTTAATTGTACTTGGTGTGCTGGTTGGCTTTCCATAGTGATGTGAACCTCTAATCTGATTGTAAATGTCTTTGTCTGCAGTCAGTCACAGCCATTATCAGACTTTACTTGAAACTTGGTGTCAGGTATGTACAGCTGAGATTAAATGAATTTTAACAGCTTTAAAAAAAATCTAGCTACTATAAAGAAACTGCATGGTAGTAACAAAAGAGCAATCTACAACTTTGAATTACTGGGTAAGTGTATTTTTCATTCCTTGCTGCTAAGTATATAAAATGCTTAAAATAAATACAAAATTAATTTATAAACCTGAACACAGCAAATGTAGCAACACTGCTGTCAATGCTGGTGAAAGATTGCTGTAAGTTGTCTTGCAGCTTCGAGCACATTTAAATATGGAGCCTAAGGTCTATGTTCATGTTACTTAAGAATCCTGCAGTGACAGCAAATCTGCTGAGAGAGGAGAAGCTTACTATTAAGAAAGTTATGGATGTATGTGGAAGTTGAGATTGTTATTAATTAGTTAAAATGTATTAATTATTGAACAGTTGTGACCTTGGATTATGATTAAGCATTTATCAAGTTGAATGAGAACTAAATAGAAAAAAGGAAGAAGTATTCACATAAAAAACAGTGGTTGATCAAGATTAGAGAGCAGGATGTAAATATTTTGAAGGATGTCACACAAAGGAAAAGAAAAGATGTCCAGCATAAGGAAAGCAATGCTGTAACTGTAAGAAGTTGAAACATGTTAGTGTTTCATTAGATAGACGCAACACAAATCTATAAAGATGGCTGCAGAAGAGTTATCAGCTCATTATTTAGACAAATCACTTTATACCACACAGCAGGTTTGCATTGGCAGGTCTAAAGGTGATAAATAGTTTATGATTGTTAGAGCTACAGCTGTAGAAGTAGGGCATCAAATGAATGTAAAGTATCAAAAAAATGTTGGTTAGAGACAAAAAACTGCAGATGCTGGAATACAAAGACAAGCAGGAGGATGGAAGAAGACAGCAAGCCAGGCAGTATTAAGAGGTGGAGAAGTCAACATTTTGAGTATAACCTTCTTCAGGAAGGGGGTAAGGGTAGGGAGAGCTACAGATAAAGGGGGAAGGGGGCTGTCTGGGTAGGGAGAAGGGCAGAATGGTGAGGTAGTCAACATTCCACCCCTCTCCATCCTCAAACCCCCCCCCCTCCCCTTTATCTACAGCTCCCCCTATCCCCACCTCCATACCTGAAGAAGGGTTATGCCCAACATTAACTCCTCCACCTCCTGATGCTGCCTGGCTTGCTGTGTTCTTCCAACCACCTGCTAGTCAAATAAACTCTGATGCTTTATGAGCATCACAGAATCTGTATAAAGTTACTCAAGACAGTGATTCAAATGTTAAGCCCTTGAAGCTAAGGTTAAAACTATGCTGAAACTATACTCATCCCAAGAAGGCAAATGAAGATTAGAGCCCAATTCAATGGAGAGAGTTGAGATCTGGAGTTCCAGAGTGGATTTGAAGCAAAATTCTCAGCTAAGTTGTTACTTTAATATCTTAGGATCTGTTCAATGGTCAAAAATGTTTTTACAGGCCTTGAATATTTTCCAGATGAAAGCCATCTCAAAGTAGGTAAGCATGCAAGACTAATTCAGCATTTGGAGTTCCAGCTACCCTCAAGTTCAGAAGATAGTAAAGTTATAAAAGAAGACTTAATCACGAAAGTTACAACTCATATAGACTGGATAAGTCGCATAGAGACAGCATGCAGGAATGTAAAGAACAGCAATAAAACATTGAAGAGCTCTCAACTCCATGAAAAACATTGAAGAAATCTTGCCACAATTCGTCAAGGTTTAGGTCTTTACAAGTTGTATTGAACTGTATCAATGGATCAGTGGTCTTCCTGGAATAGAAGCTATTATTAGTGTTCTGCTAGTCTTTAGATGTGGATGTATGAGGGAGAAACTTGAGTCCAAAATTAGAACAGAGTGTGACCTGCTCCCTGAAGCGATAGTTCCTAGGTTTTTCTTTGCAGCCCTTCTTGAATGAGGGCATAACAATTGCTACCCTCCAGTCTCTGGGAGCTCACTGGTGGCTAACGATGATGCAAAAACATCAGCCAGGGCCCACGCAATTTCTTCTGTAGTGTCTTGCAGTGTTCTTGGATATATGGTCCCCAAGTCTTCACGTCTTTCTCTACAGTAAACACAGAGGAGAAATATTCATTGAGGACCTCGTCCATCGCCTGTCCACTTAGGTCCTTAAGAGGTCCTATGGTTTCTCTCGTTATTCTTTTTCCTTTAATATATTTAAAGAACACTTTGGATTCACCCTAATCTTCTCAGCCAAGTCTATCTCGTGCTCCATTTTTGCCCTCCTACTTTGCTTCTTCAGTAAACTCATGGATCCCCTATGTACCACCAGGGATTCCCTTGATCCCAGCTGCCTGTACCTGAGCCATACCTCCTCCTTTTTTCTGGTCAGAGCCTCAATATCCCTTGTTATCCAGAGTTTTGTATTCCTGTCAACCTTGCCCTTCACCCTCACAGGAACATATAGACCTTGAACTCTAGTTAGCTCACTTTTAAAGGCATCCCATTTGCCAGATCTTCCTTTGCCTGCAATCAAACTGCTCCAATCAACCCCTACAAGCTCCTGTCTAATTCTATCAAAATTTGTCTTACCCCAATTTAGAACTTGAACCTGTTGACTAGTTTTGTCCCTGTCCATAACTACTTTGAAATTAATAGAGCTATGGTCACTGGTCCTAAAGTGCTCCTGCACTGCCATCTCAGACAACTGTTTAGCCCTTTCTCCCAAGATTAGGTCAAATTTTCCCCCTTCCCAAATGTACTGCTTAATGAAACTTTCCTGAATGCACTGATTAAGCCTAACATCTTTTGGTAGTTAAGTTACTTGAGAAGATTGAGAAATATAATATACATGCATTTGGAAAGAGAGTTTGATTAGGAATAGTCAGCATGGCTTTGTGCATGGGAGATCATGAACTGACCAGGAAGGTTGACAAAGACAGGGTGATAAATGTAGTCTATATGGATTCGGTAAGGCCTTTGATAAGGCTTCACATGGAAGGCTGCTCTGGAAGGTTAGATTGCATGGAACTGAGGGGAACTGGCAAATTGGATACATAATTGGCTTGATGGTAGGAAGCAGAGAGTAATAGTGGAAGGATGCTTGTCGGATTGGAGGCCTGTGACTTTTGGAGTGCCTCAGGGGTCGATGCTGGGCCATTGCTGTTTATCATCTATAGAAATGATTTAGATGAGAACGTACAAGGCATGATTAGTAAGTCTGCAAATGACTAGAACAGGCGGTATTGCGGACAGTGAGGAAGGTTATCAGAAATTGCAGCAGGACCTTGATCACTTGGGCAAGTGGGCTGAGAAATGGCAAATGGAGTTTAAATAGATAAGTGTGAGGGCCTGCATTTTGGAAAGTCAAATCAAGGTAGGAGTTTTATGGTGAATGGTAGGATCTTAAGGAGTGTAGTGGAAAAGAGGGACCTTGGAATTCAGGTGCACATTTCTCTGAAAATGGAGTCACAGGTAGACAGAGCAGTGAAGAAGGCTTTTGGTGCACTAGCCTTCATCAGCCAGGCTATTGAATATAGAAGTTGGGAAGTTGTGTTGCAGTTGGACAGGACGTTTTTTAGGAACAGTGAAAGCCAGGACAATGGGGCTGCCGGGAAGGTAAATTTCCAGTTTACACACTTACCTCATGGAATCATTTTGCAGCAGCAGCGGTGAGAGTGAGGAGCTGAGTGGGAGCAGTCGAATTGCACTCTGGGAAGGTGAGTGAATGGATATATTTGGGCAGTGGCTAAACCTGAGACACTAAAAGAAAGAGACTCTGTGGTGTGTTAATAAGGAAAGGCTTTTCTTTCTGGTTTTTATCATATGCTGGTAAGTAGTGTGATTGGTAATTTTAAAAATTTCATTTATCTATTATTTTATATTATAGTTGGACTAAGTTTAAGAGTAAAAATGGCAGGAGGTCCCAGACTCGTGTTATGCTCCTCTTGCACAATGTGGTAGCTCAGGGATGTGGATGATGTCCCTGACTCCTTCAGCTGCAGCTCTTGTTAGACTGCATGATGGCTCCAGAGCTGCAGATAGACTCACTTTGAAGTATCTGTGATGCTGTTGTGGTTAGTATATTTAGCAAATTGGTCACACTGCAGATTAGGATTGCTGAAGGAGAAAGGGAATGGGTGACCAAAAGGCAGAGAAAGAGCAGGAAGGCAATGCAGGTGTCCCCTGTGGTCATCATCCTCCAAAGCAAGTATACCATTTTGGATAATGTTGGCAGAGATGGCTCACCAGGAGAAGACAGCAGTAGCTACGTTCATGGCACTGTGGCTGACTCTGCTGTTCAGAAGAGTGGGTTTAAAAAAAAAGTGGAAGGGCTATACTCACAGGGGATTCAATTGTAAGAGGAGTAGATAGGCGGTTCTGTGGTTGAAAACGAGACTCTTGGATGGTATGTTGTCTCCCAGATGCGCCAATCAGGAATGTCTCACATTGGCTGCAGGACATTCTAAAGGGGTAGGGTGAACTGCCCGCTGTCGTGGTGCATACATAATGTGGAGGTACCAGTGATGGACAAAGTTAAAAATCACGCAACACTAGGTTTATTTGGGGGCATCTCGGCACCAATTTATATAGGCAATAAACGGGATGAGGCCTACAAGCAGAATTTAGGGAGTTAGGAGCCAAGTTAAAAAGTAGGACTTCAGGAGATAGTAATCTCAGGATTGTTCACCAGTGCCACATGTTAATCAGAGTATGAACAATAGAATAGGCAGGATGAATGCTTGGCTTGAGAGATGGTGTAGGAGGGAGGGTTTCAGACTTTTGGGACATTGGGACTGGCTCTGGGGAGGTGGGACTATTACAATTTGGATGGTCTACATCTGGGCCAGACTGGAACCAATGTCCTTGGGGATGCTTTTGTTAATGCTGCTGGGCAGGGTTTAAAGTAATGTGGCAAGGATATGGGAATCAAACTAGGTGGTTAGTGGACAGTAAGGAGGTAGTAACTAAAGCCTTAAGGAACTAGATGAAGAAGTCAGTGTGACTAAGGGTAAGAGTCAGCAGGGAGCCAATGATGAACGCAGAGGGACTGGTGCTCTGAGGTATATTTGTTTTAATGCAAGAAGTATAGTAGGTAAGGCTGATGAACCTGGGACTTGGATTAGTAACTGGGAGTATGATGGTATTGCTATTACTGAGACTTGTTTGACGGAAGGGTTGATTGGCAACTAAATACCCCAGGTTATACATGCTTCAGGCAGGATAGAAGAGGTGGTAAAAGGGGTTGAGAAGTTATATTGCGGTTCAGAGAAGGTATCTCAACTGTGCTGAAGGAGGGCACAATGGAGGACTTGAGCAGTGAGGCAATATGGGCAGAACTCAGAAATAGGAAGAGTGCAGTAACAATGTTGGAGCAGTACTGCAGGCCTCCCAACAGCGAGCGTCAGATAGAGATACTAGTATGTTAGCCAGACTATGGAAAGATGTAGGAGCAACAGGGTAGTGGTGATGGGAGATTTTAATTTTCCCAACATTGACTGGGATTCACTTAGCTTTAGAGGTTTAGATGGAGCAGAATTCGTAAGGAGCATCCAGGAAGGTTTTCTAAGAGCAGTATGTAAATAGTCTAACTTGGGAAGTGGTCATACTGGACTTGATGTTGGGGAATGAGCCCGGCCTAGCGCTTGAGGTTTCAGTAGGCGATTACTTTGGAAATAGTGATCACAATTCCATAAGTTTTTAAGATAATCATAGACAAAGACAAGAGTGGCCCTAAAAGATGAGTGCTAAATTGGGAAAGACCAACTATAGCAAAATTCGGCAGGAGCTGGGGAATGTGGATTGGGAGCAGCTGTTTGAGGATAAATCCATATTGATATGTGGGAGGCTTTTAAAGAGTGGTTGATTAAAGTGCAGGACATATATGTCCCTGTGAAAATGAGGACTAGAAATGGCAAGATTAGGTGAAATTGAGAGACTAGCTAAGAGGAAAAAGGAAGCATACACAAGGTCTAGGTGACTGATAAAAGACAAAGCTTTGGAAGAATAATCGGGAATGTAGGACCAATCTGAAGTGAGGAATTAAGGAGGCTAAAAGGGGTCAAGAATTATCATTAGTGAACAGGGTAAAGAAAAATCCCAAATCCTTTTATTTGTTTATAAGCCACAAGTGGGTCACCAGAGAAAGGGTTGGCCCACTCAAGGGCAAAGGAGGAATGTCATGCGTAGAGTCAGAGAAAATGGGCGAGATTCTTAATGAGTACTTTGCATCGATATTCACAGAGGAGAGGAGCATGGTGGATGTTGAGCTTAGGGATAGATGTCTGATTACTCTAGGTAAAGTTGGCATTAGGAGAATAGTAGTGTTGGGTATTCTAAAAGGCAGGGAGAAAATGAGGACTGCAGATGCTGGAGATCAGAGTCGAAAGTGTGGTGCTGGAAAAACAGCAGGTCAGGCAGCATCCGAGGAGCAGGAGAATCGACATTTCAGCCATAAGCCCTTCATCAGGAATATGGGGGAATAAATGGGGCTGAGAGATAAATAGGAGGGTGGGGCTGAGTAAAAGGTAGCTAGGAAGGCAATAGGTAGATGAAGGTAGATGTGATGGTGATAGGTTGGGGTGGATAGGTTGGAAGGAAGATTGACAGATAGGACAGTTCAACAGGGTGGTGGTGAGTTGGAGGGTTGAATCTGGGATGAGGTGGGGGAGGGGCAATGAGGAAACTGGTGAAATCGAAGTTGATGCCATATGATTGGAGGGTCCCAAGGCAGAAGATTACCTAGAGCTAATCTCCATATCAATGATGAAGTCACCTTGCGCTGTGATTGCAATGAGACAGGATTTTGAGCGATCCCTTATGCATCAAGTAAAAGTTGCATTTCCATCAAGGGCATGAACACAAATTGGACAATATTATCCTCATGTTGAGAGGTAGGCTCTTGTCTTTACTTGTGGGCATTTTAATGAATACTTGTTTGGAAATGCTAACTCAGAACAGAAGAAAGCTCACTGGACAGAAAATGTTCGTTTTGTTTTCACTTCACAGATGCTGTCAGACCTGCTGAGTTTCTCCAGCAATTTCTGTTTTTGTTTGTTTTACATCTCCACATGGTCTGAGACGACATGAAATTTGCCAGAGTTATCATCAAGAAGTCAAACAAACCAGCATAGATTTATACATTGCAGTCCTTGAATAGAGAACTACACTTCAATGAAGGCAAAGAAAGTAGTCTGTTCTCAAGACTAGTGTTATGTTGCACCAAGAATCCTCTTCTAATAATAAAAACAATACTGAAGCCAGAAGTAATAACAGGTGTGAGTGGCAAAATCAAGATGACATGGCAGAACACCAAATTTCACTTTGATAAAACTGCAAGGCATAGTTAGAACTAAGCATGACAAGCCAGCCAGACTGCAAACATTCATTCAATTATCTCAGCAAAAGTCAGCCCTTGAAGTTGTTACCGTGATCATACATGGTCAATGTGAATGACAAGATTTATCATTACAACTACAGGCATCTGTATATAAACAGATCAGGAAGAAGCATTCTCACCATCTGCACAGAATATAGAATGACCATCAGTCCCAGTAGTCCTCTGTTCCCCCGCAACAGAAGTTGATCAGCAATAACATTTAACATAGCAACAACACACTACATGAATGACACTCCATGAAGAAAGAGCAGATACCAAAGGAATGGCAAATTACAACACATTCCATTCTGAGATGTGCATGATTTAAAGACTGTATTTGATGCATGTGTAGAAAAGTACAAAAGTGGAACAGAGCAGAGTTATCATATTCTCATATTAATGAAGGGTAAATTTTCCTGTGAACATATATATTTGAATAACTCACAACTGTGCATGCAGATCTTTTCTCTTTTTGAATTGTTATAATAGAGAACAAGGCCATTTGGCACCAGCTCTGAGTTGGCATCATGAATAAGTACCATCCTCCAACCTGTTTTCCACGACCTGCATGTTATTTCTATTTAAATAACCACTTCAGTCCTCTTGAATGTTTTGCTGGCAGTGCATTCCAGAACCAAACCACTTTCTTCATAAAGACACTAACGTCACAATTGCTTCTTTTGTAAATCATTTTAAATCCGTGCCCTCCCATTCTTGATTGATGAGCAAGACCAGTCTCTCAATGTTTACTGTGTCGAGACTGCTCATGATTTTGAAAACTTCAATCAAACCTTCTCGTCGCCTTCTCGTCTGCAAGGAAAACTCCTCAAATCTATCTCCATAATTTAAGTTTATCATTCCTGGATCCATTCTTGCAAACTCCACTTTCTTCACCTCCAACAAGAGGTGAGGCCATACTGGATTTGGTTCTGGGTAACGAACCAGGCCAGGTGTTAGAATTGGAGGTAGGTGAGCACTTTGGGGACAGTAACCACAATTCGGTGACTTTTACTCTAGTGATGGAGAGGGATAAGTGTGCACTGCAGGGCAAGAGTTATACTGGGGGCAGGGAAATAATGATGCGGTGAGGCACAACTTAGGATGCGTGGTTTGGAAAAGTAGGCTTCAAGGGAAGGGCGCAATTGATATGTGGAACTTGTTCAAGGAGCAACTATTGAGTGTCCTTGATAAGTATGTACCTGTCAGGCAGGGAGGAAAGGGTCGTGGTTTAATAAGGAAGTGGTATCCCTTGTTAAAGGGAAGAGGGCGGCCCAAAGATGAGGCGTGAAGGTTCAATTGGGGCGATGGAGAGTTATAAGGTAGCCAGGAAGGATCTGAAGAGAGAGCTAAGAGCAGCAAGGAGGGGACATGAAAAGTCCTTAGTTGGTAGGATTAGGGAAAACCCTAAGGCTTTCTGCAGGCATGTCAGGAATAAAAGAATGACTAGGGTAGGAATAGGTCCAGTCAAGGTTAGTAATGGAAAGTTGCGTGTGGAGGCTGAAGAGATTGGGGAGACACTGAATGAATACTTTTCGTCAGTATTCACTCAGGAACAGGACATTGTTGCCAATGTTAATACTGAGTTACAATTAATTAGAATGGACAGCTTTGAGGTATGTAGGGAAGAGGTGTTGGAAATTCTGGAAAGAGTGAAAATAGATAAGTCCCCTGGGCCTGATGGCATTTATCCTAGGATTCTCGGGGAAGCAAGGGAGGAGATTGCAGAGCCATTGGCCTTGATTTTTATATCCTCGTTGTCTACAGGA
>NC_057718.1:70045303-70053368 GCF_004010195.1 Chiloscyllium plagiosum | reverse complement strand
TATGAGGACAGGCTGAGGCACTTGGGGTTGTTTTCAATGGTGTAAAGAAGGTTTAGGGGTGACTTGATTGAGGTGTATAAGATGATTAGGGGTTTAGATAGGGTCGACAGTGAGAATCTTTTTCCACGTATGGAGTCAGCTATTCGGGGGCATAGCTTTAAATTAAGGGGTGGTAGGTATAGGACAGATGTTAGGGGTAGGTTCTTTACTCAGCGAGTCATGAGTTCATGGAATGCCCTGCCAGTAGCAGTGGTGGACTCTCCCTCTTTATGGGCATTTAAGCAGGCATTGGATAGGCATATGGAGGATAGTGGGCTAGTGTCGGTTAGGTGGGCTTGGATTGGCACAACAGAGGGCCAAAGGGCCTGTACTGCGCTATATTTTTCTATGTTCATTATATACACATGTTTTAATATGTGCTCTCAGAACTGTATACAATACAGCTGAGATCTAACTAGGCATCTACATATTCAGTTTAACCTCCCTGCTCTTGCACTCTCAGCAACGACTTCTAAATCCAAGGATAATGTATGCTTCATTAACCATACTGTTCAGCTGTCTTGCCCCCTTTAATGAACCATGCAAGTAGACACCCTGGTCACTTTGCACCCGCATATCCTTTAGAGTAGTGCCTTTTAATTTATATTGTTTCCCCACGTTCTTTCCAGCAAAACGTATCACCTCACTTATCCACATTGAATATTATCTGCCACATGTCACCCATTACAACTGGTCATTATCCTTTAGATGTTCTGCATGGTCTTTCTCACAATTTATGCTGCTGCAAGTTTTGTATTGTCCACAAATTTTGAAATTGTTCCCTGTGCATTGACATTAGATCATTACTATAAATCAGAAAAAGTCAGAATCCCAATGCTGACCCCTGGAGAAACCCACTACAAACCCCCTTCCAGCCTGAAAATTAATCATTACCCTCTGTTTCCTATCACTTAGTCAATTTTTTTGTCCACATTGCATTCATTGAACATACAGTAGCAATGTTTCATGCAAGCCTGTTGTGAGGCATTGTATCCAAGAGTTTTTACAAAGAATTACGCTAATCAACCCTCTGTTACATCTTCAAATAATGCTGCCTAATTTGTCAAGTATGGTTTTCCCTTCTGAAATCCAGGCTGCCTCTCCCATATTGGTCCATTTGACTATTAATTGTATTCTGAATTACCATTTCTGGAAGTTTTCCCACTGCCAAGAATGTAATAATTGCAGTTT
The DNA here is from genome assembly GCF_004010195.1 of Chiloscyllium plagiosum. Taxonomy (NCBI): domain Eukaryota; kingdom Metazoa; phylum Chordata; class Chondrichthyes; order Orectolobiformes; family Hemiscylliidae; genus Chiloscyllium; species Chiloscyllium plagiosum. The sequence continues at coordinate 70,052,138 of NC_057718.1, read as the reverse complement.
TCAATGCCTCTGGAATCACCCCTTTGGTCAGCCAAGACTGAAAGGTTATGGCTAGTACCTCCCCAATTTTCACCTTCACTTCCTTCAATATCTTTGGATGTATCTTATTTGGTACTAGTCAACTTTAAGTACAAACAATTTATCCAGTACCACCTCCTTACTAGTTTTGAATTCTTCATGAATTAGTTTCCTCCTCTATTACAATTGCCTGGGTAACATCTGCTGCCTTGGTGAAGACATATGTAAAATATTAATTTAATACCTCAGCCATGCCCCTTATCTCTATGTATAAATCTCCTTGTTTATTCCTAATTGGCCCTCTTTATCCTTCTATCACGTTCTCACTATTTATGTGCATGCAGAAGACTTTGGGATTCCATGTTTTTTTCTTGTTATCTACCAGACTTTGTTTTCTTCTTTGTCCCTTTACTTCCTTTGTGAACATTTTGTATTCAGCTCGGTTCTCGATTGTATTTTTACCTGTCATGAGCACACTTTTTCTTCTTTACCTTAATTTCTATCTCCTTTCTTATCCAGGAAACTCTGGATCTGTTTGTTATGTTTTCCTTTCAAGGGGATATTTATCTTGACTGTATCCAAACCACATCTTGTTGAAGGTAGCCCATTGTTCAGTTCCTGTCTTTCCTGACAATGTTTGGCTCCAGTCTATCTGGCTCAGCTGGGATGTTTTGGTGAAATGGGAAGAGGAGTTGGAGAACTGGGAGGTGAGAGGTGCCTGAGGAGTTACAAGGGGACACTGGGTAGGCAACCTGCTGGGAGAGTGCTAGAGGAGAACAAGTGTGAGGAAAGATGAACCCAGATGGGGATAGGAAGAGCAAGGGGAAAGAGGAGTTGTGATAAAAGTGTGTGGATGTGCAAGAGGAGGCCTGAAGGCCTGGACGTGGAGCATTGACGCAATCCTGCTCTGTACCAATGTTCAGAGGTCAGAGTCTTACTAAAATTTACAAAGGTATTAAACAATTTAGAGGTTTATAATAGTTTCAAAAATGTTTTGTTACTGTTTCAAAATATTAAAAATCCTAAAACAGTGAATGTGTAACAGTGAACATAACCACTTCACTACTGACAAGACAGTCTGAGCCCCAAGGTGAATTCTCCTGCTCTCCCCTATGAATTATCTCTTCAAGATGTCATGGATTTCTTACATCCATATGAAGAGCAGATTTTGTCAACCAGATTTCCCAGAATTTATCATTGCAACTGATTTGACAACACAAAGTTAATAAAATAACTTATGTAAAAATAGAGAATATAAACACATTTTCTTATTTACTCAGTAGGTCACAGAGTGCTATTATCAACAGTTAACTTCATGCCAAATTATCTTGAGCTCTGGGCCTGCGGATAGTTCTTTGTCCGGCCAACTGCAATCAGGGAAATTTTAGTGGTTGAATTTACATGCTGCAGTGGAGTCTCAGAAGAGTAATCTGTTTCTGGCAGCCTACAGATCATTCATTAGTGGTTTGGAGCTTATTTTGCATTTTCTCTTATACCAAATTCCATTCTGTAATGGATGGAATATGGAACATACTGGAAAGTAAATAATGATAGCCATTAACCATCTATATGGGGGAGGCAGAGACTAATTGATGCATTTGTTGCCTGTGATCCCTTTATTACTGTGCTAAAAGAATGGAGGCATCTATCAGCTCTTCTGATGATTAATTAGAAGATAAATTCCATCACTCAGCAAAGTGTTCTGTTTTCTCTCCAACCCAAAACTGTGGGATGTTGTTCTATACAAAAGCAAAATATAATGGATGGTGGAAATTTGGAAATGCACACCAGGTCAGGCATCACCTGTAAGGAAAAACAAACCAAAGACCAACTGGACCTCAGATGCTGCTTAACCCGCTAAGCCCTGCCTGCCTGTTTTGTTTTTTATTTGGATACAGCTCCAAGATTATCAGTCACCCCACCGCTAACACCACCATCCCACCCCCCATAAGCCATAGTGTTTCAGTGTATAAGTAGTACTAGCTGCAACATTTTGTAGGTTATCGCAGTTGAGGCCAAACCTGGATCCAATCGTTACACGTACACTTTAAAGACAGATTCCTTGATGACAGTCAGAACCTGGTATTTTTCTCCTTACTATAAGGAGAGGCTGAATAGGCTAGGAATGTTTTGGAGCATCAGAGGTTGACGAGTGACCTTATATAGGTTTATAAAATCATGAGGGGCATGGATAGAGTAAATCGACAAGATATTTTCCTTGGTTTGAGGGCAGTTCAGAACTAGAGGGCACAAGTTTAGGGTGAGGGAGGGAAATTTAAAAAGGACCTGGGGGCAACTTTTTCACATGTATGAAATGAGCTGCCAGACAAAATGGTGGAGGCTGGTATAATTACAATATTTAAAAGGCATTTGGATGGGTCCATGAAAAGGAGGGGTTTAGAGGGATATGGGCCAAGTGCTGGCAAATGGGACCAGATTTATTGAGGATATATGGTCAGCATGGATGACTTGGACTGAAGGGTCTGTTTCCATGCTGTACATCCTATGACTCAAAAGCTTACCTCAAAGTACTGAAGTTAATTTAGCATTTACCTCCAGTACAATAAAAAAAGATTGTTTGAAGTGTGTGACCTACCTACTTTGTAACATTTAATAGGTGATATCACAATCAGATTTGAGGAATCAACTCAAAGGAATGCTGGTAGTGGGTGCAGATGGAGGAGAAAGAAAAGGGGAACAGAAGCAATAATAGAGATATGAGAAAGGAAATGAGAGTGAGTGCAAAAGGAACAAAGTGAAGGAGAGGAAAATAAATGAAAGGGTGGAATGTCATTTTGGCCAAGATGAAGTGAAAGGTAGACAGTTTGAATTGAGGAGGCAGTAGAACAATGTCATCAAGAACAGTGTTTGAAATAAACAGAGGAGAGAACAAGGCTGCAGATAGCTTAAACTTTTACAACTAACATTTTGGATGGAATCTCAAGGTTCTAAGTGATGTTGGCTATAATGAGATTTATGGCAGAATCAGATGAGTCCAGTGAGGCCCCTCTCAACACTGGGAACATTTCGCTCCATCTTTTATGCTTTTCCCAAGTGGCATGGTAAGATTTTCACCAGGCAGCAGCAAGTTGATAATTAAGTGGGATTATTACTTGTTAAATGCCTTATTAATGAAGTGAGTTGAGGCATTAACATTCAACTTTCTACTTTACCAAACATGATTGAAAGAACTGCATCACCAAGTCACTTTTTATTTACATGTGCACAGGCCAACTCAATCACTCACCTGAACGGAGGAAATTCTAATCTCCTGGTTATATTGTTTTTTTACAGTCATGAAGTCCTTCATAGTTCCTCAAAGAATTTCAGCTTCTCTTAGAGGATACAGCCTTATTCCCAGCTAATAGAAGCATGCAATCAGCATCAAAAATATCACACACCCACAGGGCCTGCTCCACTCTGCCTATGTTGCTCTAGATGACCTTCCATTATCTTTAAATAATGGAAACAGCAACCATATCTTTGCCTATTCACAGCTTAAGGTTCCAGCTTTTGTCCTTATCAGTCTGCTTGTGACTGGACTCAATCATCTACATCTCAGCTGGGGTACTGTTCTGTTCTCTTTATACATTACAGCAAGTTTCAGTATTCTCCAGTAGTTTTTGGTTTCTGAAATAACTGCATAGAGGCTGGTATCCTGTCACTGAGTTAACCTTTATTTACATGTGCAAAGGACACTGGCTGTGGCCAAGCCAGCTTGGAGTCAGTCACCCGAACTGAGGAAATTCTAATCTCCTGGTTATTTTTTTTTTGCAAAACTAAAGTGCAAATACTAAAAACCACAGTGCAAGGGCCACACCCTGCCACAATATCACCATTGACCTTGCTCAAAAAAAAGCAAACAAAAAGTGTAACACAGACTGCAACCAGCAAGTGAATTAAAAAAACAACAGTTCCCCAACGAAAACAAAGAACAGTGTACACTGACTGTATGGTGAACCAGCTTAGAAATCAGTCCTCAAAACAGAACAACAACACACTGGTTGTGGCCAGTTAGCTCAAGGTTAATCCTCAACTGAGGAGATTCTAATCTCCTGGGTTTTTTTAAAAAATTCAACTGTACAAAAAAAACACAAACAAACAGTCAACAATGAACAATAAGCAGCCATTTATAATAAGCAGCAATTTGCAGGGGAAAGGGGGTGGTAAAGCCAAACACCAAAGTATAGCTAATTCACAGGGAAGTGTGGACGAATCCCAAATCCCACCTTGACTTACCAAAGAGGAAACAGTAGACACAAACACATGCAAAACAGTCCGATCAACTGAATAAAACAGTACATATTACACAGACACCCCAGTAAACCAGCAAGTGACCTACCCCTCCCACCTTCCAGCCACTCAAAGGCAGCCTGCCCCAATGCCCCTTCCAGCTCTCAGTCCACCCCATGGCCCATCTAGCTTAGTCCATCTTAACACACCTTCTGATCACCTCTCGGATAGCCCATCCTGAGTGCCCTGGGACAATGGCACTCAGGATGGCCTCCCCACCTTCAGGCTCTTGGGGCAGCCTACTGACCATCCAGTTCATGGGACAGCCTACTCACCATCCGACTCTCAGGTCAGCCAGTATCGAGTTGGCCTCCCCAACTTCAGGCTTTCAGGGGTGACGTACTGACCATCCGGTTCCTGGGACGGCCTACCTACTATCAAACTCTGTGTGACAGCTTTTGGGATGACCTAAAACCTTCTGGCTCACAGTAAGGCCTACCAGACCCAGGGACGCACAAGACACAATGCAGGTGATAAAACTGACCATCAAAAAAAGCTGAGTCCACACCCCAAGGCAGCACACACAGGGGCTCAGTCTCTACAGAGGCCGGGTTCATCCAGGGGGCCCAGGCCCACTCACAGAGATAGAGTTTATTTGTAAAGGTGCAGTTGACTCACAGATGCTCAATCCAAACACAAAAACATGAAAACACATGCAAAAAGAAAGTGCAAATACTAAAATCTATAATGCAGGAGCCAAGCCCTGCCACGAAATCAGCATAGTCCTTGTGCAAAAAACAGAGAGGGTAACACACAGACTGCAAACAGCCAATGAAAGAACAAAACAACAGTTCCATAATGAAAACTAAAAAGTAACAGAATACACTGCCTATGTAGATCAGCCAGCTCAGAAATCAGTCCACAAAAAAGAATTACAGTATCAAACTGGCTGTGTGGCCAGCCAGTTCAGGAATCAGTTACCAAAAAACAACAATAACACACTGGCTGTGGCTGCCAGCTTATAGTCAGTCCACAACTGAGGAAATTCTAATCTCTGGTTACATTGGTCAGCCAATGGGCTGACATGATTGAGCTCTCTTGATTGAACCAGGTTAACAACCTGAATCAACGATCTGGTAGTCAATGAGGTCAACCTGTTCCAATCACCACATCCCTGCGCCACCCCTCGTAGTCCAGGGATGTAGGCCTGGTCATTCGCTTATGTTGTTTCCTGTGATGTTTTCACCCCAAGTCCGGTTCCTCTGATCCGGACTCTGACACGGGCAGCATGTACCAGATTGTAGCCTATTTCTTGCATCATTGTGTCTTGGGAGCGTTTCCTCCTCTTCTTCTGGTGGTAATGGTACCAAGGCTGCATCCATCTCGGACTCTGAGGTTTCCTCAACACTGGATGGAGGGGGAGAAGCTATGGTTTCCAACAGGCCTTCTGGTTGTTCTGAGGGGATGGAGATGTATAGGGACTGGATATCCATGGTGAAGATAAGGCGTTGGGGGCCGGGGAAGCGAAAATCATGGCGGAGGTGGAGGGCATGCGTGGTATCCCAAACGTAGGTGGGGAGTTCTTGGACTAAGGGGGACAGGACTGTGTCAAGGTATGCAGAAATGAGTTCGGTGGGGCAGGACCATCGAACTCCCCATTCCACATCACGAAGGCCTCAAAACGCTCCGCTTCTTCCTTTCCCACCGAACCAACCAGTACCCTTCCACTGACACCCTCCTTCGACTGACTGAACTGGTCCTCACTCTTAACAACTTTTTCCAATCCTCCCACTTCCTCCAAACCAAAGGAGTAACCATGGGCACCCGCATGAGCCCTAGCTATGCCTGCCTCTTCGTTGTATATGTGGAACAGTACATCTTCCGCAGCTACACTGGCACCACACCTCACCTTTTCCTCCGCTACATTGATGACTGTATCGGTGCTACCTCGTGCTCCCACGAGGAGGTTGAACAGTTCATCCACTTTACTAACACCTTCCACCCCGACCTCAAATTTACCTGGACCATCGCAGACTCCTCCCTCCCCTTCCTAGACCTTTCCATCTCTATCTCGGACGGACAACTCAACACGGACGTTTACTATAAACCGACTGACTCCCACAGCTACCTAGATTACACCTCTTTCCACCTTGCCCCCTGTAAAAACGCCATCCCATATTCCCAATTCCTTCACCTTTGCCGCATCTGCTCCCAGGGGGACCAATTCCAATACCGAACAACCCAGATGACCTCCTCCTTCAAAGACTGCAATTTCCCCTCAGATGTTGACGATGCTCTTCACTGCATCTCCTCCACTTCCCACTCCTCCGCCCTTGAACCCCGCCCCTCCAATCGCCACCAGGACAGAACCCCACTAGTCCTCACCTACCACCCCACCAACCTCCAGATACATCGGATCATCCTTCGTCATTCCCGCTACCTCCAAACGGACCCCACCACCAAGGATATATTTCCCTCCCCACCCCTATCAGCGTTCAGGAAAGACCACTCCCTCCGTGACTCCCTCGTGAGGTCCACACTCCCCACCAACCCAACCTCCACTCCCGGCACCTTCCCCTGCAAC